>NC_061117.1:202269009-202321064 GCF_002878395.1 Capsicum annuum
ACAGGTTTCAAGTTACGATACCGATAGATGACCTTGCAAATAAACTAAAACTAACTGGTGAACTTATACTTAAATGTCAATTGGGAAAACCTTTTAATTATTTTAGAAAAATTATGAAGATAGAAAACATAGACAAACTTTTTAAGAAGAGTTGCTTTGGACGCTTTGTTGAGCTGCCTGAGGATCCCTCTGCCCGTTTCTAAATAAGGATGGTGTATGGTCTTCTCAAGCATAGGATCAAGTACGTAGGGGATGATAAAGATTTGGGTGAGGGGGGAAAATATGAATAAAATCTGGATCAAATACTGTGGCATGCCAGTTTGTTTTGGCTTGTAAAAGTTTGCCATAGTGACGGGCTTAAGATACGATTGTCCAAAAGAACCACCTATCGCCAATGGAACACCCCGCAAAACATCCAAGGCAAGTAGAAAAACCAACAAATGAAAGGAAAAAATAGATGGGTTGTTGGACATTGCTTGACGTGGCTACAAAGCATCAGATTTGTTGATAGATCTCAGGGATAAAACCATACCAAAGCAGTATAGGGAGCAATTATGCTTAGTTTGGTTTTCCCATTTAGTTATATTGGCAAGAGACATCAACAAGGTCATAGAAGATGACTTGTTCGTGCGTGTTGAGGATTTTGATAAATTCAACCATTATCCCTGGGGATACGACAACTTCTACTTGATTGTCCAATATTTACTAACAAAGTTATCCTCAGGGACGACCACATTATACGGTTTTCCTTGGACTTAAATTGTAAAATTAATCACTATTTTTACATATCCATTAATTTATATTGAATATAGTTATTAGAGTATGACTTCTTTTTGCTTGCTTCCTGTTTACATTTTTAGGCTTGGGCATTTAAAGCCATTTCTCCCCTTCAAAAGTAGGCAATGGATTACCCGGATGCTTAGGTGGTTGGCTGCAAAGAACAACCCAAAAATTAAGGACGATGATCTCTTTAACCCTCCGAATGATGCAATACATCTTCTTCAAGTAAAATAATTTTACTCAGTGAAAGATATTGAACAAATATTATATCTGGTACAATAGATGTTATATCTGATGCATCAGATGGGACATCTATTACGACATATTACTCGTCATGTGCCAGTCGGTGAAACTAATGGATAATCTGTTGCTGATCTATTGCATAATATGTAATCCAACAGATTACCCGTCTTATGCAACTGGTGCAATGGATTGGTAATCTATTACAACAGATGGTTGATATTTTTCATCATATTATCCATGTGTTGCTCTGGTTCTCTGAACCCAACTCAAACGGATTTTAACCATCTACTGCAAACTATGCAACAGATGGGTAATCTGATGTAACATATTATTAATCTATTGCAGAAGTTGACTAAGTTAACATGTAACCCAACTATGAAAATTATTATATTATATGATTTAAATGTATCTGTCTTTTTTATAGGTTGTGCATTCATGGATCGTGCCTAATGAGCAGGAGTTGATGATGACTTCTTTTATTACTCTAGGTCATGTTGATACTATAGCAAACCCAACGGTGGAGTTAATAAAGAAATAATTGGCTGGAGAAATAGCCATAGTAAGAGCAGTTAGGCAAGGTCATCCTAATGTTGAGGCTCTTCATAACCAACCTACTGGGCAGATCCGGATGCTTCTTCTAGTAGAGTTGTTAGTGCTGGTGGCAGGCATGCTGATACTGCTGCCACTCGTGATGATGATCATGCTTAAGAAAAATTAAATATGTTTGAAAAATATCCCTTTCACAGGTCCCTTTCACCCTTACACAGGTCCTTCTCACCCCTCTTCACCCTTGTGCTCTTGTTGCAAATGTGAAGAGTGCAAGGACAGCCAGGATAAACTCTTCGATAAAGTAGAGGCTATCTCTAAAGTTGTCGAGGAATTCAAATCCAAGAAGGGTGTCATACCAATTAAGAAGGTGAGGGAGCCATACACTCCTACAACTGTGGATAGGAAGAAGAAAAAAGCAATTAGCGACATACTCTCCAGTCGGAAATAAAAAAATTGCAACTCTTTCCTCTCCAAAAGTTGTTGAAGTTTAGGAGCCATTCAAGAAGGTGGACATATACGTGGTACTTGGTGCCAAAGAGAAGATGGATCTACGACGGGCCAAGAATGCAAGCGAGGTGCACCGGATTACCCCACTCCTCCATTTCCCCCTCCCTCCAATACTTCCAGGCTATGATAGATATGCGTATGTGGTATGAGGATAAGGTAAGTTTACTTTTCCTAACCTAGCCTTCTAACATACTCCATGAAGAAGAAGCTACACAACAGATGTGAAATTTGTTGCAACATCTAGGTATTCTGGTGCAACTAGTAGTGGTTCTATTGTAACTTATTATCCATCTGTTGTATAAGTTGTGTTGGATTATTGATTCAGAGAACCCTATGCAATAGATGGACCATTCATTACATTTTTACAATTACTAACTTATTTATAAATTGACTTCTTATATCAAAGTATGTTGACGAATTCTCTGCCTTATGAGGAAAAGACAATCAGCGTACCCAGAAGCTTATGACATTTCTAATAGGATAATGGACCTTGACTTTTGGAAGAAGCTCAAGGATAAGTACAATTAACTCAATAATCAAGTGTCAGCCTGTGTCACGGGATTCTTGCAGTCATGAGCATGGATAGCACATATTATCGAGTTATTGAGATACTTTCCCTAAATTTATGACTGCTATGAACCTGCCATAGATGAGATCATTTTTTTATCCACGTGCAACCACTGATGGAGTTGTTCCCCATCTTGTTGAGGGAGAGTAAACTGATGAATCATTTTCTAGGGGAAGTGTTGATGAAGAAATCATGGGATTTTGAAGGTTGAAACAAGGGCATAAACCTTCCAAAAAATGATACCAATTTTGTGTGCGACTTACAAGCTCTTGCACACATCGAATGTGTGTTTACCAACACAAAAATGGTCGAGCTAATGACTTTTCTTTTCGGTAATACTGTGGCAAACCTGCTAGAGGTCTGGACTTATGGGGTACTAACTGAACTCTTGGAGCCTGTGTATATATAAGAGTCTGTGAAATAATAATTTTTTATTTCAAGTCACACTTCACTTTACTTTAAATTACATGTACATGTAGTGGCAATAATTTTTTCTGATGAAATTTGAGTTTTTTATAATGCAATAGATTTTCAATCTATTGTAAAATATATTCTATTTGTTCCGGTAGATAGTTTATCAGTTGCAATAGGTTGGTCATCTGTTGCATTATGCCGATGTTATTTCTATCTAGTCTAATCTAAGTCTAATTTGTTGCAACAGTGGAAAGACCTGTTAGATAATTTTCAACAGATAACCTAAATTTTACAACATATACCTAAATCTATTTGATATTTTCCAATAATTATGCTTGAATATCTATGTTCTCGACAACACCAAACCAATAGCAAATACACCACCATGGAAATTTCAACAATTAGGCTTGAATATCCATGTGCCCAACAACACCAAACCAGTAGCAATAATAGCAATAATGTAGTATCTTCTTGCTTGATTTTGTTTCTCTTTAGAAGCCTTGACTTTCTTCAACAAACCCCAGAATACACGATTTACTTGTGAAGGGTTTCGCTCTTCATACCAATCAAAGTAATTGCATCAATCCAATTTCTATAAAAATAAGAACACAATTATAAAACAATTACAATTCAATAATTAATCAATTAATTAAATTAAAAAAATATTACCTTTGAAATCTTACAAGTAAAAAACCTACGACCTGAATTATGTTGAGTCCAATAAGTCTTCAATAGAGCTTCTTGACCGCACTTACAATATCAAAAATCTTTATCACAAAAAATAGTGGAAAACGCACTCGACATTGTCAAGCTCAGTTGGAAAAAATGAAAAAAAGATGAAGAAAGAAAAGAAAAACCAAATGCAAATAACTTGAAGAATTTGGATAGATAAAAAGAGATGATAAAGAAGAAGAAGAAGATTAGGGAATTTAGGATTAAATTTTAGGAAGAGGATGAATAGATAACATAATGGGGGGAAATGACCGTTGGGGATAACACAAACAGATGGTTCAACCGTAGGATTAAATTTTAGAAATTTGTCCCAACAGTTGATTCATTGTTGCAACAGAAATATAATCTGTTTGGGACAATTTAAAATAGGAGGAAGACCTGTTTGATTTGCTAGAATAGATGAGTTATCCTTTTCTGTTTTGTTGTATTGCCGTGATTAGCATTGCCCAATTCTAGCTTTCCAGGTGGATGTAGAAGCTACTGCTCAACAATATTGAAAATATGCTACTCTTTTTATGAAAATACGGAGAACAAAAAGTGCAGAAACCATATTGAGTAGATCTTTATAGCTTGAGTCCGTCAAAGTAATAACCTCACCCCTCCTTAGGAATCCTTGACATCAATACTTAAATTGTTGATGCATTTGTTGAGATCTGTACCCATAATAATTTTTTTATATTTCATTTATTCATTGATTTATTTTAGCTAATTTTTGAAGAAGAAGAAGATCTATCTACTCCAACGGTTGAACCATCTGTTACAATACATGTATTATCTGTTGCAGTAGATAGATCATCTGTTGGTATAAATAAAAGCAGTACGAAGAGCTATTTGATTTGCTAAAATAGATGACATATGTTGCAACAGATACTTTATTTGGTGAAATAAGTTAGTCAACTGTTGCAACAGATGTATATATCTATTTGATATTTTTTAATAGATATGTCATCTATTGAAACAGATATGTGTCAACAGATGTAAATCAGATTTGTTTTTTAATAGATATGTCATCTGTTTGTGTTGCTCTCCTTTGGACATTGTACATTACTCAGTGCGACACACGGATAGAGGAGTTGCAATTTTTCTTTTTGGGATGCTTGATAATGCTTTGAAATCACTTTCCTTCTCCTTTTAGCCTTAATCTCTAATGTAGTGAATGGATATAAAATCCTCTTTGATGGAATGACACCTCTCTTAGATGTCAATTCCTTTACAGAAGCAGTTAATGTATTAATAGCATTAATCACTACATCACATTTCGTCTTGCAGTCTTGACATTTGCAAGTACAACATTCGCTGAGAGAGGTAAAATCTGTATAACCAGTATGATCATACTCATAATGGTTTATTTTAAATACTGTAAGAGGAGCATCATTAGCACCCACAACAACTCTATTACCACTAAGACCATCAACAACAACAAGCCCACCCTCTAAAATTATTTTTATTGTAATAGTTGTTGCTCCAAACAATTCCATTTTTATTCTGTCAATGACCTTAGGGTCTGATAAAGTTTGCACAGATCGTAAAGTGAGAAAAAATGGCATCTTCAACTCTCGATTAGTCGAAACTAGCGACGGATGCACAATCTAACATAAATCATTACATATATTAGAATGATGATTAGATCATTCAAAAAAAATTATTAATTAAAATAAAAATTTAATTATAATTATACTTACTGCATCATTCGGGAGGTTGAAGAGATCAAGAAATTTTATATTTTTATCATTTTTTGCCGACAACCATCTCAAGATTCTTGGACAGGAAACTTCTTCTTGGTAGTTCACTTGTTGTCTCAAATAAGGAATGACTTCAAATGCCTAAGCCTATAAAATAACGTCAATAAATCAAAATCATTATTGTGTAAAAAAATGAATGATATCACAATAAAAAAAAGAAACATTTACCATGAAAGCCCAAGGAAAGCTATATAAGTTGACTATCTTTGGTGCTAACGGAGTCAACAAATATTTGATAGTTATTTTGAAGCTTTTATAACCCCAAGGATAGCTGTTAAACGCCTCAAGATCCTTGAAGAGATTTATTAAACCAATGCTTATGTTGTTGTTAACTCTCTCGCCCAAAGAATATTATGTACAAACCAAACTAAGCACAATGATTGTTTGTGCTTCTTTGAAAGTCCTTTACCTTTCAACGCTTCTATCAAATTTTTATTTTTGAAACATGAACCAACAATGGACACCAGGTCATCACGATCACATGACTTGCCTTTGCCTTATTTGGGTGTACGGGGTGTTTTTTGGGGGTTAGAATAGGTATAACTTGAGAAGGAGAAGGAGGATAACATTTTAGTCCAGTAACTATGGTAAACTCCTTCCAACCAAAACAGACAGAAATGCCATAGTAATTTATCCACACCTCATCCATCTTATCTTTGTTTTCATACATAAACGTACGCTTGAGAAGTTCATATACCATTTTGATTTGGAAACAAGCTTTGTTGTCCTCCAGTAAATTAAGATATTTCCCAAAGCAGTTGTCCCTTAAATAAGCATCCAATTTTTATTCTCGAAGTATTTTTCTGAAGGCGTTGAAAGATTTTTCCATGACTGACTTAACCACGAGATCACTCATTAAATCCGCGGCACCATCGCATTGCATTCTTATAGGATAACGATCAATACTGAAGGTTTTAACCAACTCTTTGGTGGAAAGACTATTGGCATTTGGATCATCTCTTTTGAAATATTCCTCCTCCCCGTGTTCATCATATTCTGCGCCTGATTGAGATAACGCTTGTAAATCAAGCTCATAGAGTGGTGGATGTAGCCTAGTTGCTTCACTTGTTCCTTTACTTTGACTTAACTTGATTTCTATTCTTTTGGGAGCCGTATTATCTAAAATTAACAGGAACATAAAAAAATATATTATAGTGGATTAATGCATCGTTAAAAAGGGATAACAGTAAATCTAACAAGCAAAACAGTAAAATAACAGTTCCAACAGATCACTAATTTGTTGCACCTGGTAGCATATCTGTTGCGGCATATAACTAACCTGTTATAGCGGATGAGTAATCTATTGTTATAATATAAAATATATCACTCATTTTTTAAGACAGATGGATGGTCTGTGCAACAGATCACACATCTATTGCAATATATATGTGATCTATTGGAATAGTTAAATAACCTGTTGTAACGAATGAGTAATCTGTTGCAATAATACAAAAAATATCACTTATATTTTGAGAAAAATAAATGGTTTGTGCAGCAGATCACACATCTGTTGCAAAATCATTTGTTGTAATATATGAGTGATTTATTGGAATAGTTAAATAACCTATAGCAATGGCTGAGTAATTAGTTGTGATAATACAAAATATATCACTCATCTATTAAGAAAGATAAATAGTCTGTGCAATAGATCACATATCTGTTGCAACATATGAGTGATCTGTCGAAACAGTTAACTAACCTGCACAACGGCGCTGAGTAATTTGTTGTGACAATACAAAATATATCACTTATCGATTGAGAAAGATGAATGGTCTGTGCAACAGGTCACACATCTGTTGCAACATATTAGTGATTTGTTAGAACAGTTATCAATGGTGAATATTATTTAGATTTATTCCAAGAGAAGGGCCATCTATCACGACAGATGAATGATCAATTGGAAAAATCAAGTCTTGGACATGTTCTGTTGGAAGAGTTGATAGGATTTTATCCAAGAGAAGGTTCATCTTTGCATCAAATATTTAATTTGATGGTTCCTCCATTGCATCAAATGGTTAATCTATTGCATTAGATTTTTAATCCAATGATTCCTCTGTTGCATCGATAGTAAATTTGTTACATCAGATGGTTAATCTATTGCAATATATAGTTAATTTGTTGCAACATATGGTTAATCTGTTGCATCATATGCTAAATCTGTTACATCAAATTTTTTATTCGATGGTTCCTCTGTTGCATCAGAAGATTAATCTATTGCATCAGATGTTTAATTTGTTGTATTAGAATTTTAATCTGATGGTTCCTCTATTGCATCATATGGTTGATCTGTTGCATTATATGATAAATTTGTTGCATAAGATGGTTAATATGTTGCATAGATAGATAATCTGTTGGAGCAAAAAATAGTAGCATGATTTTATTCAACAGAAAAACAACAATATCACTATTTTTTATCAAGAACAAGAACATAATAAATCAACCCAACAATGGGTGCAACACAAAAAACACCAAAATCGTTGTTTTGTTTGTAAAAACACAAACAACAAAAATCAAACTTTAAGAAAATGCAACAAACAGGAATTAGAGTTTTATTCAGACCGTATTTTAAATTAAAACAAAAAATATTGAAATTGTTAACCAATACTATAAAAGAAGTTGGCTCAAGTTCCTTATTTTTTTCAAAACTAAAAAGGTCATAATTTTTTACCTGTAAAAGAAGAAAAGAAACGATGAAGAATTTGAAGTTGTTGTGGTCGGAGAGAAAGGCTGTCACGTCGATTGAAGGTTGAAGTCGAAAAGGAATTTGAAGTTCAACTATTTATCGTCGGAGGTTGAAGTCGTCATGGATTGAAAGGAAAAATTTGCAGAACTGTTGGTTGAGAGAGGTTGTCGAGAGACGGTCGATGATTTGGATTAAAGAGGGGTGTGGGTTGGGTTGATTTGTACTTTTATAAAGATTAGAAAGCTTTAAAAATATTAATCCAGTCCACAATTAACTTAATCAAGTTTCCTAGTTATGTTTGACCCTTTAAGTTGGTCAATGTCATCAATCCTTCATTCAAGACTTAAAACACACCTTTCCTTCAATTTTCTCGACCAACATTCTTTCACACATAATCATTGTAGTACATTGCAAATGAAAAATTTATCTTAAATAACAATGAAAAAGAAGAAAATTCTCTATTGCTAACTTAAACCAAAATTTAGCAAGAGTAGAAATGTACATCCAACACTTCATGATTATTATTTATAGACTACTTGAGCCATAAAGAAGGGAGTTTAAGAGACATATTATTTATGTAAAGAATACAAATAGATGGAATTTTTGTAACCTATGAAATATAATTAATAAATAAGTATGATAAAAAAAATTTAAATTATTAAACAAATTAATCAATGCAAAAAAATGAAGAAAAAAATGAGAACAAAAATAAATATGAATGGAGGTGATAGAGAGGTCCACATCGCCTCCTCTATGACCTTCCTTTATATTATATATAGATTCGATAAGCGTAAAGTTAAACCCTCCAGTACGTTCATAGTACTAACAATAGGCATTTGTTCCTTATATATTAATGTACATAATTTTTATAATGTGTATTAATAAATAACCACTTGGCAATAATAAAGGTCTAAGGCCTCATTTGTTTGCACTTAATGGAGATCTGAATCTGAATGGTTCAGACTTCAGACCATTAAGTGCATTTGTTTTTATTAAGATTTTAGCTCTTAATAGATTTGAATAGGTCCTAATCATTCAAATCTGGAACCAAGTCATAATATCATTAAGAGGTATTCTTGTGTTGAATAATATTCACCACCACTCTATCCACAATCTCCAACCAACACTACCACCTATGTTGCCGCCACCACCCACCCACCACCACCATCAACCGTCACCACCAATCATCTCCACCATCACACCCACCATTGACAATCAATATCGCTACCAACCACTATTGGCAGTCACTACAAAACCTACCACATCCATTTATTCTAATTATATCCACCGCTACCACCACCCCAACTCTAACACCAGTTCCAATGCCATCACCATCATCAACCATTACCGATTGACTTACTTATCACAACTAGCACTACCGCTAACTACCACTAATACATCATCAACCTCCACACATTCTTCGACTACCACCATTATTATTGTCACTGATATCACCACCTCTATCACCACTTTAACCACTCTATCACTACAATCTATCTCTACTAACAACCATTTACACTATCATAGCTAATAGCATTTCCAAATACCACTAACACATCGTCAAACATCATACATTCATTTTTCAGCCAATGCAATCAATACCTCCAAAAACTACCATCAATTAACTTCATATCACCGCTACCAATCGCCACCGTCTTGGCAATCACTATAGTACCGACCATATCTACCATACAACTATCACCATTAACATCACTAGTCACTAACATTACCACTACCACCACTAGTACAATTTATCTCCACTATCACTAGAAATATTAAAAAAAATCAATCTAAAAATAATTTTGTTGTATTAATTCAAATATTTTCTTAATATATAATTAATATTTTATTTGAATTATATTTTAAATTATATATACAATTAAATAAATTTTGCACATTCAAATGTTGAAAAATAAACAGTCTTAATCATTCGATTTTTAGATCTAAAGACAACATCTTAATCATTCAAATGTGCATTCAGATTTAGACGTTTAAATCATAATAAAAACAAATGTAGCTTAAGAGTCACTTTTAGTGACTTTTCTGCTCTTAATTATGTTTATCGAGACTTTGGTAAAATTTAACTTGTAGGTGAGTTAAGAGTACGTGTTATAATTCAACTTTACCTAAAATTAATAAATTTATCCGCGCTTTCCGTGGTGCTATAAAACTTTGTTGGATTTATGAATTATTATTTTCCTAACATCTTAATATTTAAAATCTTACAACTAATTTTTTTCTTCAAAAATCAAGTAACAAAATTTTTAATCTTTTCTCTTCTTTTTCTTTTACTTTTATATTTTCCTATTTTTTCCAGTTTCTCTACTGCCAAAGCTATGTTACGAGAGTTCGTGCAAAGCACGGGCCCAACATCTATCCGAAATTAATACTCCTATTATAAATAATCATATCAATTAATGCGACATCTTTTGAATTTTGAAATTAAAATAAATTTATTTTTCAGAGCAATTTTTGCATATATTCTTAAAATATTTTAAGTTATCAATTATTGTGATTTATTATTCAAATATATAATTTTATTTCAAAAATTAAGTTCACGGTCAAAATTAAACTCTACAAATGTATAAATTAGTAAAGAGTTTGAAAAACAAAATTCAATGGGCCTATTTTACTATTTTTCAAATATCACGGGTACAGTATAAGTTATTTTTTTGTCTTAATTTATGCGAAACAAATAGAATTTCGATAATCAATCATATTTTTAATATATTTTTAGATATTTTAAGTTGTTAACTATGTAATTTATAATATTTTTTATGTAGTTTTCAAATAATATACAGTGTGCATTGATAGTCAATTATATTTTAAAAATAATTTAAATTTTTAATAATTGTGATTTATAATACATTTCTTCTATTCCAATTTAAGTGGCATTAATATAATTTTAAGAGTCAACCAAATATTTATATCTTTTAATTTTTTTAAGTTGTTCATTATTGTGATTTATAGTATTTTTTATGCATTTTTTTAACAGTTAACTATTGTAATTTATAATAATTTTATGTAATTTTCAAATAATTTATATTACTTTCCTTGTCCAAACTTTTATGGCATTGATAGTCAATTATATTTTTTAAATAATTTAACTTTTAAATTATTGTGATTTATAAATTTTTTTTCTACTCTAATTTAAGTGGTACAATGCTTAGATGACCATAATAATTAATTTTGGATGATATAGTAAAGTTACGATTGAAGCAGTGAAGCAAACACGTCTTAATGACTCACAACAGCTAACTAGAAGTGATATAGCAAAATTACTATAAAAAAATACTTGTGAATTTTTTTTAAATGGCCTTATATAAGATGTCAAGTTAATTTAAAATATCAAAAATTAACTTATCATTTTATATCTATTTTACCTTTTTTATTAATAATTATTAATTTTTCTAATAATTAGATGACTTATAATAATTAATTAAGGGTGATATTTGATAAAGTTACGATTGAAGCAGCTGAAGCAGATATGTCATAAATATCTATTTTACCATTTTATTAATTTTTTGTTAATTTTTTAATACGTAAATAGCATATAATAATTAATTGGAGATGATATAATAAAATTACAGATCAAACAACTGATGAAGCAGGCAGGAGAAGCAGGCATGTTGACGAAGAGTTGTCTGCTTCTCTTGCCTTTCCCTCTTATTACATAGTAATTTACCTTTCTTTATTAAATATTATCAATTTTGTAATAATTAGATGATTTATAATAATTAATTAGGGGCGATATTTAATAAAGTTATGATTGAAGTAGCTAAAACAGGCATGTCATAAATGTCTATTTTATTTTTTATTAAATATTATTAATTTTTTAATACGTAAATAACATATAATAATTAATTAGAGATGATTAAAATTACGGAGCAAACAGCTAATGAAGAAGGCAGGAGAAGCAGACATGTTGATGGAGATCTGCCCACTTCTCTTGCATTTCTCTCCTATTAAATAGTAAATAACATATAATAATTAATTAGAGATGATATAACAAAATCACAGAGAAAATAATTGATGAAGCAAGCAAGAGAAGCAGGTATGTTGATAGGGAGTTGTCTGCATCTCTTGCCTTTCCCTTTTATTAGAAAGTAATAACATTCTAGAATACTTTTGAACATTTTCACTTCATAAAATTAATATAGATATCAAAAAAACTTATAAAGCTCAATTTTTTAATCTAATAAAATAATATTTTTAATGTAATCCTTTGATACATTTTTCTTGATTAGCCAAAGAATATATAAAAATGACTAATTGTAAACATGAAGCGGGTGATTGACACTTCAACATAATACAAAAGGATACATGCAATTTGAACCAAGAAATTCATTCAACATATAGGGTGTGCTTGGTATGATGGAAAATATTTTCTGAAAAATGCTTTTCTATTTTCCCTTATTTGGTTATAATAAAATATTGGAAAAATATTTTTCAAGGAAGCTCATTTTCCTTCATTTGACAGAAAATGACTTTCCTGATGGACTAAGGGAAGTCATTTTTCGAAGCTATAGACGCGAGTTATACCCCACCCCCACCCTCTTCCCTCTCCCCCCACCCTAATAATACACAAGTCGCATTACCCCTTCGGAACTTTCAGAACCATATTTCTCTATCCTTCTCTCTGATTTAGGGTTTTCATGTCTATCCCTGTAACGTCCCAAGAGTACACCCTGAGCGTCACACGGTGCTTACAGTCCCGAGGGACCATAAGCTAACCCATGAGTTGGTACCTACTGTGAGTACTGAATAATATAATGATAATGCAGAAGAAAAACTGTTACTTCATAAGGTTTTAAGTAATGAAAAATGGTAAAATCTGTAAATACCAAACTGATAAAATAATTTGACAATATCAACTGAAGTCTGACTGCTAAATAACTGACTGTAGTGTCTGAAAAGCCTGTAGACTGACTGAATATGAGTTGATGGGACAGACCCCAACTAACTTCAACTAACTACTAAACTGAAAGCATGAATTAACAATAATTTATCCTCAAAATATGAGGACTCATCACTGCTACTGTTCAGAGCCTGAGGAGTCTATGCGCGATACAAAAACTGGGCGTCCGAACCTATGATATAATACATTATAGCGTAAAAGAAAGAGGTATGCGATCAGTACTTTTAATGTACTAATATGCTAAATGAGGTAGGCTAATATGCACGGTTTCATAAACATGGATAAGTAATCGTCTGATTATATAGGCATAACATAAGGTATGGAATAGAGTGTATAAAATCTGTGGGTACTAAGAATACATGGAGTCTGTAATTACTGAGAATGCATAAATATTGTAAATACTGAAGATAGGTAAAATTTGTAGGTACTGGGGATGCATGACCAAGTATATAACATAAACTGAATAAAATCTATAAACTGAAATACCGAAATAACAGATATTTGTATGCTTTGGTCAAACAACACTGAGACTGAGTGTCTGAACTGATTACTAGACTGAAACTGTAACTGAGACTGTGGGAGGTATCGTCTAAACGACATACCCCAATCTGAGTTAATTGAGGTCCAACCTGTAACCTCAGTTGGAAGGGTGTTAGTACCGTGCCACGAGTACTAACGCTGGCTATATGGATCCACTAAACTGGTATACTGTGTTGTCCCGAAGGACTAAGGGTGTCAAGCCTAAACTGACGGGTGACCCCTGCGAGATAGTCAAGCCTAAACTGGCGGGCGACTTCTCATATCTTACGCTGTCTACGTAGTTCTGAAGTACAACGACTTCTACTAATGACTCTGCCTATCTAACGGGGAAATCATCATCCCTACACCCGCTCGGTGATAAATCCTACTCCCAACTGAATGAGACTAGATTTCTGACTGTTCTGAGTTTAACTGACTGACCTAGTAATGTTCATAATATAATCTAAAGTTATTCTGAAGATACTGAGACAGGATTAAGTAAACAGTTATGGTTTTTAGGTATTCAAAACCACTCCAAAACTCAAAAGCAATAATAGTAACATGATACTTAAGCTTAGAGGACATAACATGCAAGCCTTTATCAAATATCCATTTTTATAGGCATTTTATCAAACACTTAGTATTCATAACTTAAGCAAATCATGGGAATAGTATTAAATTTGAAATAATAGCATGATTTCAAGATCAAAGGCACCTGCTCGTGAATTAATTTGATAAATAATAACAATAAAACATGGGTAATTTGACCACAACAATAATTTCATTTAAACATGGTATAAAATTAATATTCATGGAAGTTCATGGAGACTCATAATTTAAAATCATAATTTAATATCATAAATCTTAAAAAGACAATAGCTTTTGTAATTAAAGTGGGTGCTTGGAGTCCATGGATGAAAGGAACCAATGGATGAACATTTAACATACATGGGTTGATGAATTCGTGAGAATTGGTGGCGAGTTCTTGGGATTTAAATCTTGAATTTGAGAGCTAGGGTTTTTGTTCTTGGAAAAAAGGATCTTAACTTTTGAGAGGAATTGAATAAATGATGACTACTTAGGTTGTTTAGGGGTTAAATCTCGTGTTTTAGGCTAATTAGGGCCATGGAAAAAAGACCCAAATACCCCTAAAAGAATTTAAAAACTCAGAACTGAAAACTGAAATCCCAATTTTTGGCCTACGAGAGACACGCCAAAATCGCGGAGTCTCATTGGAAATTGACGAGTGCCATTTTGGCCTTTGGCACGACGCGGTGGGATCGCAGTCTCCCACTGGTTGAGACCTGAAAGTTTACCGCGATGCGGCCTTATTGCATTGGATCACTGGTTTCGGACAATTTCCATTTGACATGCCTCCGCGATGCGTTGGTGTACCAAATGGTACACTGTTTTACAAAAATAGCCCTAACTCTTTGCCCGGGTATCAGATTTGGACGAACTTTATAAAGTTGGAAAGCTGACTGAATTTCCTACAAAATGGTAAGTTCTAAACTAAAAAAGAATGAATATTTCAAAAAAATTATATATGAATACTCATGTATGGAGATTTAAATTATGCTAGGGAAATACGGGGTATTACAATATCTCCTCCTTGGGATCATTCATCCTCGAATGAGACTGGTTAAGCTGAGAAAA
This sequence comes from Capsicum annuum, assembly GCF_002878395.1. Taxonomy (NCBI): domain Eukaryota; kingdom Viridiplantae; phylum Streptophyta; class Magnoliopsida; order Solanales; family Solanaceae; genus Capsicum; species Capsicum annuum. Next base: position 202,284,321 of record NC_061117.1, read on the forward strand.
CTGATGGATGGATCTTACACACTAGAAATACATATCTAATGCATAGAATACATAACTGAACTGATTCATGAATGCACGACTGACATGAGCATGATGTGCAATCGAAACTGAGTATGATAAAGAGAAATCTTAAGAAGATTAATAAGTTAAACTAAATAGGACTTTGCGGAGAAAAGATGAGGGTACTTGGTCCGCATATCTGCTTATGCTTCCCAAGTGGCTCCCTCCACGAACTGATTCTGCTAAAGAACTTTGACTAGTGGAACTTCTTTGTTCCTTAGTGTACGAATCTGATGATCGAGAATTTGGACTGGAACCTCTTCGAAAGAGAGATTATTCTGAAGTTCCACGCCTTCTAAGGGAACTATGACTGTTGGGTCACCAAAGCATTTCTTTAGCAAGGAAACATGAAACACTGGGTGTACTGAAGCTAGATCTGAAAGCAACTCAAGCTCATACACTACCTTTTCGAAACAGCTGAGGATTCTGTAAGGATCTACATATCGAGGACTAGCCTTTCCCTTCTTGACAAACCTCTTTACCCCCTTCATGGGAGAGATTCTCAAAAACACAAAATCATCGATCTCAAACTGAGATCCTTTCTCCTCACATTTGCATAAGATTTCTGTTGGCTCTGGACTGCCCTAAGCCTTTCTCTGATCAACTGAACCTTCTCTAAGGCATCAAATACTAAATTTAGCCCTACTATTGAGGCCTTACCTACCTTAAACTAACCAATTAGAGATCTATATCTCCTACCATAGAGAGATTCAAATGGATCCATCTGAATGCTGGAATAATAGTTGTTATTATATGCGAATTCAATCAAAGGCAAGTGGTCATCCTAATTACCTTTAAAATCGACAACGTATGCTCTTAATATATCATCCAGAGTCTGAATGGTCCTTTCTGCTTGACCATCTGTCTGAGGGTGTAAGGCTGTACTGAGGTGAACCTGGGTACTAAGACCCTTTTGGAATGCTTTCCAGAAGTGAGAGGTAAACTGGGTACCTCTATCTGAGATAATGGATACTGGGACTCTGTGTAACCTGACCAACTCTCTGATATAGAGTTTGGCGTAGTCCTCAGCTGAATAGGAGGTATGGACTGGCAAGAAACAAGCGAATTTGGTTATCATGTCTACGATAACCGATATAGAATCATGCTGACGATGAGTACGAGGCAAACCCATCACAAAATCTATGTTTACTTCTTCCCATTTCCATGTAGGAATATTGAACTCCTGCATGGACCCACTAGGATTCTGGTGCTCAATCTTAACCTGCTGACACGTAGAGCACTTAGCTACAATATTTGTAATATCCTTTTTCATCCCACTCCACCAATAGATCTCCTGCAAATCACGGTACATCTTAGTGGCCCCTGGATGGATAGAGTAGCATGCACCATGTGCTTCTGCCAAAATTTGTTGCCTTAAGTCATCTACACCAAGCACACATAACCAACCCTAACAACGCAGCACACCATCTCCCCCTTGGGAGAAAACTTCTATCTTCTGATCTTTGAATGACTCTTTCAATTTTACTAGATTGGGATTGCTATCCTGCTTTTTCTTCAACTCAGAAACTAGAGATGGTTCGATACTACTCTACACCCACACACTACTCTGAATCGACTAAGTGGACACCTAGTCGGGCAAGCTGATGAACTTACTGAACTAACTTGTTCTTATCATTCTCAACATGAGCAATACTACCCATCGATAATCTATTGAGAGCATCTGCCAATACATTAGCCTTGCTTGGATGATACAGAACACTCATGTCATAATCTTTCAGTAGCTCTAACCACCTTCTCTGATGCAAGTTTAAATCTTTTTGAGAGAACGCATATTGTAAGCTTTTGTGATCTATGAACACATCAACATGCACCCCATATAAGTAATGCCCCCAAATCTTTAAGGCAAATACTACAACTGCTAGCTCAAGGTCATGTATAGGATAATTCTTCTCATGGGGCTTAAGCTGTCTAAAGGCATAGGCTATAACCTTACCTCTCTGTATGAGAACATAATCCAAACCTACTCTGGATGCATCACAGTACATATCAAACCCATCTGAACCATCTGGCAAAGTTAAAATTAGGGCTGAAGTAAATCGAGTCTTTAACTCCTGAAAACTCTGCTCGTAGGAATCTGACCACTGAAACTTAGCTTTCTTCCAGGTCAATCTGGACATGGGGGATGCAATAGATGAAAACCCTTCAAAAAACCGATGGTAATAGCCATACAAACCCAAGAAACTCCTCATGTCTGATGAAGAAATGGGTCTAGGCCAGTTTCTCACCGTCTTAGTCTTTTGAGGATCAACTTCAATGCTATCATCAGAAATAATATGGCCAAGGAAAGATACTGATCTCAGCAAAAATTCACACTTACTGAATTTAGCGAATAACTGTTGAACTCTAAGAGTCTGCAATACTATTCTGAGATGGTTTGCATGATCTTTCTCACTACGGGAATAGACAAAAGTATCGGCGATGAAGACTATAATGAAATATCCAAGTACTGCTTGAATAATTCATTAAGTCCATGATAGCTGTTAGGGCATTTGTAAGACCAAACGACATGACTAAAAATTTGAAGTAACCATACTCGGTTCAAAAAGCTATTTTTAGAATGTCATATTCTCTGACTCTGAGTTGATGATAGCCTGATCTGAGGCCTATCTTTGAAAAATAGTTGGCACCCTGAAGTTGGTAAAACAAGTCATCGATTCTAGGAAGTGGATATTTATTCTTGATGGTGACTTTGTTTAATTGATGGTAGTCAATACATATTCTAAGAGAACCACCTTTCTTATGCACGAATAGAACTAGTGCGCCCCACGGAAAGATGCTGGGTTTGATGAATCCCTTATCTAGGAGATCCTTCAACTGTTTTTTTAACTCTCTGAGTTTGGTTGGAGCCATTCTATATGGTGGAATAGAAATAAGCTGAGTGTCTGGGAGAAGGTCTATTTCGAAGTTAATTTCTCTTTCGGGAGAAACTCTCAGAAGATCTTTAGGAAACACATCTGGAAATTCCCTGACTACTAAAACTGACTCAAGGGTTGGAGTCTCTGAATTAGACTCTTTGACTCGAACAAGATGGTAAATACACCCCTTGGATATCATCTTTCTCGCTTTAAGGTACAAAATAAGCTGACCCCTAAGAGTTGTAGTACTACCCCTCCATTCAAGGACTAGTTCATTTGGGAACTGAAAATGAACTATTCTATTTCTACAATCAATTGAGGCATAGCATGAGTGGAGCCAATCCATGCCGATAATGACGTCAAAATATGTCATCTTTAACTCCACGAGATCAACTGAAGTAACTTTATAAGATATTTTGATCAGACAGTTCCTATATACCTGCCTAGCTATAATGGAAACACCGATTGGGGTAGATACTGAAAAGGGCTCTGCTAGAGTTTCGGGACAGACTTCAAAGTTGACGGTTATATATAGAGTTACAAAAGAAAGAGAAGCTCTAGGGTCTAGTAAAGCACAAACATATAAATGAAAGACTTGCAATGTACCAATAACTACATCAGGAGAATTTTCTTGATCTTGTCAGAACTGAAGAGCATACAATCTGTTCGGACGCTGACCACTGGTAGCATTGGAAGTGTCACCCTGCTGAGTCGGGCGCCAGTCTAGAATTGACGACTGATGGGACTGGCTCTGTTAGCATAACTCCCTACCTTTTTGAGCAACTACCTGACACTCCCAAATTCGATGGCCTAGCTTGCCACACCCAAAGCACATATCACTGCCAGCTCTACACTCACCCTGATGGTGTCTGCCATATTTTTGACATAGAAGATCAGTACGGGCACTGTTAACACTGCCTTGGGACTTTAAGCCTGGTGTCATGTCCCTATTATCATTTCTGAATTTGGGCACTGGGGCACTGGTTGAAGAGGGTGCTAAAGCTGAAGATCTATGATGAAATTGAGGATGGTTACCACCTTCTAACCTTGGCTGGTTAAAGTTAAAACTACCCGTCCTAGCCCTCTTGTTCTCCCTCTCCCTAGCCTTTTACTCCTCAATCTATTGAGTATGGACCATCTACCTGGACAAGTCCATCTCCCTAATTAGCATTGCAGTCCTATACTCCTTAACCACACTATCAGACACACTAAACACAAACTTACTCATCTTAGATTTTCTGTCAGCCACTACATGAGGAGTATATCTAGCTAATTGAGTAAACTTGAGGGAATACTCCTTCACGATCATGTTGCCCTACCTCAAGTTAATAAATTCTAACACCTTGTCCTCTCTCAACTCCAATTGGAAGAATGTGTCTAGGAAAACTGTAGCAAACTCTTCCCATTCTATAGGCCCTGCATCTGCATCCCTATCTACCTTCCACAGTTTAAACCATGTATGGGATACATCCTACAACTGATATGCATCCAACTCAGTACTTTCACTATATATCGCCCCATAATATCTATTACCTTTTGCACATATCTAAGAATTCGTATGGATTCTCTTCAAACTTGGATCCCATAAAGGAAGGAGGGTTCATTTGGGTAAAGCTCTAAATCCTAGCTACAGCAGTATTGGCCACTGGTTTGGCCTGAACAGCAGTTGGTCATTCATTCTGAGCTGCTATGAAATTGTCTAGAGTGGTAAACGAAGCTCTAAATTTTGCATGGGAGACATGCTTATCCAGAGGATTTTCCTGGATGGGCGGAGATCCTGGCTGGTTTCTTGTTCTTCTTTTGTTGTTCTTTTTGGGAGGCATGTTCTGAAAATGGAAGGAAGAAATAAATTAGACCAATATTTTAACATAATCTCATGCTCAATCTCACGACATGAATGCTGAAAGAAGGGAAACTTTTCCTAAATGCCTTGTAGCCTCCTGTCCATAAGTATGGTGCACTACACACCCATGCACAAGACTTTACTTGACATGGCTTTTAGACTTCCTAGGACACTTTAAAATATTAGGCTTTGATACCAAGTTTGTAATGCCCCGAGAGTACACCATAGGAGTCACACGGTGCTTACAGTCCTGAGGGACCACAAGCTAACCCATGAGCTGGTACCTGCTATACACCATAGGCGTCACACGGTGCTTACAGTCTCGAGGGACCACAAGCTAACCCATGAGCTGGTACCTACTGTGAGTACTGAATAATATAAGAACTGTTATGCCATAAGGTTTTAAGTAATGAAAACTAGTAAAATCTATAAATACCAAACTGATAAAATAATCTAACAATATCAACTGAATTTTGACTACTGAATAACTGACTGTAGTGTCTGAAAAACCTCTAGACTGACTGAATATGAGTTGATAGGATAGGCCCCAACTAACTAGTAAACTGAAAGAATGAATTAAAAATAATTTATCCTCAAAATATGAGGACTCACCACTGCTACTGCTGAGAGCCTGGGGATTCTATGTGTGATTCGGGAATTGGGCATCCGAACCTATGATATAATACATCATAGCGCAAAAGAAAGAGGTATGAGATCAGTACTTTGAATGTATTGGTATGCTAAATGAGGTAGGCTAATATGCATGGTTTCATGAACATAGATAAGTAATCGTCTGAGTATGTAGGCATAACATAAGGTACTGAATAGAGTGTATAAAATCTGTGGGTACTAAGAATACATGGAGTCTGTAGTTACTGAGAATGCATGAATACTGTAAATACTGAAGATACATAAAATTTATAGATATTGGGGATGCATGACCAAGCATATAAAATGAATTGAATAAAATCTGTAAACTGAAATATTTAAATACTAAAATAACTGATATTTGTATGGTTTGGTCAAACAACACTGAGACTGAGTGTCTGAACTAATTACTGGATTGAAACTGCAACTGAAACTGTGGAAGGTATCATCTAACTGACATGCCCCAATCTGAGCTAATTGGGGTCCAACCTGTAACCCCAGTTGGAAGGGTGTTAGTACCATGCCACGGGTACTAACGCTTGCTATGTGGATCCATTAAACTGGTATATGGTGTTTTCCCGGAGGACAAGGGTGTCAAGCTTAAACTGACGGGTGACTTATCATATCCTACACTGGTGACGTAGTTCTGGAGTACAGGTACTGCTACTAACGACTCTGCCTATCTAACGGGGAAGCCTTCATCTCTGCACCCGCTCGGTGCTAAATTCTACTCCCAACTAAATGACACTAGATTTCTGACTGTTCTAAGTTTAACTTACTGGCCTAGTAATGGTCATAATATAATCTGAAGTTATTCTGAAGATACTGAGATGGGATTAAGTAAATAGCTATGATTTTTGGGTATTCAAAATCCCCCAAGACTCAAAAGCAATAATAGTAACATGATACTTAAGCTTAGAGGACATAACATGTAAGCCTTCATCAAATATCCATTTTTATAGGCATTTTATCAAACACTTGGTATTCATAACTTAAGCAAATCATGGGAATAGTATTAGATTTGAAATAATAGCATGATTTCAAGATCAAAGACACCTGCTCGCGATTTAATTCGATGAATAATAACAACAAAACATAGGGAATTTGACCACAACAATAATTTCATTTAATAATGATATAAAATCAATATTCATGGAAGTTCATGGAGACTCATAATTTAAAATCATAATTTAATATCATAAATCTTGAAAAGACAATAGCTTGTGTAATTAAAGTGGGTACTTGGACTCCATGGGTGAAAGGAACCCATGGATGAACACTTAACATACCTTGGTTGATGAATTCGTGAGAATTGGTGGCGAGTTCTTGGGATTTAAATCTTGAATTTGAGAGCTAGGGTTTTTGTTCTTGAAAAAAAAAGATCTTAACTTTTGAGAGGAATTGAATAAATGATGACTACTTAGATTGTTTAGGGGTTAAATCTCATGTTTTAGGATAATTAGGGCCGTGAAAAAAGACTCAAATACCCCTAAAAAAATTTAAAAACTCAGAACTGAAAGCTGAAATCCTAATTTTTGGCCTTGGCGCGATGCGCCAAGATCGTGGAGTCTCACTGAAAATTGACGAGTGCCATTTTGGCCTTTGGCGCGACGCGGTGGGATCTTGGTCTCCTACTGGTTGAGACCTGGAAGTTTACCATGACGCGGCCTTATCGCGTTAGCTCACTGGTTTCGGGCAATTGTCATTTGACATGCCTCCGCGACGCGTTATGTACCAAATGGTACACTGTTTTATAAAAATCGAGCTAACTCTTCCCCGGGGTATCGAATTTGGGCGAACTTTATATCGTTTGAAAGCTGACTAAATTTCCTACGAAATGGTAAGCTCTAAACTGAAAAATAATGAGTATTTCAAAAATTTTATATATGAATACTCATGTACTGAGATTTAAATTATGCTAGGGAAATACGGGGTATTACAATCCCACTGCGGGTTTTTCAATAATCTCAAAAGTATGCATAATAATTAATTTCTTCTACGGTTATTGGTCAAAAAAATTCAAATTTTTCTTCTTTCGCTTGTTTGTGTTTTTTATTTGAGTTTAATTTTTTTTGAAAATTGAAATTTGGGCTTAATATTCAATGCAAATTGGTATGTTATTGTGAGGTAATTGCGAGATTAGTAGTAGACTCAAGTTAAATGAGTATTTTAGGACTTCCAAATTAGTGATGATTTAAATATAATTGCAGATATTTTGTTTGGAAGCTTATTGACCTTTTGTGATTTAGTGATGCTCGTTTACATTTATTTGTTGGCTTAGGAATCTTTTTTTATGATTATGGTTAATTTGTGTTCTGTCTTAGCCCTTAGAGCTTCAATTGAAGTTAAGCTTTTTAGATCTCAATTACAATGAGAAAGAATCAACCGGTTTTGATACTTTTGTTTTTTCCAGTGTGGTTTGAAGTAATCAAATACTTGCAAATTCTGTGTGGAACTCTCATTATTTAAAGTAACACTTCTCAAGCAACTTTAGTAAAGGTAATGTTATAGATAAAAATGAGAGGAAGGTGCATTTTCAATATACCTTTTACTTGAACTATCTATAATTAGGCATTCTTAATCCTGCATATACCCCTACCCTGAGAATGTCGAGAGGCTCTTTCCGATAGACACAAGTGAGTCTGGGAAAGGTGGTGTGTGAACAGCCTTGGCCATACCTTTAGAAAGTAGAGAGGTTGTTTCCGATGGACCCTTGGCTCAAATAAAACATACCATTTTAGATACTTGATATTACCATCGTTTTGTGGTTTAAAAGCAATCTTACAAATCATTGTTAGAAAAACATAATTTGTAAATGCTAAGACTGACCAATGCACTTTAAATGGTCTTATCATAGTTAAGGATTTTCATTATATCAACAACAGTAATGCCATGAGAACAGTCCATTCTACAAGTTTGACACAAACACCATATAGTTATACATTCTGTTTTTACAATCGAGAAATCCTCACACTCTAGTGGTGAAAGTTCAAGTAGGAAATTTAATTGTTCACTTTTCTTACTTAATTAATTGATAAGCTTTGCATACTCTCTGTTACTTTTTCTCGTGTGATTTGTCAATTAGTTTGTTTTTACTTGTGATTCATTAGATTAAAGCTTGTCTTTTTTGTGCTTACAATCTGTCAAGTTACTGATTGTATGAAACGAAAGAGAAAGTTGTTCGCTATTTGCTTATAAAAGCACCAGTTACCAAAACATGGTAAACTTCTCCTCCGATAAGTGAGTTTTCAATGCGGTAAGTTGTAACAAATATATATTTTCAATAATTATTTCTTCGGTATATCGCATTTTGATGTAAAAATAGAAGTATTGGGAAGCATGTTAATATTAACACAGCACTGTTGCTGCTCAGTCCTGTTGTTTGATGCCATTTTGTTCTGAGGTTCCAAAAGGACTTAAAATATGAAAGATTGATCCAGATCTGAACAATAGATAAGGGTGACTAAATTAGTGTATTATCCATTGGCAGAAGAAAAACTAGTCAACACCTTATTAATAGGAAACATTGATGTATGTGAACCAAAATTTGAATTCCAAAAAAATACAACCACTAGAGCATGAAAGAAAAAGTGAATCATAAGCTGAAATCTCAAGAATTTCTGTTAGTTTTTTACTTTCTTATTCATTTTCTCAATTATTTGGGATATTACAGGGAGCTTATAGTGGCACGTCATAATTATGACATCAACTTTTTTGTCTTTGTATTGTAGCCAAATCCTAGTCATGATAAGTTCATCTATAAGAAAATTGATATGTTTGATGAAATATCTCTTGTGTGTGGAAATGATCAAGATAGGGGTGATTGTGCTAAGTCGTTTGGTGACATAAACGTGGATTGTAGTTCAAAAAAAGGAAATGATGATGATATTGAATGCCCATCCACGAAAAAGATGTGCAAGATATAGTGAGTGGAACTTCTCAAGTCAAGACAACTCGCAAAAGAAATCGCTCTTCGGATATTCAAGATGTGGTCGATGATATATCAACTAAACTTGGAGAAGTGGAAATGACAATTAGTAAGATGGCTAGTAGTCACCTAGATATGACGAGGTCATATGAAGAAATAATGGCAACTAAAGGTTATGACGAAGAATTCCTAGCTGATGCTTTATCGATCATTGGGTGCAAAATGACACTTTAGCCAAGGCGTTTATGGTCAAAAGTCAAAATCTTCGTAAGTTGTTGGAAAGATTCAAACGACAATGATAGATAAACAAATGGGTTGGAAGAACATAGCTTGATAGGGTATGAAAATCATTATTTCACACACGTATGTCTTAAAAATGTATTGTGTATTTGCTTCCTAAATAATCTGTTTTGTGGATTTCTTTTGAGGGAAGATTAATTAGGACGCTTGAATTATATAATGTTTAGTAGTTGGTTAAATTTTAGTGGCTTGTAATGTTTAAGTAGTACTCGATATAAGTATTGTTTGCTATGCTTAAATTAGTTCCAATAGCTTGTTAAGTTGCTTTTAAGTTCAACATATGAACTTAACATTGTGGCATACTAGTTTAACAGTTAGCTAGTTTTGATTAGCGTTACTACCATTACTAAAGTATTCAGAATTATATTTACCGCATACTAAATTCATAGCTTCATACATTTGGACAAGTTACTATTCTATTCGGGTTGGGAGCATCAGAAAGCCTGGGATTTGTTGGGGTTAGAATGGAGAAGCATATGAAACTATTTTCTAAAAAAGTATTTACGCACCAACCAAACACTATGAAAATATTTCTCAAAAAATATTTTTCACTCACCAACCAAACACCAAAAAATAATTTCTAGAAAATATTTTTCACTCGCCAACCAAATATGAGAAAATAGGTAAGAACTAACTTGTTTTTCTAGAAAACATTTTCCGTCGTACCAAACAAACCCATAGAGCAACATGACATACTTGAGGTTACCAAAATATTATCATTAGTCAAAAAAACAATATATCACGAATTACTTGGGGAGGGGGGGGGGGGGGGGGGGGGGGGGAGGTAAATAGAATTGATTGGATCCAAATAACAATGTGATTTATCAAAGAATTGAAAAGATATTTTAAAAAAAAAAAATTCAAGAAACAAAACTCAAGTCCGCAAAGACAGAAAAAGGTGTATAAACATTATGGAGATTCTTTATTTCTTTAGAATAACAAAAGGAATATCAATGTATACGGATTTGTTGTCATTTTATTTTCTTTCTCGCAACTCTTTATATTCTTTGCAACAGATATGTAATTAAATAATGCAATGATTTGAACAAATTTATATTAAAAATTGACTATCAAAAACTCTTACCTATGAAATACAAATGGAAATGAGAAACACATAATGGTACTGTTTCTTCTCAATATACATGATATCGGAAAGATTGAGAAGACAGAAATGTTGGGAACCATAGTTAATATTACTCGGTTAGTAAAATGGGAGACACTTAAAAATTAAAGGAATACGTGTACAATAAATAGAATACCGTTTACTACTGAAAGTGAGTCAAGTCCATAATAGAGCACTAAGCAAGCGATTTCAGGACTCGAATAACCCATATTGTTTTTGACTCTAATATACATGAAGTTTTTTATTTTCTTCAAATGTACGTTGTTCATCTTCCAAAAGAAGTAAAAGCCGAAGACATTGTTTGCCGAAGTGCTCTTCAAAACTATAGCATTCCTTTCCCACATCCAAGTTAAAGTTGCATGAGATTAATATGACTAATGAAAATATAAGTAAACGTGCATTTACATTTCAGAGTGATGAAAACACATGAAAATGCTTTTTTGTCATAAAGCCATAGAAAAATGGTAACTTCACAAAATATACCTCTAAACTAGCTCGGGGCATATTTTGGTTCAAACCGAAAAAATCAAAAAGTCAAATCAAAATTTATTTTTGATTTTAATTTTTTATTTTTTTCGGATCGATTTCAATTCAAATTTTAGAAATTCGGTTAAACGGTTTGGTTTTCAATTTTTTTTTAAAAAAAATGGTTAAACCGAAAAATCAAAATTATATATATATATGTGTGTGTGTGTGTGTACATATATATATTCAGTATAAGTAATATTTTTCGGTTATATCATTTCATTTCATCCATGTTGAGTTATTTATATTTGGAAATAAAAAATAGGTTTGAAAAATTATTTTTTCTAAAAAAAATTAAAAAATCACCAATTTTAAATGCTTAGTCATAACAAAGAAAGATTCACTACTTTAATCTTCAAAACCTAAATAAAAATTCGAAATAACCGAATTGAATTTATAGAAATCGAATTTATTTTGATTTGGTTACAGTTGTCATTTTCGTGAATCCGAAAATCAAAAGACGAAACCAATATTAAACAACCAAATTGAACAAATCGAATGGCCATCCCTACTCTGAACTAATGAATTCACAATTAAATACAAAATAAGAAAATTTTCCATTTAGTTTGTAACTATAACTTTTTACATCGCCAATCTAGATTGAAAGTTTTGCCTACAAAAATTAATAATTCTATAATTATAGAGTTACCGGTACAAAATGAAATGAAAGGTGATTATATAACCCAAAAATACTTAATGTGTTTCGGTCAATAAATCAACAAATAAATTCACAAGAGTACATTAATAAAAAATAATAAGATATAAACAAACTAAAGCAAAGATCATAACTACCGCTAACTATATATGCATATGCTAGAATATAGAGATAAAGTAAAACTTCTAAATATGAGATATCATGCAAGAAAAATAACACATAGCTTTATACACCCAGATTTAATCAACCAAAACTTCAATTAGTCCCACCCATATGAAAGAAAAAATAAAAAAAAAAGGGGGTAAAAAGTAAATAAAGAACAAGATGCAGAAATGAAGATGGAACTTGAACAACTCTGTAGGTAATTTTATTTATAGAATGGTTCAAACTATATGGATTAAGTAAATGAAAGTTGAAGAAACACGAAATTTAAGTAGGAGAATGTAAATAAATTTTTTTGTAACTCATTTGATATAATTATTACAATAAATATGGTAGTTTTTAAAATTGGCAAATAAATCAACTAAAAAGGAATGAAGAAAAAAGAAAAATATGAATGGAGACCATAGATACATGTCACATCACCTTATTCATAATAACTACTCATATATATATATATACTAGTAGAGCATGGTCCGTATCAGTACGAGCCCAATATTAAGATATTTTGATTATGTATGATAAGTTAGATTAATATAAATTTAAATTATGAATTATAAAACATGAATACATAAAATATATTAACTACTTGATAGTATTTTTCAAGAAGTCAAATTGTCTCACAAGATAATTATATATAACTTACTCATATAAATAACAAAATTTGATGCATTTTGAAGTTTAGAGCTTTAATCATATGACTTAGTTTTGCTACATTAAGCATAAAGTATGAGACTAAAATTGATACATAAGACTTGGCACCTATTGTATAAAATAAAAAATAATTGTTGAAAAATATAAAGGGTTATCTAGTCATTGCATATTACATCATAGGTGGATTGCAATTAATAATTTAAAATTGCATTTTATTCCCCTACTAAGCCGACATAAACGTCCTTTACTTTCTTCTCCTTCTCTTTTATTTATCAACTTGTTCTTTAAAATTAAATTAAATTAATATTTTAAATTTAAATTTTAAGTGTTTCAAAAGTTATATAAAAAAGAAAACTATATAAGTTATGGTCTTTCATATTAATTTAAGTTATTTGACTTTGACAACACGATAAAACATACTTTTGTAGATGTTTTACGTAATTTCCATACGTTACTTTTCTTGTCCATTTTTTGTGGCATTGATAGTCAACTATATTGTTAAAATAATTTAAGTTTTTAATTATTGTGATTAATAATACTTTTCTTCTATTCTAATTTATGTGACACCAATATGATTTCGAGAGTCAATCAAATATTTTATAACGTTCAAATTTTTTAATTTGTTAATTATTTTGATTTATAATATTTTTTTACTTTTTTTTAAAAAAATATATAACAGATTAAGTTATTTTTAGATATTTTAAATTATTAACTATTGTAATTTATAATATTTTTTATGTAATTTTTGAATAATATATGTTACTCTCCTTTTAGAGAATTTTGTGTCGTCGATAGTCAATAATATTCTTTAAATAATTTAAATTTGTAATTATTGTGATTTATAAAATTTTTGTATTTCAATTTAAGTGGCACAACGCTTAGATGACCACAATAATTAATTAGGGTGATATAGTAAAATCACGATTGAAGCAGCGAAGCATAAATATCTTAAATGACTTAAAACAACTAATTAGAAGCGACATAGAAAATTACTATAAAAATACTTTTGAGAAAAAAGTTAAGTGGACCTCATATAAGACGTCAAGTTAATTAAAAATATCAAGAGTTAATTTATCATTTTTCTATTTATTTTACTTTTTTATTAAATATTATTAATTTTTAATTTTTAAATAACTTATAATAATTAATTAGGAATGATATTTAGTAAAACTATGATTGAAGCAGCTGAATCAGACATGTCATAAATATCTATTTTATTTTTTTTAATTATTAAATATTATTAATTTTTTAATACACAAATTACTTATAATAATTAATTAGGGATGCTATAGTAAAATCACTGTTGAAGTAGATGAAGCAGACATGTTATAAATATTTATTTTATCTTTTTTAATTAAACATTATTAATTCTTTTAATTCATAAATGACTTGTAATAATTAATTAAGGATGATATAGTAAAATCACAAATTGGATATTATTAATTTTTTAATACATAAATGACTTATAATAATTAATTAGAAGTAATATAGTAAAATTTTGATTAAAGTGGCTGAAACAAATATATCATAAATGTCTATTTTATTTTTTAATTAAATATTATTTATTTTTAATATATAAATAATTTATAATAATTAATTAAAAATAATATAGTAAAATTATGGAGCAAGCAGCCTGAACGGGACATGTCGAAACCACGCCAACACTGGTTTTTCTATAATATAGAAATATATATATATATATATATATATTTTCTCACAAGTTTAATGTCAAAATTTAAGAAGAAAAGCAAGAATTCTAGAAAAAGGTTTACGGAAAGTGATAATAATGCTAATGACCAAAAAAAAAAAATAGAAAAAAAAAAAAAAGAGTTTACGTGGATAAGGGGAAAAGGTTGGCTTTTGATTGGTGTTTTAAAGTTCTTAATTGATTTCTTGTACATGGCTTTAGATAACCATTTAATAAATTGTGAGACTTTTTGAATAATTTAATTAATAATATCTATAACATATTAAAAGTGGGACGGATATTAGAAATATTATTTAAACTTTTTTCTTTCATTAAAAAAATCTATAATAGATAAAATTATCTTTTCATTATTTTTTCCTAATATCTAAAATTTGAAAATTCAAAATTAAAAATATTTATAATAAAAAAATTTCTTATTAGAAGTCATCAGAATTAATGACAAATAATATTTTTTTCATTAGTTTAGGAATTCTAAATCAAATAAATATAATTTTAAAAAAACTTAAAAAATCTAAATAAATATAAAAACATTAGAGTATAAAAAAAATTTAAAATACCAAATTTTTAAAAGTTTTAAGTATGTATTAAAAATATAGTTAGTGATTTTATGAAGATTTAACTTTAAAAACAATAAAAAATTTTATAATATAGAAAAAAAATCATACCACAAATATAATTCAAATTGATGTGTCTCTTTTAAATTCTAACAGTAAGAGAAAAAGGTATTGCATGACAATCGTCAAAGTGATGCCTACACATTATTATATTAAAATGTGAATAATTATTGAAAAGTAATTTAAATTTTTACACTACGGATGTGTTTGGTATGATGGAAAATATTTCCATAGAAAATGTTTTCTTGAAAAATGTTTTTCTGAAAAATAAATTGGTTTTCTACTTATTTTCTGATGTTTGATTGGTGAGTGAAATATTTTTCGAAAAATATTTTATTGTGTTTGGTTGATAAGTAGAGAATATTTTTTAGAAAAATATTTTCTAGTGTTCGATTAGTGAGTGAAAAAATATATTTTAAAAAATACTACTAACTATTAACTAGTATATCAATGACTCTAACAACTCAACAATTTGTAAGAAACACAACAAATAATATCAATATCGAATTCTAAAATACAACAATCATTAAATTTAAGCAACTATTCCCTATGTTTCGAAAAAAGGTGAATTGTTGGATATTTATTGATATTTTAAAATAAGTGAATCATTAAATATTTTTTTTCAAATTTGCCCTTATGATTTGACAACCAATTAACTTTTGAAAAGGATGCCAAGGTCGGCTTTTTCTTTTTTGGGGTAAAAATAAAAAGTTGTGTTAAATTTATGTCTTTAATTCTTTTTCCTTAATATGTGTGCCAAAATCCAACAATTAATTTATTATGAAATGGAGGGAGTATTAATTAGCAAATATAGGAGACATTTTTTAACATTTTGTCAGGACAAAATACTACAATCAATAACATATAACGGAACGACAAGCTAATCGTAAAACAAGTTACATCGATGACAAGATGAAATATGCAATTAGCAAAAGTAACATAGATAAGTCTTTCTTTATAAATATTAAAATAACAATACATTCAACGAACATTGGAAATGAAAAATTTGAGTTTCACTTTTTTTTATTTCAAGCAATGAAAAATTGAAGTAAAGCATAGTGAAAAATATTTTCGAGTAATATAAATTTTTTAAAAATGTAAATTTTTCGAGTCATGTGAATATGAGTATTGTTGGGGTGGGGAAAAGGGATGAGAGTGGGATCATAAGTCTCATTTATTATTTTCTGGAAAATGACTTCCCTTGATCTATGAAGGAAATCATTTTCCATCAAATAAAGAAAAATGAGTTGTTGTGAAAAAATATTTTTCCAACATTTCATTACAACAAAACAAGAGAAAATTGGAAAGCATTATCCATCATACCAAACACACCCTACATTAAAAATCTCTCTAAGAGATAAATTATTTAATATTAAATAATTAAACATTACATGTACAAGACATGTGTGATTAAACTAGTTATATAGAAAAATTGAAAGAAAACTCCAGAAAAGGAGAAAAATGATAATGGCATTCAAACTCTAAGACGTGCCACATTAGCAGAGTTTTTATTCCCCTGTATTATTATACTAGATATTCATGGACTCATGCTAGCACGAATTTAATATATGTTATTTTTTATCTAATTTATGTGACATAAATAAAATTTAAATAATTAATCATATTTGTAATATATTTTGAAATATTTTAAGTTGTTCACTAATTTATAATATTTTTTTACATTGTAATTCACCAATGTAAATTGTTAACTATCATTATTTATTATGAATGCCAGTTATATTTATAAATTAATTTAGTTTTTTAATTATTGTGATTTTAAATTTTTTTTTCTGTTTCAATTTAAGGGTTCGTTTAGCTCGAAAGCAAATTCTACTGAAATTAGTTATATTGGAATAAATTATGTTGGAACAAGTATATAGGATTATTTGTTATTGAGTTTTTTTTATTTGTCATATTCAAAATAGTATGAATTGTATAATTTCGAAAAATAAATTGTTTGTTTACAGAAATACTCATCACCTTATTTTTTTCTTATATTTTCCTTGCAAATTTTATTTGTTCATTCTTAAAAATAAAATTGTTATCTTATTTAGTTTAAATATTTATTTTGTATGTATTCTCATGATTCTATCGTGAATTTTTAAAAATAAAACTTTTTTCTTAAATTTATTTTAATAAAAGAGATTTCATTATTTTTGTCACTTCAATTAAGTATATGTCACTCTTATGTTGTAAAATATTAAAGTTAAAGTTATCTTTATTTTAAGATAAAAGATTAGATATATGCTTCAAGTATTGAAATTGATTAAAAAATAATCTCCATTAATCTATTGAGCCAAAAATACTCTTCAAGTATTAAAATTAATTCAAAAATATCATTTCATCCACTTTTATGACTCAAAAATACCTTTGCAACTAACTATTCTCTTAAATTATAATTAAAAATTTGATAAAGAATCAAAAATACTCTTCAAGTATTGATATTAGTCCAAAAATACCCACATCTGCCTTTATGGTTCAAAAATATTTTTACAACTAACAGTTTTTTAAAATTTTTATTAAATGTGTGAATATTTTCTATTGGTCAAAACTAAATTAATTAAAATGTTAACCCAACTTGGACTACACTAAAACTACCCGATTCAAACCCTACAAAATTAATCATAATTTTGATCGATGAGTGGCATGAAGTATGTAGCGAGATGGTCACACATGGGGAATGTACGCACCAATGGTGGCAAGATAATTTGATATACATAAACAAAAATAGTGACAACTACAGTGAAAAGAAAGTAGTATTTTTTCGATACAAACTAAATGTACCACGTAAAATGAGCAAAGTAACAAGATAGTGTAGCCTAAGACGTGCCACAACCAAAGACATCTCAATTAGTTTGTAACACAGAAATATACATCACAAAGAAGGTGGATAGAGAAATATTTTTGAATTAATTTCGATACTTGAAAAGTATTTACAGCCCAATAGATTAAAGAATAATATTTTTTGAACCACTTTCAATACTTATGTTAGCTATTGTAATTTATAATATTTTTTATTTAATTTTAAATAATATATATGTCCTAAATGACTTATAATACCCAATTAAAAGTGATATAACAAAATTACTATAAAAAAAAAATTTATAAAAAATTTTAAGTCTCATAAAATGTCATGTTAATTTGAATAATCAAGAATTAATTTTTCATTTTATATAATTTTATTTTTATTACATATTATTAAATTTTAATAACTAAATGACTTATAAAATTAATTAGAAATTATATAGTAAAATTATAATTGAAAAAACAGACATACTTACAATAATTACTATATCTATCTATTTTATCCTTTTTATTATTTAATATTATTATTTTTCTCAAATTAAATAACTTGCAATAATTAATTAGGAAAATATAGTAAAATCACAAAACAAACATACTTGCAAAAAAAAATAATTAAATAGTCTTACATAAGATGTCCTATTAATTTAAAACATTAAGAATTAATTTATTATTTAAATCTAATTTATTATTTATTAATATTATTAATTTTTTAATATTTAAATAACTATTAAAAATTTATTAAAAATAATATGATAAAATTACAATTAAAATAACTGAAACAAACATATCATAAATGTAATAAATTTTTTTTTTGACGAAGAACCGTGTGTTCTTCGCACTTAGTAGTTAATTAGAGATTCACAAAGCAAGCAGAGACGACGTAGTAGTAATAATAAGATTCTTTTTTTTGGTTTCCCACTGATCCAAAATTAATAACCTTCTAAAAAGTAAGGAAGGCATTAATAAATTCTATAAATTGTCCCCAACTTATAAATGTCAAAACCAAAGAACCTTTCAAAACATCTGTACATTTTAAGCCATAGCTTTAAAATCACCTTGTCAATGGACATAATGAAAATGTTTTAAACAAATTTGTTGGACATTCGAAAAACCTATTATTTTGCCATTTAACACATTTCATTTAAAAAATAAATAAAATGAATTCTTCATTCTTGTATAAATATTTTGCTAATACAATGCATAAGAAAAAAATAAAATCAAAGAAAAAAATAAAATCAATTTGATCACACCATTAGTCGAAGGACAATTTACAAAGAATTTAAAACCAAAATTTAAAATCTTATAAGAAGAGAAAAAGGACCAAATGGAGTAACATTTTACTAACATGTAGTGCCGATATTAATGTCAAAAAAAACATGTAGTGCTGATATTTAACTCCAATCTTAGTGAAATATGCAAGATAGGAGGTGATGGACTGCACAGAATTTATGAGTTTTCATTTACACTCATCACTGAGATAAGGTGAGCATATTTTTAGATTGATAAAACTCAATGCAACAATATATAAAATTGATATAACAGTATAGGCAGATCTTAACCCCAAGATAGTTAAATGTATCCGATAGACCACCGGAAACATAAAATTGAATAAATCATAAAGGAGAAAGGCACCAGATAAACATGTAGTGCCATGATTTAACTCCATCCCGTGATTTTCAGGAGAAGAAGCTGATAAACAGCACTAAATTTATGAGTTTTTCAGACCCTAACCCCACTATAAATTCAAGAGCAAGAGTATAGTTAAAACTCAAAATCACTTCATCAAAATACTTCCATTTAAGACATACTTACAACAAAAATTAAGACATATTAAAAAAAATTTAAAGCCTCAGTTAAATCCGGTGTGTGTTCATGATTGATGTAGTGTAACCAAGGAGGTTCCCCCTGCATAAGCAGGGACCTTGGCTCCACTACACCTCACAGTTGGATTGGATCATCAGTGGCTACTAAAATAAACAAAAATAATTGTGAAAAGATAGGCCGGGCTCTCTAGACTCCACTTATGAAACTACACAGGATATGTTGTTGTGTGACAATAAGGGTAAGGGTTGTTTCATAAAGGATGGAATAAACAAAGTAATCCTGTGAAGTAAGGATTAGTTATCCATTACTTCGACATAAATGGCACGATAACTATTCTACACTAACTTATAAAGTGTACGCATTCTGTAACAACTAGTAAAATCTTAAATCTCAGAGAAATTTAGTAATTTCATGATGAAAGCAGTAACGACAAGTAGGTTCACCCTGAAAACAGGGAACTTGAGGCTAACTACAATCTCAAATACTATCCAGCAATTTCAGATCTCATCACAGATTAAACAATAAACAAAGAAAAGATGATTAATAATAAGTATAATTAAGAGGCTCAGTAATATTAACAGCTCTATCAATCACAGAAAATCAGAAGCAGAACTGGCATTAAAGCTGTATTACATATCATCACTGCCAAAATTAATTTGTCAAAAAAAAATAAATTCAGGCTCATATCAAGAAATTCAACCAATTTTTTGTTTATGCTTCATTGATTTCTCTCAGAAGCGCGGATAAATCCGTTTTAATCATCGCCAAATTCTAGCAAAACAACTGATTCATATATAAATGTTAGGAAAGGGAATTTTGCCGTTGATTTGACACAAAATAGCCATGGATAAGAAAGGTACAAAGGGGCTAAACTGCAACACTAGCGGCGGTTAAGTATAGCACGAGCTTTGGGGCATCTAACTTCATTATAAATAAACTGAGATGAGCCCGGGAGGCTACGTGCAGGTAATCAACTAATTGAGCTACTAAGATTTCAAACCATACTTTAACATTACTATGCAAAGAGAAGAATAAAAAGAAAAGCGAAAACAAAAACAAGGATTATCGAGACGCCATTGAGAAAAAGTATTGAGAAAGGGTAGAGTGATTTGGGTTTTATAGTAGAGGGAGGCAGCAACTCTGAAACCCTAATTGAGTATTTCTGGATCAGAGAGGTGAAGGCCCAATAAGCATTCCGGATCACATTAGCCCCAATTGCTAGTTTTTGGATTGTTTTGTTGTATTTAAAAATTATACAAATACATAACTTATATTTTCAATATTACAAAAAATTTTAAATCCCTAAATATATTACAAAAATCTCAATATATACACAGAATGTTATGTATATGTCGGTTATATTATGTATATTAATAGGGAGAGTGTAATTATTTTTCAAAAGGATTGGTATTTATGTTATTTATACTTGTTATATTTAGCCACCGTTTGAAATGTAATTATGAAATAATGACTATAATGTATAAAGCAAATGTAATAGATAAATACAAATATATCAGGTAAAATATGGGAAAATTTCATGACAAATTCACAGGACAATGGAGTTCAAATTAGTGAAAAAGATTCTGAATTTCCAACTTATAATAGTGAACTCAAATTTCATAAAGGAATATGAAATTTTCATTCATAAAAGCGAAACTCCACAATAATTTTCAGAAATTTAAATCATGTTTGTTCTGAATCTAGAAATATGTTCAAAAGCCTTGTATCCCAAGGTTTGTAGGTTATAATCATTTAAATAGAGAACAAAATTTAAAGGGTCGCATAAAATAAATCATTTGGTGCAAATAATCCTTGAAAAATTGGCAAATATCAATTTTTCCCATGCTTGATTTTACATTAAAAGCATATTAATTTATCACAACTAAGTCATAAATAAAGTCGATAATGTGTTCTTATTAACTATGGAGAAAATAGCTAAAAGATATTTTAATAATTTTTGTTGTTTCCCACTCTTTTAATACGCTCTTCATGTCACATTAATGCTTGAAATACTTCTTTCGTTTGTTTTACGTATCATATTTTGTTTTGATTCACTCATTAATTAAAATAATTAAGAATATGATTATTTTATCATAGTGTCTCGATTAAATAATATTTATATTATATTTATAACAAATAAAAATAAAAATTTAATTTGAAAATTAGCGATAAATAATAACAAATGAAGGAAGTAATAAGACACACAAAGATAAAGTGTGTGGTTGAAAAAGTAATAAGTTTGGAAAGAGGGTGCTTTTAGCCATTTTCTCCTCGATTATGTGTTAGTGATATTTGTAAAAACATGTGTCATTTATTCAATTGGTAGATGCAAATAGCTAATGTAGATAATTTTTTACCCTAAGAATTAGGAGGTTTCCAAAATAATCTTACTCATGCTCTAAATATATCTCAAACACTCAAATTTTGTACTTATCATTGTCAAAATATAAAAAAAAAAATGAAATTTGTTATTGTCACAAAAATGAATTTGATTACATTTAATTTAATCTATTCTTTTATTGATTTTGTTAAAATTTGTATGAATTTAAACAACTTAATATATTTACAGAGAAAATGGTCTATTACCCCACAACCTTTAGTCGAAATTTTAACTACATACTTAACCTCTAAAGGAGACCTATTACCACCTTAAACTTTTTTTTTACCGAATTTATTACCCCCCCTCCCCCACAATTACTGACCTGTCAACATAAACCAATTAATAAGGCATCCGTACATTTCACGTGCCTGGGCCCACACCAATATCTCATTTTTCTTTACAAAAATTATCTCATCTCCATTCTCTTTCAACCTTTCATTTTCAAGAAAAAAAATTCATCTTCCTCTCTCTTCTCTCTTAACATCATGATTTGATCTTCCTTTTTTTTTTTTTTGGAGATTGGTGTTGTAATTTAACTTTTGGTTGTGGATTTGCAAACTTTTGGAGCTCCATCGAGGAGAAAACAGTAGGAAACAGATTCGTTTTTGTCGGAATAACTCCGGATTTTCTCAAGTTGTTCTTGAGTTGCTTTCTTTGCTACTTCTACTGAAACTAACAACTGATCCTTGAGCTCTGTTACTTAGATCCTATGAAAAAAATATAAGTGAAAAAGACGACGTCTACTGCAAAGTTTAGATCTTTTGGTTAATTTTCATTTGTTGAAAGTTGAAAAACGAAATTTTTTGGGTGTCTTGTATTGATGCACATTCATGAAATTGAAACAATGATAGAAATTTTAGGAAAGTCGGGAAGTCGGGAAGTCGGGGTGATAAATAATTGAAATAATTTCTCGTCATTGTCGACGGTGGAGGCAATAATTTTGAAGAACTCGTAGCGGCAATTTTGAAAAGAGGCGAAAAAGATGATGGACGAACGATGCTATTGAAAATTCATAAAAAAAAAAAGATCTGTTAAGATGATGGTGTAGATTCGATTATTGAAGGAAATGACAACAAAGAAGATGAAGAAAAGGATGCCATTGATGAATTTATTTTTGGAGCTTTTTGAGAACAATGAAAGGAGAAAATTTTTTATTTGTTAATGATAAAAGGAAGAGTTTTCTGCTAAAAGAAGACACATAGAGAATCCATAGATCAAAATGCTTGTTTATGTGCTTGGTACGTGGAGAATTCAATTCTTGCTTCCTCTAATTTTACTTTTCTGGACTCTGTTGCATCTTGTATAATTTGAAGTAATGAATCATGTATAATTTGCTTCATTTCACTTCATTGATGGCTTTAGTCTTACGTTTTGAGCCCATTGTCAAGTTCTTGGATAAGAAAGATAATGAAATTTGAGATAAGGAGGATGAGGAATCAACATTAGCGAATTCAAGAAAGATGAGAAAGATAATGAAATTGGAGATAGGGAAGATAAGAAATACCATTAATGAGTTCTTGAATTTTTCTGTTTTGAGAAAGAGAAGAAGACAAAAAAAAGGTCTTTTATCAGTTGGAGAAGAAAACATTATTTAATAATTAAAAATAATGAAATGTATTATACATGTGGCATTTGAAAATACTGATTTGAATGATTGAAGCCTCAGCTGACGCGCCTATTGAGGGGTGTTCTCACCTCCCATGACAGCTCAACAATTGGAGGGGTACTAAATACAGTAAAAAAATGTTTAGAGGGGTAATGAGACTTTTGTAAAGGTTGAGTGTGTAGTTGAGATTTCGACTAAAGGTTGGGGGTAATAGACCATTTTCTCTATATTTACATGGAAGAAAATTATCTTAATTATTTTATTATCAATTATTGATAAATTCGACATTTATAATAATTAAAGAGCATTTTAGTGAACTTATCAGTTATGATATAGTACCATATCATCAAACCAAAAAATAAAACTGTTATTAAACAGCAACAAATGATACAGTTAATCCAAATATTATATTATGTTGCACAGTATAATATTATACCATACCATACCAAAATCACCATCTAAATAAAGTGCAGGTCTCAACCCTATTTAAAGTCAATTAGAAGACGTCTACTCATTCATGTATTATACATACATCTTGCCTTCTGTAACAATTCCCAAATTTAGGTGCCATAAGGGAAGTTTCTATTTTCTCGTTTAGCAAGAGAATATGCTATTCATTTCAACTAGAAAATCAGAAACTACTACTGACCTTATGCAATGAGAGGCCCCTGTAAATACCTTATTCCGAGATAAATTGCTGCCTTTACTACCTACTTATAGTATACGAACTCCCACCAAATCCAAGAAGAAGACTTGCAGTATGAAACCACCCTTCTGCAAAACCTAGATAATTTTATCCCAATAACTACAATTGATAATAATAGACTTTACTCGCCATGGAAATTCTCTGTCATAGTTAAGCTTGTCAGTTGAAAAGTAGGACATCAATTGCTGAAAGAGAAGCTCACCAACCTATTGCCCAACCGAAGAGATTTTCCTAATTGATCTGGGAACAGACATTTTTTTTATTGAGTTTCAACAAGAACAAAACATGACTCACGCCCTTCATGATGACCTTTAGTTTTTGCTCAATAGCTTCCTATCCATTCAAAAATGGGAACCTAAGTTTAGAGTATCTCAAAGCATGTATTGCTTACTCTGCCATATGGATTAGATTTTCAGAATTACTAACAGAGTTCTACGATTTGGACATCCTTCTCAAAGTAGGAAGTAAAATAGACACTCTTCTTAAAATAGATTTCACTACTTCGACTACATCTCGAGGGAAATGCGCTAGGTTATGTGTGCAAGTGCCCTTGGAACAACCTTTACAATCCCACATATACATAGGCACCCACAAGCAACAGATTCTTTATGAAGGCACTAACATGCTCTGTACTAAATGTGGAAGATTGAGGCACACAATGGCTAAATATCTTTATAACCCTGTAATCCATACTAATCATGCGCAGTCGTCAAAAGAACAAGAACAACCATCGGATGATCGGAAGTTTGTGCAATTCCCTACACGATCGACTAAGAAATTATCAATAAAACAAAGAGTAGTAATAACTTAAATAAACGCACACCACCACAAGGTAAGCTACTTCCAATGACTATTGTTACTGTAAATAGATCAGCGGGCCTAGAAAGCACAGGTAAGTTTTCTAACTCAAAAATCTCGGGCGAATCGGGTAGTGCCACGTCCGCTAATTTTAACCATTCTCGTTTTGCCTGCCTATCCTTAAATGACAGAGTTAGTACACTTGTTAAATAAGGGACCACCCCGATTTTGACCAATCCCCATCATTCTAAGTCAACTTTCGATGATAAATCTCTGGGCGACACGCAGTATGCTTTATTAGCTAAAGATTTAAGTTATTCCTCTCAGCACCTAATCCCTAATGCAGCACCATATTTTTCTCCACCTAGACCCCACGTGGTTTACATGCAATCTCCTAATCAGCCCCTTAGCCCTAAAGCTTCTTCATCCATATCCTAAAATATTTCTACTCATTACGTACCATGTGACACCTCATTACATGGCTTACCAACTGGTACTCTCAATATTGACTGCTCACTAACTCATAACATATCCACAAATAAACCTTTCTTACCTAGACCAGATACTCTCTCTCTTATATAATATTCCAATCCCTCCCCAATTGCTCCTTCAAGGGAGTTCATATCCACCACAAACCCAAGCCCCAGTTCCATCATCTACTCCAAACTTCTCAAATGATGGAAAGCAACACCGATTCCTCTCAACCAATTTTCACTACGATGAATCTAATTCCATCGACCCCGCCTAGTCTTGGCTGGAGGTAGCTCTGAAGGGTTATGCCCTAACTTTTACCATGTATGTAGAGGGCCAAGAGTGCCTAGTGATGATAAGAAATACAAAAGATCTTGCACAGATCATTACAGAAGGCATGAAACTGGGGTTGGAGGCTTTGCTCAACAACAGTGGTATGCGATGCCTCCACCAATTCCAAACCCATTTCACACATCTCCGTCGAATGTCGACTCCCTCTTTCTTGATAAATTTAATAATTATAGGAATACCATTCTATCCATAACTTCCACGAAAAATAAAGGTTATGTCATGGATCTAGCGACATGTGACAGCAGCTCAGACGAAATCTCCTCCGACCCTAGGCAGGGCCCAACACAGACAACAATGAGCAAAGAAGAGGTGATGGTGCAACAAAAGAGTGCAAACTTAGACGACAAAATAGGAAAGAAATGAGAATCATAGACGATAATATCGTTTATGGAATAGGTATAAGTATTCCTCCTCAAAGAGTAGTATGCAAAAAAATAAGCATAAACTGCCCCATAAATATGTTCAAGTGCTAAATTTATGTCATACCGACAGTAAACACAGACGTGGGGAAGTATGTGGTGATATTAAGCCCCTCAATGAGGGATACTAACTCGACATGCTCTTTGATTAGGAGTCCCTATATTTTTCGCCGTCCCATGAACTTTTTTATTTGGAATTATAGGGGTTCAAAATCTTCTGAGTTTAAAACTACTTTTAGACAACTCCTTGATAAGCATAAGCTTGATCTAGTCGTGTTGCTTGAAACTCATAGGGGAAATCATCTTACTATGCCCCACGAGTTTAATTTTTTCAATGTCATGGTTGTGCCAGCTGAGGGTCAAGTAGGTGGCATCACCATTTTATGGCATGCAAACCTTCTCTGTATCACTAACATTACTTTGACTCAGTAGGAAATACACTGCATAGTTCAGGTAAACCCCTTCGCTACTTCTTGGTTATTTTTGGCAGTTAATGCTCGTAATAACCTTGCTAGTAGGATCTCACTTTTGGAGAATCTTAAAAGAGTTTTTGACTCCCACAATGATCCTTGGCTTTTGGGCAGAAACTTTAATGAGGTTAGCAGTTCCATTGAAAAAATTGGGGGTCAAGCTTTGTGTCATTCTAGAGTTAACAGATTCCTAGACTGCCTTAATTATTGTGGTATGATTGATCTTGGTTTTAGTGGTAGTAAGGTTACTTGGACAAACCTTAGAAGGCATGGTGGTAGGATCCTGGAAAGATTGGACCATCTCAATGCCAATGGAAATTGGCTTAACCTTTTTTCGGATGCTTGTGTTAGGCACCTACCTCATACTCACGGAGACCATTGTCCTCTTATTTTACTCCTAAATCCATTGATCCACATCCTAAATAAGCCATTTTGGATAGAAGTAATGTGGGCTTCCCATCCTCATTTCTGATACGGGTATGATCATGATCGGGGTCCAATGCATCAAGACTCGAGCTCGGGGGATGCCCATCCAAGGAACAAGTTTTGAAATGTAGAGAACAAGTCCCACACGCTCCAAAATTATTCACTATTCATCTACGTTCACTATTCATCCGCCCTTTGCAAGGATTTTTTAGTCATTTGTAATAAGTTAACCTAGGTATAAATAGAACCTCATTAGGTCGTTTTTGGGAGATTTTTGGAGAATATATTTTGTAGCCTCTTTGAGAGTCTTTAGAAAGGTAGAATCCTTGTGTTGATCATTTGCTTAGAAATGAAGATTGCTTGGGAATTCTGGTTCCCTTGAGGTAACGTAAGAGATAGGTTTAGGTTGTGTGTGATATTAAAGGTCCAAAAGTGGAATAAGCTTTTGGGTTGTTAATATTATACCATCCTTTTGTCTATCTATCTATCTTTACTTTCTTGTAATCGTTTATCTATATCTAGTGTAATCCGTTTATGTTCTTGTCTTGTAACCGTGTGTTGCTGTTATTACATCTTGTTTATCAAGTGTTGTTGTTGTTTTAGTGTGTTTTACTCTTGATATCACTTCCCTTCTTGTTCTTCTTGCGAATCCGAGAAAGGTCATCAAAGGGTCCATAGTTCTTGAACTAGTGGACTGATTTTGGTGTTTATTTTGTTGTGTTCTTAGGGAGTTTGGAATCAATTTCTCTGAGGTGGTGCATCAGGCTTGGATAGACAAAAATCATGTTTTATTACTGTCCATAACTCATTTTCAGCACTAAGTTATGTCTTGGAACACATATAAGTTCGATAATATTTTTAGTAAAAAAAAGACTTCTAACGAGACTTGCGGGTTTACAAGCATCTCCCCGTTACCTTACAAGCTTGTTTTTGCAAAACCTGGAGAAAGATCTTGTAATGCCCCGAGTCTGTACCCCAGACGCTACACGGTGCTCACAATCTCGAAGGACCACAAGCTAACCTATGACTGGTACCTGCTGTAATAACTGTGTAATAAATACTATAATGATTGCGGAAATAGGTGGAAACATATGCCATAATGTTCAAATCTGCAAATAAATCTGAATGCAGTATCAAAATACCAAAACTGAATATAAATACTAAAAACTGAACAACTGTTTGAAAATACTCTAGTTTAAAAAGCCTCTAACTGTCTGAACTGCGGAGTTGATGGGACAAGCCCCCAACTAACTCCATCTACTAAAATAAAATTGAAGTACTATAAATAATAAGTATGTCCTTGAACTATGAGGACTCACCACTACTTTGAAAGTTGAGAATCTGAACTTCTAAGGGTGCTCTGAAGCTCGTGCGTCTAAACCTATGATATAAGACATTATAGCGCAAAAAAAATATGTGTCAGTACTTTGAATGTACTAGTATGCTCAGTGAGGTAGGCTGAAATGCATGGATTCATATGCATGAACAATAATAACTGAATAACATGAGTATGACTGAGTAAGAGTACATGCATGAATACATAGACTGTAACTAAGATCGTGAGAATACTGAGTACTGAATCAGAATATGATAATCGATATTTGAGTTTACGAATACTGTATTACTGATTATCTGAATGATTGTATTTGATAGTTCTGAATACTGTGGAACCATACTGAGTTTCGTACTGAGCTGAGTGACTATGTCTGATAGTCCTGAATCTGTAGAACTGAACTGAGTTCTATTCTGAGAATGAGACTAGAATTGAGACTGTGAAAGGTAATCATCTAACCGACATGCCCCTTTTCTGAATAGACTTGGGGTCCAACCTGTAACCCCAGTTAGAAGGGTGTCAGTACCGTACCATGGGTAAAGACACTAAAAAGGTACCCTTATCTGGCAGGTACTCTAATGAGAATGGTGGAACCCTCAACTGACAGGTTAAAATACCTTATCAACCCTCATCTAGAAGGTTTGATATCTTAACCTACGCTGGCTGCATAGTTCTGGAACACAAGGATTGCTTCTAAGGATCACACCCTCTACTGACAGGTGAGTTCACTCGGTGCTGAATCCTACTCCCAACTGAATAGACACTGAACTGATTTCTAAACTGTACTAGGCTGGACTGCACTATTACTGATCATACTGTTTAACTGAACTGAACTGAGTTGATTGAGTTTCGTGGACTGACAAAAAATACTGAATTCTTATTAGCTGACTGAGTTTACTAAGATCTGAACTGAATATTGAATCTACTGAGTTTTTCCTAAGTTCTGTAACTGAATTTGAGTACTACTAATTATACATTACTGATACTGTCTTATGACTGACCATGGCTCTAAGTAAACAGCTAAATTTTCGGTACAAGTAACCCCAAGACTCGAAAGCGTAAATTAAGAGACATGACACAAACTTGAAACATGTAAACTAAGTACTTGATCATCATTCGTTCATTTGGGGCATTTTAACAAACACTTGCAAATAAGCTAACTTGACATGATTTCTTTCTCTTACTAGTTCACATGGGCAATTTATCAAGAACTTGGTGAGTATAACAAATGCACATAACTTTGAACAATAAGTGAGCATCATGATTGAATTCCAAATTTCACCATTCAAGAGTTTAACGTGGATTTACACACATGAAAATCAATTCCACATGAAACACGTAATAAAACATGAATTAGGAACCAAATCCAAACAAAAATCATGATCATAACCAAGATCCTGGTCAATCGTATCAAGCCTTTGCTCTCTCTCCTGATAGGTCTCTCCCAATCGAGCTTCTTAGCAAAAAAATGGGCCTCAGATAATGAAATAGTGGTTCAGGAAATTTTACACTTCTTTAAGAAGACCAAGAGTAGAAAAAATTACATGCTACTTAAAATTGACCTTGAAAAGACGTTTGACCGGCTTGACTGGTCTTTCATCAGAGAGACCCTCTTCTTTTTTAATTTTCCAGCCAACTTGGTTAGGATTTTCATGTCATGTATTTCTACATCTTCTGTGTCAATTCTTATCAATGGCAACCTACCACTTTTTTCTCCCCGAAGAGAGGTATCTGCCAAGGTAATCCTCTCTCACTACACATCTTTATTTTATGTATGGAGAGGCTATCTCGTTGGATTAATACTGTGGTGGATCATTTTCTCTGGTAATCTATTACTATCTCCCCGCAAAGCCCCCTAATATCTCACCTTTTATTTATGGACGATATAATTCTTCATGTTGAGATCAATGCTACAACATGCTCTACCATATCCAACATCCTAGACCACTTCAATTCTATATCAGGTCAAAAGGTTAACCTTGCAAAATCTAAAATATTCTTTTCTAGCAATACTTTGCCTGCCAATAAATCCTTGGCTCAATCCTTTCTCATGATCAAGGAAGATGTTAGATTCAAAAAATATTTAGGGTTCCCAATTAATGGTGCTACACCGCTGAAATAAGATCTTCAACTTATATTGGATAATTTTAAAACTAAGCTTGCGAGCTGGAAAGAAAACCTTCTTTCTACAGCTGAGAGAGCTATTCTAATTCGGTCTACCTTAAATGCCCTCCCGAACCATATAATGCAGCTTTTTGAACTCCCACCACATACCATAAAAGAAATGAAGCATTATGAACAAAACTTCTACTAGGGTACCACTCCAAGTCGTAAGAAAATTCATCTCCTCAAATGGTCTAAAGTTACCATGCCTAAGGATAGCAGTGGCCTTGGTATTCAGAACTTAGTTACTAAAAATAAGGCCCTTCTCACCGGTACTGCATGGAGATTATTTCATTGAAAGAACACCCTCTGGGGCAGTGTTCTTTAAAATAAATATTTGCACACTAAGAATAGCACTTCTCACAAGTATCTCACTACAGGATCCCTTAATTGAAAAAACCTTAAAAAAGGTTGGAGCTATTGTCAGGTTGGAATAAAATGGAATCCAGGTACGGGACAATGCATTAACTTTTTTAATGATGCTTGGATTAAGCCTAATACTACTCTTCATAATTTGATCCATGGGCCTGTTCAAATTCATGAGATGAGTTTGCCGGTTAGTCACTTTAGGCAAGCAAATAAATAATGTTTTGACTCTCTATCTTTTGTCCTTCCCCTCACCATTGCATCTTTCATTGATGATGTCCATTTTCCAACCCAATCGGGCTTCTCTAATTGGATCTCCTGGGGCCTCACAGACTCAGGGCAATTCTTTGTTAAGTCTTGTTTTTTGGCATTAACTGCTAACACTTCAATCCATCAGAATAACTCCATGTTGTTGCCTACGCAGGCAAGTTTTGGTTGGATTTTGACTCTCTGACTCCCCCCGAAAATCAAATAATTCCTATGGTTACTCCTACTGGATAGGCTTCCTACTGCGAACTACCTGCACCACATTAACGTCCTAGACAACCCCTTTTATAGAATCTGTCAAACAATGGAAGCAGAAACTACAAGCCATCTTATACTTCAATGACCAAAAATCTAGCCACTTTGGTCATCCATTACCCTCACACAAGATATCAACACTCTCTTATCCACCTTTACTAGCCCATATTTGGCTGAAAATGCACATTAATCATATTCCTATAAAGATTTTCTTACCTTTTTGTTTATGATCTATTTGGGTTACCCGAAACAGATGCATATTCCAAGATTCTCTTTTAATCCCACGATATCAGATATCTCCCAGCTTGCAGTTTAATTTTGGTTTTTCATAGCCAACCCAAAGCCCTCTAAGTCATTGACTACAATGTACGTCAAATGGAATCCTCTTGTAAACCTTAACATTATGCTTAATACTGACTGTTCCTTTGATGTTACTTCGGGGGTTTCCATCTTGGGGAGAGTGTTCAGGAATTGTCTTGGAGATTGGCTTCTTGGATTTAGGAGCACAACTTACAGTACTAAGGTCCTTGAGGCCGAAGCAAAAGCCTTGTGTTTAGGTTTAACTTTAGCACGTGACTACCGATTGCTACCACTTGAAATAAATCTTAATTCAAATCAACTTGTAAGTCACTGAATAGATCATACATCATATCAAAATTCATCAATCTTCTTTTATTGCAGGTGTCTTCTCCACGCAGTGGATAATCCTCAGGTTCGCCACGTGTACAGGGAATAGAACAGATTAGTGGATGCTCTAGTATCTAATACTACTACAACTGGTTTTGATAGAACTATCCTGAAGTCAATAGTGTTTTTTTAGAAATCTGCACCATCCTTAAGGGATATTTTAAAATCCGACAAGCAAGGAAATTTACTACCTAAAAGAGTGAAGACTTTGTCAGATCACCCAATTTTACCCAATGCTATAACAATGAATAGTATTACTCCTAGTTCTAACTAGGTTGTAAATACTAGAGATGCTACTAATCTACCTACTGCATCACTACTCTTGTAAGGGGGATGTCCCCAACTTTGGCTTGGTGAAACATTTGTTTGATAAATAAATAAAGCTCGTCTTTGCTACCAAAAAAATAATAATTCCCAAATTCCTTTCATAAAATCACAATGATAAATCCTTGTAAAATACTCAAAATTAAAGTTGACAAACATATTGATAGACTTATAGATCTTCCCATCAATGTCAAACACCAAATTCAAGAGAATTTGCCTATTGATGAAGCTGAAAAAATAAGTGTTTTGTCTAGATCGTGGACTACACATTTGGGCTTCAATCCCCACACTCGTATTTTCTCGTAAGTTTTTTGGGAGCAAGCCACCCGGCATATTAATTTGCATAATTAGTACAATTCTGTTGTAGTATGATGGAGCCATTTACCATTAAGACATTCGCCTTGGATATTTCATTAAGACCTTATATCCGGTACAATCTTATCAACCAATGGACATTTTTGCTGTCGAAAAAGTGTCTCATGGATCTCACCCTAAGGATTATGAGAAATCATCCTTACAAATTGCCTTCTGTCATGTACTCTGAAGAATTAGAAAAGTTGATCCTGTCCAACTGCATTATCAGGCCACCGTGCAGCTTCAGGGGCTTCTACAAGCTCAAATGGCTTTTACTAATTCAAGTCACCTTAGAGTTAGACAACATTCCAGCTTCTTTCTTATGGATGCCAAAACTTGTGAGGCTGGAAGCTAAGTCATGCATAGGTCTTGACCACTTGAAAATATATGCTCCGAGACTCGTCATATTATCATATACCTTTAACAATAGCACTAAGATTCTTAAGTGGGATCATTTCATAGACTGTCAAAAGCTTAAATTAGTTGTACTTATAGGACATCAGTATCAAGAAAAAGCCATGAACTTGACCCATCTTGTCAACAATTGGCCTAAAATCATTTGTCTTCTTACAGATAGTTACTACCTCAAGTCTTTAACTTTTGGTGCTAAAGTAGAGAGGCTCCCCACTAGCCTAAACAAGCTGAGGGTTATGGATCCTTTTGAGTTTAATTTTGATGTTGAAGATCAAATAGTGATACGAGTACGATCGCGTAAATGGACTTATGAGGATATATGTTAGACCCGAGACTTAGTGTATGCAAATGAAGTGCAAAGAAGCACCTAAATGGACACCAAAATCGTCCATACATAGCACTCCAAGGGCGCCTATTGAAGCATTTGACTAAGGGGTCATTTTGGACATTTCACACTTTATTTTGTAACCTACTAGAAATAGAATAATGTAGGGTTTTAGTCATTAGTTTTTGATGAATATTGAAAGTTGTAGATACTTAGACATTTCTCTCTTGTGAGAAAGGCCCCTATGGCCAAACATTGTAACTAGGGATTTCAACTTGAGTGTGGAATCACTAGTGTTGGATTCAAGCTTGGAAACGTTGGATGCTTGGGAGATCGAAGTCCCTCTTGTGCCACATAAGATATAGGTGAATTATAGTGTGTAGTGTTAAGGGTCCAAGAGTGGAATATGCTCTTGGGTTCTTAAGATTATGTCTTCATGTAGTCTATCTTTCTACCCCTTTGTTTAGTGTAATCTTTTGTTGTTGTTTCTTGTGTTTTTGAAACCGTTGGTTATTATTATTGTAATCCTCTTGTTCTTTACGCGTTGATGCTGTTTTGGGTGTTATATAAATCATTGAATCTTTTATTCTTCTTGTTGGTAGCGAATTCGAGAGTGGTCTCCAAAAAGGTCCTCGGATCCTTAAGATTAGTGGACTGATTTGGAGTGTGTTTTGTGTTCTCCTTGTTTGTCTCGTATTATTTGGTATCAGAGCATGGCTTGATATTGTTTCCACAAGATCGATCTTGGGCTTGTTAGTTGAAAAAAGTTGAAATCTGAAAATTCCAGAAAAATAGCAATCTGTCCATTTTGTGTTCTTGGCCGAAAATTGTGTTCTTGTTGTGTATTGTCCAATATTTTTACTTGTTTTTGTTGTCTCTAAGTGTTAATTTTGTTCCTCACTAACACGTTGAGTCTATATCTTAGATTTGAGCTTGAAATGTTGATGTTATTAATGTGAACAGAGTGTGGCCGATTGTTGTTGGTATTGTTGTTGCGGGTTCAAGACTTGAACGTGTGATGTGTTGTTGGTTCAAGTTTTGAACGTGTAATCTGGAGATTTTGTTGTGGAATTTAAGCTTGGGAAGTTGTTGTTGTTGTTTGGGAGGTCCAACTTGAACCTTAGAACTTCAAGACTCAAAGTTTGTGTTCTTGGTATTCTTCACCATCTTCATATATTGTTGAAAAAAAAGTCGCTGTTGATCTTAGAAGTTGAAGAAAAAGAGTGTGTATTGTGTTAGTCTTGCAAGAGATAGATCCAAGTTTCAAGGTGTAGTACTTGTGACTCAAAGGCTTTCCCTACACACTAAAGACTTTACATCACTTCTCAACCACTTTCCCATGAAACAAGGGTCCATGTTGTAAAGAAAAGTACTACAAAAGTCAAGTCTTGAAATTTGAAACTTGAAAAAAAGGCTCCAAGACTTATTCTTCCCTCCTTAAAACAAATTTCACCAATCCAAATTAAAATTGGTCAAGACTTGGACTTTGGAAAATAAAAATTGTAGAAATCGCAATCAATACGTGGCTGCCACATCATCAAGTTATTGTTCACGCATCAAATTTTGGCTCAAATTTCAGATTTTCTTAGTTTCTTTTATTGTTTCGTAGTTTCGCTTGTTGGTTCCAATACTAATTGGCAAACTAGTACTCATCTACTAGATTGTTAGTTAATCTTTGTGTTCGTTCATTCGTGTTTAGCATTTGTTGTGTGCTTTTTTTTTCTCTTTTGTGAATTCGTTGTGTCTTGTTGGTTCAAGTTCGTAAATAATATTTCTTTTGAGTTAACTCAAACGAAAATCTATTCCGGGCAAGAGTAGACTTGACCCTCAATCACTCGTGAAGTACAAGCTGACTTTCAACACTTGTGAAACCAAGTGTGAGGTAAAAATCGAGAGTGAGAGTGTGGTGAGGCATTTTTGAGCTAACAAGTTCGTTTATTGTTTGTTGTTGTCCTTTGCTTTAGGTACCATGGCTTCCACTAATCTCGATGCCACATTTGATCGCATCAATAATGATATTGAAGAAATGAAATGGCACGTGGAAAGGCTACGCCAATTGTTACCTAAGCTTATCCCACAAAATTCAACTTCCCTTGTCCAAACACAATATACCGAGAGCTTCCCGAAGGAAGAGGTGGGATGCCCCAACCTACACCAAGGTAAAGAGGAGATTGGAACATCTTTGGTACTTGATAATAAATTTATAGAGAGTGAAGCACTTGCTAGTTCCAAATCTATCCGTGAGATAGATCATGCTCTCTTTAGGTTTAATGTTTTGTTTGAAGATGATATAAACACTCCTAATGAACCTAGTGGTTAAAATGATTGTATAGCTTTCCTTGAAGGCTATAACCAATATGCTAACCCACTATTGTGTGACAACATTCCTCCTAAAGATGAAAATCTTTTCTTGGAAGATAATAGTACTCTTATGGGCAAGTAATGTGTAGTCTCGGAAATGAGCACTCTTAGTAGTACTCTTGGTGTTCATGATGATCCGTTTACTCTTAAATGTAGTTCACTACTTGGGCATGTGAATGAAGTGATTAAAAATTCGAAGTTAGTGATGGTGTCTACAGAATTGATCTTGATAATGGGCATGACTCTTTGAACATCTTGTATGGTCAAAGCATTGTGATTAGTTTTGTTTATAGAGATCATATGTATGAAAATGTTTTTGTATGTGAATGTGGGAGTGACATTCTAGGGGAAGGAAGGGCTAGCATCGACTTAGGCCCTTGGATAATTCTTCCATTTGATCTCGGTACCATCTTAGGGTGGGAAAGGATAACTCTCGACCTATTTTTCATTTTGTTTTGGTATTTATCCGAGCCACTTCCTTTGTCACATTTGTACTAATATTTTTATGTTTAATACAAAGGACCCGTGGATATACTTCAAATTTGT
>NC_061117.1:202324064-202333291 GCF_002878395.1 Capsicum annuum
CCCCCTCGGCATGGCATATTAATGTGTTTATTTTTGCTAACCCTAACCCTCGTGTCATGAGGATGAGTGCTTGTTTGTCTTCTCTTGATTTTGCAAGGTACAGATTTGAGGTCGAATCCTTTTCAAGAAGGGAAGGATGATACGAGTACGATCGCGTACATGGACTTATGAGGGTGTATGTTAGACCCGAGACTTGGTGTGTACAAATGAAGTGCAAAGGAGCACCTAAATGGACACCAAAACCGTCCATACATAGCACTCCAAGGGCGCCTATTGAAGCATTTGACTAAGGGATCATTTTGGACATTTCACACTTTA
The DNA here is from genome assembly GCF_002878395.1 of Capsicum annuum. Classification (NCBI taxonomy): domain Eukaryota; kingdom Viridiplantae; phylum Streptophyta; class Magnoliopsida; order Solanales; family Solanaceae; genus Capsicum; species Capsicum annuum. The sequence continues at coordinate 202,324,383 of NC_061117.1, forward strand.
TTTTGTAACCTACTATAAATAGAATAATGTAGGGTTTTAGTCATTAGTTTTTGAAGAATATTGAAAGTTGTAGATACTTAGACATTTCTCTCTTGTGAGAAAGGCCCCTATGGCCAAACATTGTAACTAGGGATTTCAACTTGAGTGTGGAATCACTAGTGTTGGATTCAAGCTTGGAAATGTTGGATGCTTGGGAGATCGAGGTCCATCTTGTGCCAAGTAAGAGATAGGGGAATTATAGTGTGTAGTGTTAAGGATCCAAGAGTGGAATATGCTCTTGGATTCTTAAGATTATGCCTTCATATAGTCTATCTTTCTATCCCTTTGTTTAGTGTAATCTTTTGTTGTTGTTTCTTGTGTTTTTGAAACCGTTGGCTATTATTATTGTAATCCTCTTGTTCTTCATGCATTGATGCTGTTTTGGGTGTTATATACATCATTGAATCTTGTATTCTTCTTCTTGGTAGCGAATCCGAGAGTGGTCTCCAGAAAGGTCCTCAGATCCTTAAGATTAGTGGACTGATTTGGAGTGTGTTTCGTGTTCTCCTTGTTTGTCTCGTATCAAATAGTGTCCCTTCTAAGAATGCTTAAAAGTTCTCCTAATTTGGAACACCTTATATTTGTAATTAACTTAAAGAAGAAATGTGCCATGGAATTAGATGATGTAAATCATTTTGAACAACCAACCTACATAACACAATGTCTCACATTCAATAATCTTCTAAGTTTGGAAATAGATATTTTTCATGGTTCTAGAACGGAATTGCTCTTTGTGAGGTTTATTCTCGCCTCTGCACCTTTACTCCAAAAGCCCATCCTCAGCTAGCCTAATAAAGGGGGGTTCGGACGAACCCACTTCGACGGAAAATCAATCTATATATATAAAGGAGAAACATAGAAGAGGTGATATGGCACCTCACTATGGCCTCCATTGGCATTTATTTTTTTCTCATTTTTTGGAGTTTTTTTTCACAATTTAATCTAATAAAATTTAATATTTATTTCATAATTATATCCTCTTAATTACTCATATCTTTTTCACTATTTTTTTGGGGTCTCTTTTTCAGTTTTAGAAGTGCAAAAGCCATGGACATTAATTTATTTATGAAGGCATGTTGCTCTATGACAAGGAAGAGAGCTTGTGAGAAGGAAGAGTAGTTAGGGTAACAATCTGGGCGTAGAGGGTGGAGGCAACCATTAGAGAGAAGGAAAAGGGGATGGCCAACAATAACAACAGTTGTATGTATAACTGTGATGATGGGGGAAGAAGAGGCAACGTCAACGTTCTTATTCATTCCTATGGATCGACTGATTGGATGGCAAAGATGGTATGTTACCCGCTTTCCACCTCACCTTTCCCGGGTTTTAACTTTTAAAGGGACCCGCCCTCACCCTCCCACCCACACTTTTTTCTTAACATGTACTCTTATTCAACCCCCCTATTTTAGCTACTGCTTCATCATAAATTTATATCTACTTGGTCAGATATAATCTTCAAATACTTTCAAATTTTGAATTTATTGGATTTTAACTCACGAAACTTCAATTTCTTTTCATTTATGTCCAATGCAGTGTCTGCAAGTTTCTCAAAGTCCAAATATAGTAGGAATTGAACCAGTAAATTGATTTTCAGATAAACTCAAATCATTGAGATTATTCAGATTCCCCAATTCACTAGGAATGGGACCAGAAATATTATTTCTCATTAAGTTTAAGGTCTCAAGTGACTTCATCTTCCCTATTTTTGCAGGAATCGGACCAGACAATTCATTCTCGAAAGCATAGAAATACTCTAAAGTTGCCCATTTCTCAAGGAATAGGACATATTATTTGGTTTGTACCAAGACTAACTACGACAAGGTTGGTAAGTTGTAATGATCACTATTAGTCTTTAATTACTCATATTATTGTGCCAGTTCGTATCTCCACTAAACTGAGCGCATATATACTCCATTTTCTTTGGTGCCACCAAAGGTTCACTATCTCTTTTTATTTTACTATTACTATAATTTACTATAGTATAATACTAAGAACAACTGATTTTTTCTTTTTCATTTCTTATTGTAGAAACTGTGTCAAAGCAAATGATAAAGTGGATATAGAAGAGTAAAAAATCAAGCTCAACTCCAAAGCCAATTATTCTGAAGTTTTTTTAGTGTAACTACTTCTTCTATTTTTTGTTTAAGTATCAATTTCTTTTTTTGTAAATTTTGTGATTTCTATATATTTTTTGGAGGTGTGAGTTTGATTCCAAACTTTTTATATTTTCTTTATCTAAGGCAAAATGCTTAATATTGAGAAACTTTTTCTTTTAGGCCATCAAAATGTACTCTTTTTTTTTAATTATTATTTAGGTTGTTTAGTGCTTGAATAAAATAAATTGTTTGAATGGAACATGTAGATATCAAGTTAAATACGTCATTAAAGTAGCATCAAATTAACAAGATCTTTTAATCTCAACTTACGAATTTGATATGATTTTTATATCATAACACCTATAAAGTTTAATATAATGTTTGTATTAAGTATTTGGAGAGGTTGAATTATCATTTTAGCCTTATACTGAACAAAAATGTCATTAAACATCTAATCAATTAAATAGTGAATAATAATCATATCATATTATACTAAATTCTAGAAGTCGAAAGGTGTTAAATCAAAAGTTGAAAGATGAAAGTATTATTTTTTAATGATGAAAATATAAATTATTTTGGGGAAAACTATTAAGGATGATGCATTTATGTAAACTCATACTTTTGATTTCTATTAAATCTCTACTTTTCTATCTAAATATCTCTCTCTATACAATATATATAAAAGAAGATTAGGCATTTGATGCTATGACATATTTTTAAGGTTACTATTTTTATTTATCTTTTTTCTCCTTTTTTTTTTTTTGACTATTTGTCTATTTCTTCTTTATTATTATAAAATATCTAATTAATTATAAATTAAATAATAATCATATAATTACAATAAAGACAAAATTAATGACTTTTTGAATTCTGAAAATTACGCTAAAACTTTTGAGTTTCCTCCGCTTAACTCATACGAATGAAACCACAATATAATACAATGTTTTTAATTTTTTTGAAAGCTTATTTATTAATGAATATATGGGTTACTAATAAGGTTAAAACTTTTTATTTTCTGGCCTTCAAAGGAGATATTAAAGAGTCATGAATTATTTGTGTTTTCATTTATCAAATTATTAAAAACTCCAAGTATTAACATTCATTGTTAAATAAGGTCCTCAATTGGCTCTCTGATGATCAATTTATCACTATAAAAGGTTTTCTTTGAATCGTTTACATAAAACATGATTGCACTCTATCTTTTCTATTTAAATTTTATCATTTTTGCATTCTTTTAAATCTATGGTTAGTATTTTCGGAGAATATATTGTGGTGAAAATAATTTATGTAGTAAGTCAAATTTTATTTAAGTGGTTATTTCTTCTTCGAATGTATATTTACCAAATTTATTCCTTTATCTCAAATAAATTTATATTAGTTTATTTTTATGAATCTATAGGTTATTTTGCAATTACATAAAACACAAATAAATTTATGTAAGCAGTAGATTTAGATTTTCATAAAAAATTTCTACGTGTCTTATAATAAATAAGAAGAATGGAAACTGCATGTTATAATGGTATTGGGTGTTCATGTTTTGTTTGTGTACTCAAGTTTTTCTATTAGTGGATATATTTGTTATATATTATATATTGAAATCTGGAATCCCCATATTAAGTTGTATTCTCTCCAGTTTTTAATAAATGATATACTTAATTTTTTTTATTTGAATATTTTATTTGTTGAACTTTTTATAATTGTCTTTGTTATAAAACAAGAAAGAATAAATAAGAAGAGTAGAGAAAATAGATAGAGTAATTCTTATTTTTCTTGAGGGATGAGAGATCATATAATTGAGAATACAATGAACAAAATCCCTTTATTTATAGGGAAAAATGCTCCTAGTTTCTGACTAAAAGTCAGATACTTCAAATCCTGATAGATATCAACTAGATCTTATTAGATCTTGATAGACATTCACTATAATGTAAATATATTTATAACACTCCCCTTGAATGTCTAGATAGATAATGTGCCTCGTTAAAACCTTACTAGAAAAACCCAGTAGGAAAAAAAATCTAGTGAAGGAAAAAGAGTACACAATCTAACAATACGCATATCGGATGCCTCATTAAAAATCTTACAAGGAAAATCCAGTGGGACAAAACCTCGTAAGGAAAAAAGAGTACAACGCGTATTAACTCCCCCTAATGAGAACATCCTTGAACCTTTTCATCCCGATATTGTGCACCATCTTCTTAAAAGTTGTAATTAGAGAAGACTTGGTGAATAAATCAGCCACATTTTCACTTGAACGAATCTGTTGCACGTTGATATCACCATTCTTTTGTAGCTCGTGAATGTAGAAAAGCTTTGATGAAGTGTGCTTCGTTCTATCTCCTTTTATGAATCCTCCATTAAGATGTGCTATGCATGATACATTATCTCCGTATAAAATTGTGGGTAGATTGTCATATTTTACACCACATTTTTCTTGAATGAGATGTATCATGGACCTCAACCAAGCACATTCTCGGCTTGCTTCATGAATAACTATTATCTCAGCATGATTCAATGATGTGGCTACGATAGATTGCTTTGTATATCTCCAAGATATTGCAGTACCACCACATATGAACACATATCCTATTTGAGACCGAGCTTTATGTAGGTCAGATAAGTACCCAAAATCAGCATGACCAATAAGATCGGCACTGCAAACTTGCTAACAAATTAGCTAAAAAAAAGGCTATATCAGACCTTGTAGTATTTGCAAGATACATTAGTGCATCAATTGCACTAAGATATGGTACTTCATAACCAAGGAGTTCCTCATTATTTTTTTGAGATCGAAATGGATCCTTATTCAATTTTTTCATGTTTCTTATTTAAGCAAATACTCTATTGCTTTTGAAAACTCTCCAAGAGTTTCAATGATACTCAAATCATCAAATTATATCTTATGAGGATACTAAAAAGTTTCTCAGAAACTTTATATGCTTCAGGCATTTTGAATCCTTTAGGGATTTTCATATGGATGTTTGTCAAGTAACAATATCCAACATGTCAAGTGTGACATCTTCTAGTGTCTGGAATGCAAATCAAATAAATTTTACGCTTACCAAAATGCATTCTTTCATGTCACTTGATAAATGTTTCTACTCAGCATGCTTAAATTAACGTAGAATTTAGATCCTCATAATCTTTTACAATATTGCGCTAATATTGTATCAAAGATATCGTCGATGATTTCTTATTTTGTATCGATTCACAATGTGACATAACATTTTGAGATCTCATTACTTCATTATTTTCAGATACCTAAACCTCTCATAAGGTTTCATGAAGTGTTATGTCGTAGGCTCTTCAAGAGCACATTGCTTTCTTATCATGATTATTTGCTCCTTATCCTTTTCAAGGATTATTACATTTGGAACCGATTGGTCTATCATGCTCCACGCATGCATAGACTTTATCCTTTAAGGACACAAAATAGGAGCACTTGCAGCTAAATATGAGATGCTTTCGACATTTGACTTGAATTATCTTTTGAATGAGGATTTGATGATAATTTCTAACATATTTCATAGCTTCTTATAATCTCCCCCTTATGGTAGAAAAACTAACATACATCCTCCTTCATTTTTGAGGAATCCATCTTTGTGCATCATGGTATATTTATTAATCGTATATCGCATATCAAAACTATTAGATGGAATAGTTGGTTTCTGACCTTGAACCAATTGAGAGGGAAGAAATAATCATAATATATTGGTCTAATGCATACAAGTGCTATTGTATGCAACATATCATATTTCATACCAGTACATGAAACTTTGTTCTCATTAGTAATGATTCAGCTATTTATGGAAGGCATTCAGTGCTAAACCATCATCATCAAGATGAATTATCTTGATTACACAATCTGAAAATTATGCTCAATTTATATTGAACAAGTAACTTTATGAATGTCAAATGTAGGTTGACCATGAATATACATGTGATAATCTTATTGATGCATCTTTTCAACACATCACATGATAGGTGAACGAGCCCTCATTCACCTTTTATTCTTTTCAAATTTTGAGGGATCCAATCCCAAAATTAGTTGGTGCAACCAACTTATCATGAGAACAAGCAACATTAAAGTTCATGAAGAATTTTCTAATTCTTTAATATATATTCAATACTCAGTATGCATATCTTCGGGATATCACAATCGTTCATGTCAATTTATGAACTTTTAATGTAGTAAACTCCAAGTTTACCATGATATGTGTTTTTGCTTTAGTAAATTTCAGATTTACTATTATATGAATAAATTTCAGATTTACTACTTCAGAAGTAGATTTCAAAATAACTCATCTCAGCTATTCTGCCTCTTTCGGAGGTGAGTTGTCATACACCCCAAGGAATATTATCACATTCACCCCAGAAAATGGATTTGTGCTTGTAATAATCAAAATTCCTATTCCCCAAGAATGGAATATAATCGTGTCTTAAGCCTATCAAATTATGATAGCTTATATATCTTATAACCTTTTTCATCATATTGTTACTTCAGGAGCAAATTGAGGTATACATATGATGTAGAGAATTTTTCTCTAGCATATATTATAATCATAATAAGTGTGTGAAAATATTATCACTTTTGATGATTATTAACATATTATCTCCTCACGCTTATATTCGTGCATTCAATCACTTGTCTTCTTTCAACAACGAAGCAAGTTGTCAACTTTCAGATTTATACTACCATATTCACTTTATGGAATAGAGCATATTAATGGGATATGTTTCATGACCTTTTATGAAACACCCATATTTGCCTTAGCCATCATAATATCATCAATATGGTGTATTAAGATTTAAACTCAACATCTTATCCATATAAAGGCATCTTAGGCGTGAATTGATGGGACTTGAACCCAACATATTATCATTCTTTTTGATAATATTGTTCTTGAGGAATAAATTTAAAATATAAATAGTTCCAAACCAATTATTTTTCCTCAAATTCAATAATAATTATATTAGTAGTAGCAAAAGAAAGATAACATAAAGAATTACTAACTTTGAAATCCTTCAGATTTATAATCTCACCTTGTTTGGCAGAGTCTCGTGCTGATAACGTGTTATAAAACAAGAATGAATAAATAAGAAGAGTAGAGAAAATAGAGAGAATAATTCTTATTTCTCTTGAGGGATGAGAGATCATATGATTGAGAATACAATGAACAAAACCTCTTTATTTATAGGGAAAAATACTCCTAGTTTCTGACTAAAAGTTTGATACTTCAAATCCTGATAGATATCAACTAGATCTTATTAGATCTTGATAGACATTCAATGTAAATACATTTATAACAGTCTTCAAATTTTTCTCTCTTTGTTATTTTCCCTTTTTTCATTAACATAGTTGTATGTGCAGAATTTTTCTCTATTTTTTCTTCTCTCTTTTAGTTTCTACAATTAGTGTGCAGTGTTGCTTTTTTCATTTTATTTGTCTTTTTATTTTTGATTTATTTTAGGTTTGTTATTTTTCGCAAGTTGACATCTTAATTTTTACGTGTTTGTTAACTAAATATTATCATTTAAAGGTAGCAAGAAAATAGTCTGTCTTTGAGTTTTTTTTATATCTTATTCGATATTCGACAATTATATTGGAGACGATTAATCTTGATTCATATTGAAAATTTTTATTATGCAGATAAAACACTCCCTATCAAAAGCGACCTCATACTGAAGGCTCGAACCTGAAATCTCTGAAAAAGGATTGAGAAATTTACCACTTCACCCTAATTAACCTTTAATTGTGAAGTTGACCAATCTCACGTAGTTGCTTTTTTTTTTTACTTCATACATGCCAAGCAACAGTTACACATTTTTTATGATGTCTCTATCTATTTAAAGCTTTATGATACTCCCTTATGTTTTATGTTTGGGTACTTGAATTAATGAATTTTCTTTTAAAAATTAAGGACTTTTATCTAAAATATCCTTAGTTAAATGTTGTATACATCATAAAACTTGCAGAATGAATTAGAAATGTTTCTGGAGCAAATTGGTGAAAAGAAATTAAATATCTTGATTTTTATTTTGTTTCATTTTTTAGAAGCTAATTCATTTATGATAGCAATCAAAAGTGATAACGACAGTGACGATCAAGATCAACAATGAATTTCATTTAGGTCGAATACATAAACAACTCTTTAAATTTGTCTAAATTTTTCATTTAGATCCCCAAATTAAAAGTTATACTATCTATTAAATAAACACTTGAACTAGAATCAAATAATGTCTATTGAGCTCACATTGTTTTCTTTCAACTAACTCAAAAAATAAAATTCAATAAACTAATAAAATTAAAATCATAAAGGGTATTTTTAAAAAAATTAACTAATTTATTTTAAAACCGTACAAAGCGCGGCATATTTCACTAGTTATATTATTAAGACATGGTTAAAATAATTTTTATTTATATATTCTAGATGTTGAACTCCATGAATTTTTCTTCAGATTTTGAACCCCCTAAGAAAAAATCGTGGCTCTGCCTCTGACCATCCTCAAGGTAGATGCAAAAAACGTAGATGGAAGCCAATGCTTGAAGATCAAAAAGGAGTTGATGGGGCTCCCTCGGGCATCTCTTAAAATGGAAATACTATGTGAACTATCAGATGGTGAGTAATTCTCAATCACCATGAATGTTTCAAATTTGATGTCACTCGATGGTTTTACAATTCCCTCACCACAAATGACCCACTCGAACAAAATATTCATTCGCTTTTAGGCATAATACATAAATAAGACCCTAAACTTGACACCAAATTATAA
>NC_061117.1:202336291-202340611 GCF_002878395.1 Capsicum annuum
ATGTTCCTGTTAATTTTAGATAATATGGTTCCCAAAAGAATAGAAATTGAATCAAGTCCAAGTAAAGGAACAAGTGAAGCAGCTAGGCTACATCCACCACTCTATGAGCTTGTTTTACAAGCATTATCTCAATCGGGTGCAAAATATGATGAACACGGGGAGGAGGAATGTTTCAAAAGAGATGATGCAGATGCTAATGGCCCTTCCATCGAAGAGCTGCTCAAAGCCTTCAGCATTGATCGTTATCTTGTGAGAATACAGCGCGATGGTGTCGCAGATTTAATGGGTGATTTCGTGGTTAAGTCAGCCATGGGAAAATCTTTCGACGCCTTCAGAAAAATACTTCGAGAACAAAAATTAGATGCGTATTTCAGGGATAGCTGCTTTGGGAAATATCTTGATTTGCCGGAGGACAACAATGCTCGTTTCTAAATGAAAATGGTATATGGACTTCTCAAGCGTAGGTTTATGTATGAAAACAAAGATAAGATGGATGAGGTATGGATAAATTACTGTGGCATGCATGTTTGTTTTGGTTGGAAGGAGTTTGCCATAGTTACTGGACTAAAATGTTATCCTCCTTCTCAAGTTATACCTATTCTAACCCAAAAAAAACTCACCCCGTACACCCAAAAAAGGCAAAGGCAAGTCGTGTGATCGTGATGACCTGGTGTCCATTATTGGTCCAAGCTTCAAAAATAAAAATTTGATAGAAGCATTGAAAAGTAAAGGACTTTCAAAGAAGCACATGCAGTCATTGTAATTGGTTTGGTTGTACATAATGTTCTTTGTGTGAGAGACGTTAACAACAACATAAGCCTCGGTTTAATAAAGCTCTCCAAGGATCTTGAGGTGTTTAACAGCTATCCATGAGGGTATGAAAGCTTCAAAATAACTGTCAAATATTTTTTGACTCCATTAGCGCCAAAGACAGTCAACTTATATGGCTCCCCATGGGCTTTCATGGTAAATATTTCTTTCTTCTATTATGATATCATTCATTTTTTTTGCTCAATAATAGTTTTGATTTATTGGCGTTATTTTATAGGCTTGGGCGTTTGAAGTCATTCCTTATTTGAGACAACAAGTGAACTACCAGGAAGGAGTTTCCTGTCCAAGAATCTTGAGATGGTTTTCGGCCAAAACTCATAAAAATACAAAATTTCTTGATCTCTTCACCCCCTCGAAGGATGCACCAAGTATAATTATAATTAGTTTTTTCTTTTAATTAATATTTTTTTTAATGATCTAATCATCATTCTAATATATGTAGTGATTTATGTTAGAATGTGCATCCTTCGCTAGTTCCAACCAATCGAGAGTTGAAGATGCCATTTTTTCTTACTTTACGGTCTGTGCAAACTTTATCAGACCCTGAGGTCATCGACAGAATCAAAATGGAATTGTTTGGAGCAACAACCATTAAAAGAAAAAAAAATTTGGAGGGTGGACTTGTTGTCGTTGATGGAGCTATTGGTGGTGGTAATGGTGCTACTGTTGGTGCTAATGATGATCCTCTTACAGTATTTAAAGCAAATCATTAAGAGTATGATCATACTGGTTATACAGATTTTGCCTCTCCCAGCGAATGTTCTGCATACAAATGTCAAGACTGCAGGGCGAAACATGATGTAGTGATTAATGCTATTAATACATTAACTTCTTCTGTAAAGGAATTGACATCTAAGAGGGGTCTCATTCCATCAAAGAGGATTTTATTTCCATCTGCTCCATTAGAGATTAGGGCTAAGAGGTAAAGGAGAGTGATTTCCAGGGCATTATTAGGCATCCAAAAAGCGAAATTGCAACTCCTCTGTCTGCGTTTTGCACTGAGCAATGTACAATGTCCAAAGGAGAGCATCACGAGCTGAAACAGGTGAATACATTATATGTCTTCTAACTGACAAAACAAATAGACACATATCTATTTCAACAGATGACACATCTGCTGAAAATTATCAAATAGATATATACATCTGTTGCAACAGTTGACTAACCTGTTGTACCAGATACTTTATCTGATGCAACATATGTCTCGTCTATTTTAGAAAATCAAACAACACTTCGTACAACTTTTATTTGTACCAACAGATGACCTATATGCTGCAACAGATGATTCATATGTTGCAACGGATGGTTCATCTGTTGGAAATTATCACACAGGGTCTTCCTCATGTAGAAATTTGACCCAACAGTTGATTCATAATTGCAACAGAAATATAATATGTTTGGAACAATTTAAAATAGGAGGAAGACCTGTTTGATTTGCTAGAAGAGATGAGTTATCCTTTTTCGTTTTGTTGTATCTCCGTGATTAGCATTGACTAATTCTGGCTTTCTAAGTGGATGTAGAAGAAGCTACTGCTTAATAGCATTGGCAATATGCTACTCTTTTTATAGAAATGCGGAGAACAAAAAGCACAGAAATCGTACGCAAGCGACAATGAAAATCCACGACGAGCAAAGCCGAATTCCATAGCACCGGATGAAGAACAACTTGTCCATACTGAGTAGTATACTTAAATTGTTGTTGATGTATTTGTTGAGATCTGTACCCATAATAATTTTTTTACATTTCATTTATTCGTTGACTTATTTCAGCTAATTTATGAAGGCTTCGATTTATTTTATTTTGTCTACAAATTTTATTTATTCCTTAGATTTGAACTTATTAATTGAAAAGGAATACTAGATTCAAATATTGCAACAAATAATGTATCTGTCACAACAGACAACAAATCTATTGAAAAAGTCAAGCAGATTTAGACATATATTGCAACAGGTAGGTGATCTATTGGAATTTATCAAACAGGTCTTCCCACTATTGCAACAGATGGACTTTAGATAAAAACATCAAGATAATGCAATAGATGACACATCTATTGAAAAAAAGAACAGATTTAGACATATGTTGCAACAGATGGACTTTATCTGGTTCAACAGATGACACATCTATTGGAATAATCGAACAGATTTATACATATGTTGTAACAGGTAGGTTATCTGTTGGAATTTATCAAACATGTCTTCCCACTATTACAACAGATAGACTTTAGATAAAAACATCGAGATAATGCAACAGATGACCAACCTATTGCAGCAGATAAACTATATGTTAGAACAAGTAGGATAACTGTTACAACGGATGGAGAATCTGTTGCATTATAAAAATTTAACTTTTGTTGGACATAAAAAATTACCACTACGTTTAAAAAGGTTAAAGTTAATTGAAATAAAAAAGGCGCAACCCATCGACGGTGTTCAGTTCAAACATATAAAATAAAATAGGCATCAAGTGTTTTAAAGACGTAAAATAAAATGGGCATCAAATGTGTTAGTGTTAGTCCTGGCACATTTCACTGATTTGTCGTCACTTGGCCCCCAATGATCATTCCCTACCCCCCATTGTCTTATTTATTCATCTTCCTCCTAAAATTTAACCCTAAATTCTCAAATTTTCTTCTTCATCATCATCTTCTTTTATCTATCCAAATTCTTCAAATTATTACTTTCATTTTTTCCAACTGACCTTGACAATGTCGAGCGCATCTTTCACTATTTTTTGTGATAATGATTTTCGATATTGTAAGTGCGATCATGAAGCTTTGTTAAAGACTTCTTGGACTCAACAAAATCCGGATCGTAGGTTTTTCACTTGTAAGATTTCAAAGTTAATATTTTTTATTTAATTAATTGATTAATTATTGACTTGTAATTATTTTGTAACTGTGTTCTTTTTTTTTTTTTTTATAGAAATTGGGTGGATGCGATTACTTTGATTGGTATGAAGAACGACACCCTTCACAAGCAATCGTGTAATCTAGGGTTTGTTGAACAAAGTCAAGGCTTCTGAAGAGAAACAAAATCGAGCAAGAAGATACTACATTATTGCCGTTATTGCTACCGGTTTGGTGTTGTTGGAAACATAGATATTGAAGCCTAATTGCTGAAATTTTCATAGTGGTGTGTGTATTTGCTACTGATTTGTTATCGACGAGCACATGGATATTCAAGTGTAACTGTTAGAAAATATCAAAAAGATTTAGGCATATGTTGTAAAATTTAGGTCATCTGTGGAAATTATTAAACAGGTGTTCCCACTGTTGCAATAAATTAGACTTAGATTATTAGATTATTCATAGAAATTATCAAACAAGTCTTCCCGCTGTTGCAGCAGATTAAACTTAGATTATTAGATTATTCAAACAGGTCTTCCCACTGCTGCAACAGATTGACAATCTAATCTATTGCATTATAAAAAAACTCAACTTTCATCAGAAAAAATTATTGCCACTACATGTACATGTAGTGGCAATAATT
>NC_061117.1:202340711-202348918 GCF_002878395.1 Capsicum annuum
TCAAGGCTTCTGAAGAGAAACAAAATCGAGCAAGAAGATACTACATTATTGCCGTTATTGCTACCAGTTTGGTGTTGTTGGAAACATAGATATTGAAGCCTAATTGCTGAAATTTTCATAGTGGTGTGTGTATTTGCTACTGATTTGTTATCGACGAGCACATGGATATTCAAGTGTAACTGTTAGAAAATATCAAAAAGATTTAGGCATATGTTGTAAAATTTAGGTCATCTGTGGAAATTATTAAACAGGTCTTCCCACTGTTGCAACAAATTAGACTTAGATTATTAGATTATTCATAGAAATTATCAAACAAGTCTTCCCGCTGTTGCAGCAGATTAAACTTAGATTATTAGATTATTAGATTATTCAAACAGGTCTTCCCACTGCTGCAACAGATTGACAATCTAATCTATTGCATTATAAAAAAACTCAACTTTCATCAGAAAAAATTATTGCTACTACATGTATATGTAGTAAAGTGAAGGATGACTTGAAATTAAAAATTTCTATTTCACAGGCTCTTCTATATACACAGGCTTCAAGCGTCCAGTTAGTACCCCATAAGCCCAGACCTCTTGCAGGTTTGCCACAGCGTTGTCGCACAAAAAAGTCATTGACTAGGCCATTTCTGTGTCGGTCAGCAAATATTCGATGTGTGCAAGAGCATGGGAGCCGCTCGCTTTAGCGGCATCATCTTTTGGAAGGATCATTCCCCTGTTTCGACCTTCAAAATCTCATGATTTCTTCATCAACACTTCCTTTAGAAAATGATTCATCAGTTTACTCTCCCTCAACTAGATGGGCAACAGCACCATCAGTGGATCCACGAGGAGAAAAAGATCAAAATCATCGATGAGAGGTACATTAAAGTCATAAACATTGATATTTACCTCCTCGAGTAGTATCTCAACAGCCCAATAATGCATGTCGTTCACGCTAATGACTGCAAGAATCTTTTTTGCCTCGGTACAGATCTTGCCATGTGAATTTGGCCTGTCCCCTCTAACATATCTTAACGTTTCTTCTTCATCCAAGACCAACGTAGGAACTAGGAAATCAAGTCCCACGCCAAGGGATGATGCCTCTCCATTGAGTTGATCGTACCTATCCTTGATCTTCTTGCAGAAGTTGAGGTTCATTATCTTATCGGCAGTGCAATAAGCTTCCCGGTACGTTAATTGCCTTTTCCTTGTGAGGTGGAGAATTATGTCAACATGCTGTGAGATAAGAAGTCAATTTTTAAAGAAGTCAATTTTAAATAGGTTAGTAATTGTAAAGATTTAACGGATGGTCCATCTGTTGCATAGGGTTTTCTGAATCAATAATCCAATGCAACTTATGCAATAGATGGATAATAAGTTGCAATAGAACCACAACCAGTTGCACCAGTATACCCAGCTGTTGCAACAGATGTGAAATCTGTTGCGTAGCTTCTTCTTCATGGGGTAGATTAGAAGGGATAGGTTAGGAAAAGTAAACTTGCCTTGTCCTCGTACGACATATGCATATCAGTTATAGTCTGGAAGTCTTGGGGGGAAAGGGAGGCCTAGGGTAATCTGGTGCGCCTGGCTTTGCATCCTTGGCCTGTCGCAGATCCCTCTTCTCTTCGGCGCCAAGTTCTGTATATGTCTACCTTCTTGACTGGCCCCTGAATTTCAACAGCTTTTGGAGAGGGAGGAATTGCAATTTCTTTTGATTTTCGATCAGAGAGTATATCTCTAATTGCTCTTTTCTTTCTCCTAGCCAATATTGTAGGAGTGTGTGGCTTACTCACTTTCTTAGATGGTATGACACACCTCTTGGATTTAAATTCCTCGATAGTTTTAGATATAGCCTTTACTTTTTCAAAGAGTTTATCCTCTCTGTCCTTGCACTCATCGCATTCGCAACGACAACACGAGGATGAAGAGGGATGAGAGGGACCTGTGTAAGGGAGAAAAGGGGGTTTTTTCAAATATATTTATTCTTTGGTAGCAACATCAGCATGCCTTCCACTAACACCAATAACTCCACCAGAAGAAGCACCCGGATATGCCTTAGTAAAAGGTTGTTCATGAAGAGCCTCAACATTAGGCTGACCTTGCCTAACTGCTCTTCTTATGGTTGTTGCTCCAGCCAATTCATTCTTTATTAACTCCACCATTGGGTCTGCAATAGTATCAACATAACCAAGAGTAATATAAGAAGTCATCCCCGACTCCTCCTCAGTAGGCACGATCCATGGATGCACAACCTATAAATAAGAAAAAAAAGACAGATGCATTTAAATCATATAATATAATAATTTTCACAGTTGGGCCACATTTTTTTTTAAAAAAAGACCCATCTGTTGCATAGTTTGCAGTATATGGTTAAAATCCGTTTGAGTTTGGTTCAGAGAAACAGAGCAACACATGGATAATCTGATGCAAAATATCAATCATCTATTGCAACATCTGCACAAGATGGGTAATCTATTATGTAACAGATGATCTGTACTTCGCAACAGATGAATGATATGTTATCAGATTAAATATCTGTTGCATAATTTGCAGTAGATGGTTAATCTTTTAGGAGTTGGGTTCAGAGAACCAAATTCACATATGGGTAATCTGATGCAAGATATACCCCGTCGCAACAGATGTCCCATCTGGTGCATCAGATATAACATCTCATGCACCAGATATAACATCTGTTCAATATCTTTCTTATCTTTGAGTAGAATTATTTTACTTGAAGAAGATGTACGGCATCATCCGGAGGGTTAAAGACATCAGCCTCCTTAATATTGGTGTTGCTCTTTGCAGCCAACCACCTAAACATCGTTGGATGAGAAACCTCATCCTGGTAATCCATTAACTGATTTCGGAGGGGAGAAATGGCTTCAAATGCCCAAGCCTAAAAAGTGTAAACAGGAAGCAA
The DNA here is from genome assembly GCF_002878395.1 of Capsicum annuum. Lineage (NCBI taxonomy): Eukaryota > Viridiplantae > Streptophyta > Magnoliopsida > Solanales > Solanaceae > Capsicum > Capsicum annuum. Next base: position 202,343,616 of record NC_061117.1, read on the forward strand.
GCAAAAAAAATCATAATAACTATAATCAACATAAATTAATGGATGAGTAAAATTAGTGATTAATTTTACCATGAAAGCCCAAGGAAAGCCGTATAATGTGGTCCTTTTTCTCTTTCTAACTCTCCAATTCCTCCTCTTTCTCACTTTCATTTTCTTCATCACCATCTACAGACCCTTTTCCACCTCCCACAATGTTGTTTTCACATCTCTCCTCAGCTTCACTTTTCCCTAACTGAGATTGTTCAGGAAGCTCCTTCGAATCCCTCTGCACTGTAGACTTTTTTTTTGAGTCATCAAACGTTGATCCACTTTCACTTTCTTTTCTTTTAGGAGACATGTTTTAACTATAGACAAAGAAAAACAAAAATTACATTACAGTTGATGTATGCATAGATTTTAAAAAATACATTACAAACACCACTAATACCGACACACCAACAACCACCACCATAAATACCACCAACTAATGCCAACAAACAAACAAACACCACGAATACCGACACCACCACAAACACCACCAACCAATCCCACCACCGATGCCACCACGACGACTATAAACACCACCACCACCAACACCAACACCATCCAACTATACCACGACAGTCAATGGAACATTGCAATGAAAACTAGGGATTTCTCGAGTTCTTCCTATGATTTTACCATCAAAACTCAAAATTGTATACCCATTCTCGAAGATAATACAACTAAAAGTTTTATTTTTTATCATTCACTTAAAAGCCCTTATTTTTTAGAAAAAAACAAATATAGAGCTCTTCTCAAACTTTGTTGCCTACGAAGACAAAGAAAACGACTGATACAAGCAAGAATGATGTCGAAAATAACACCTATGTGGTCGAAAATAAGAAGAAAAGTGATCTGTTATGGAGGGTTGAGCAAATTTGTTGAGTAGTTATTGTCTGTATTATATTATTGAGTGAGAATGAGAGAGAAAGAGCCAGACCTTGAGATTTGAAATGAAGAAATATTTTGTATGGGTTGATTTGTATTTTGGAAAAGAATGACAAGTAGTTTTGAAAATATTAATTTGGTCTGAAATGATCTTAATTATTTTTAAAATCATAACATATATGTGTAATTTTTAAAATCATATAAAAACAATTGAAGTTGTAGTTGACCAAGTACTCTAGGAGGTGACCCTGTGAAAACTCACCCCTGGTCCTAGATTAATCAATTTAGGAGTCTAACATATGAACTCAATTGAAATTATAAAAAACAAATGTTCAACATGTTGCATCAGATTTCTCATCTATTGTAAATTATCAATTAGATTAGATAACAACAGATTATGAATCTGATGTAAATTATCAAACAGATTAAGGCATCTATTGTGACAGATTACCTATCTGTTGTAAATTATCAAATGGTTTATCATATGTCGCAACAGATTACCCATATGTTATAAATTATCAAATAGGCACTGCCATCTGTTATGGCTGACCCTATGAGAACTCACCCTTAGTCCTAGATTAATCGATAGTTTACCCTATGAGAACTCACCCCTAGTCCCAGATTATTCAATAAAGGTATTAGTACCCTAGTCCTAGATTAATCAATTAAGGTATTAGTCTAATATAAGAGGTAGTAAGAATCGGTTTGGCTCAGAGTGATCGATCGCCGACTCTGGTCGGGAGGAACGCAGTACCGTTTCATCATGCAATTGACAAAAGACTCAATTGAAGTTGTAGTTGAACCTATGAGAACTCACATTCAATTAAGTTATTAGTCTAACATATAAAATCAATTGAATTATATATAAACAAATGCTCAACCTGTTGCAACAGATGTCTTTTCTGTTGGATCAAATCAAACAGATTATGTAATCTGTTGTAATATATTACACATCTATTGTAAACTATCAAACAGATTAATTCATCTGTTGCAACAGATTACCCATTTGTTGTAAATTATCAAATAGATTGAGTCATATATTATAATAGATTACCCATCTGTTGTAAATTATCAAATAGGCGCTGTCATCTATTGTAGTTGACATTATGAGAACTCACCCCTAGTCCTAGATTAATTAATTAAGGTATTAGTTGGACATATGAGGTAGTAAGAATCAGTTCAGCTGGGAGTGATCGATCGATGTCTCTTATCGGGAGGAACGCAGTCCCGTCTCATCATGCATTTGCCAAAAAACTCAATTGAAGTTGTAGTTGATCCTATGAGAACTCACCCCTAGTCCCAAATTATTCAATTAATGTATTAGTTGAATATACGAGGTAGTAAGAATCAGTTCGTCTCGGAGTGATCGATCGATGACTCTTTTCGGGAGGAATGCAGTACCGTCTCATCATGCAATGGCCAAAAAACTCAATTGAAGTTGTAGTTGAACCTTTGTTCTCGTTAATCCATACCTAATTCCACCTAGATCAATTTAGGTACTATTATTAATCTTAACATTAAGTTAATGAGAACACATTTCAACTCAGAGATATCGATGGACGACTCGGGTCAGGATGAACGCAATACTAACACCATGCAAATGCAACGACTCAATTGGATTTGTAATTGACCCTATGAGGTCATTCATTCATCCCTCGTTCCACCTAGATTGATGTAGGTACTATTATTAATCTTAATATTAAGTTAATGAGGAGCTCATTCTTTCATCCCTAGTTCATCCTAAATTAATTGCAATGAAATCCGTTGCAATAAATAACTGAGCTGTTGGAGAATTTCAAATAGATAACAATATCTGTTGCAACAGATGACTTTCTTATTTAATATCAAATAGATATTTGCATCTGTTATGACGGATGACTGAAGGGTTGGAAATTTTCAAATAGATATTGATATCTGTTGTAACAGATGATGTTTCTGATTTAGTTATCAAATAAAATTTTCAATCTGTTGTCACAGATGACTTAGCTGTTGGGATTTCTCAAACAGATATCTAAATCTGTTATAACAGACGACATATCTGTTTGAAAATCTTTTTGTTTTCTTTTAGTTTTAAAGCAAGCTACTGACCAAGTAGATAAAGTAGTAGTACTACTAAAGGCGGTAAAAAATGTTTCTTGGATAACTAAAAAATCTCATTGAGTAGTCTTGTCCTGTCTTTTCAATGTCACCCGTTTTCTTCCCCGTGCCCCTCAAATTATTAGTGACTATTAATTAATGTGTATTGAAACCCCTAATACTTCTTCCTTTTCATATTAACTTGGCACTCCCATCAAGAAAATATTAATTAGAAATTTATTTTACTACCAAATTAGCCTTATTAATTATGCTTTGTAAATATAAATTTGAATAAATACACTTTGTTTAGTCATTTAATATTAAGGATAGTATATCTAGAAATTAGAATTATCTCATCTCTCCCCTCCTCTCCTTCAGCCCTAAATCTCTCATTTTTTTTCTTTCTATCCTCTGTAGGGTTATCACAATGTTTTTTCTCTCTCCTCTTTCTCAAAAATTTTTGTTCGGATCTAAACCGATCGATATCCATATCTTATATTCCTCGACTAAAATTGTTGTTTTGACCCCCTTTTGACATTGTATGATATGATTCACTATTGCTCTTTCATTCTCTTCTTCTTCTTGTAATTTTATTTACATCTTTTTATTTATTTAATTACCATTTTCTCATATCATATTTATTTTAAAAATTTGAAGGAACTTTTAATTGTTGAATAAACATACCGAGAATTTTTATTATAACATGAAAAAAAAAGTCATCTATTTGGAGAAGTTTAAAAGCCTTGTTGGCAGTATCATTTTTTTTATGCAATTTGTTTGTTTCTTTGTTGTTGATGTTGTTATTGATGTTGTTGGTGGGGCTGGAATTGTTGGAACTTGTGATGTGGTGTTGTTGGTGGGTTTGACATTGTTGGAACTTATGGTGTGGTGTGGCTTAGACGGTGGGTGCTTCTTAGCTTAAAAATAGTGGAGTCCGAACAATCAACACAAGGAGCAAGGGAGAAAAAATAAAAAGTTTAAAGTGAATAAGAAGAGAAGAGTTGGTTACCAAAATTTAAAAAATATGTACTGAGTGGGAATTGAACTCAAGACCAAAAGAAATAAATAGCCTTAAGCACCCATAAACAAAAAATAGGCTAACCAAACAACTCTTACTATGGGTGCTCACTAATTAGATTATATATGTTTTTTTCTTTATTTCCATATACATATATAAAGTTCGATACGAGTTCAGTCTATGCTCGCGCACCCGGAGGACTCCATGTGGGTCCGTCCCTTATTGTTGATGGTGTTAGAACATAGGATGTATGCTTCTTTGTAGTTGATGATGTTGTTGGAACAAATGTTATTGTTTTCTTTGTTGTTGATGTTTTTTATTTGTTGTTTGTAGTTTATGTTGTTATTGATGTTGCAACAGACGGAGCAACTAATGGAACAAATCAAACCACCAACAAGGTTGCTATGTATTCCAACAGACTCCACATCTGACGCAAACTATCTGGGATTTATGTGTTGTGTGTGGTGTTACTTAAATAAAACTGGTGACTTTATTAATATGTAAATTTAAAAAATGGATCAAAATACAATATTTTATTTTTTTATTGTATTTTCGACAGAAATAGATTGGTAATCTGTTGCAAAATATATTCCACCTGTCAGATAACTTACAACATATGGACAATCTGTTGCAACAGATGTATCTATCAGTTTGCTTTTCCATCAGCTGTGGTGTCTGTTGCAACTTGCTAATCATCTGTTTATTCAATTTCATCGAGAACAATACATTTTTCTAAGCACTTCTTGGCCAAACTCAATTTTTGCTCTTGGACTGCTTCTCTTTTTTTCTTTGCATCCTTCAAGATGGCCTAAAAATTCAATTTTTGCCCTCAATCCAATAGCAAAAATTTAGTTTGGTTGAATGATACGAGAATTCCTAGCTCGAGACCTTTCACACAAATCCAAGCGCGTGAGTTGCAACGACTCCAAGCCTTGTTCATATCCTTGGCCTTGTGTGAGGCCCTTGTGAGCCCATCCAAGGGACTATACTTATTAAAATGTGAAGAGGCCCAACAAAACACCCCAAACCCACCCACTTAATGCCAAGGGTATTTTGGTCTTTTGTCCCTCCTTTGTAATTGACTATATAAGTCATTTGTTAGGGCTAGTCTTGTGGTAGTTCATTCATGATATTTTGAGAACATAAGACTTGTAATATTTTGAACTTTTCTCTTCCATTGGATAAGCTCAAAATCGAAATTACCAATTGGAGTGACACTTGGGTTGAATCTTGGCTAGAAACTAATATCTTGTGGTCATTGAGTTCCTCTTGGTCCAAGTAAGATCTTGGTGATAATATT
>NC_061117.1:202351918-202357094 GCF_002878395.1 Capsicum annuum
TCATCTCAAGACAAAGAATAGTAAACAAGCCAAAAATACTTCTCCAGAAACATTTTCAAAAAAGTGTCCAAGTGCCGTTAGTTTGACTTATAAAGCTAAAAATAATTGCAGGAATTCTCTAATATTTACTACATATTCATTTGCATTTTAGTTTCTCGTCATGGTTGAAAGCACCTTCGCATCACCCTCTCTCTGGAAACTGTACTAGCAATAATGAAATATAAAGTTTGTCAAGCATATTTTGTAGAATGAGAAATAATAGGAAAAGAGAAAAAAAGTACTTTCGAAGCTACAACTAACATGATTATATCCACTATACTTTCAGATCCATGAATTCACTCACTCATATCCTACACCTCTGACCTAGTCAATCATACTCATCAGTCAGCGAGCTGTGCAGCGACATTAGCAGCACAGCTCGTTTTGAAGGTGCCAAAAGTTGACAACCAAACTAAAATTAATCACAAAATAGGAACTACACAAGAGAAAAAGCCAATTTGGAACACCTTGCATTTGCAATTACCTCGAAGAAGAAAGGTAAATCATTTGCTCTAGAACAACCATGATGTAAATCATTTTGAACAACCAGCCTACGCAACACAAGGTCTCAGACTCAACAAGCTTCTAAGTTTGGAATTAGATATTTTTCATGGTTCTAGAACCGAATTGCTCTTTGTGAGGTTTATTCTTGCCTCTGCACCTTCACTTCAAAAGACCATCCTCAAGGTAGATGCAAAAGACGTAGATGAAAGCCAAAGCTTGAAGATCACGAAGGAGTTGATGGGGCTCCTCGGGCATCTCCTAAATTGGAAATAATATGTGAACTATCATATGATGAGTAATTCTCAATCACCATGGATATTTCAGAGTTGATGTCTCCTCGCAGGACAACAACAAAAATAGTGATGGTTTTCCAAGTCCCTCACTACAGATTACCCACTCCTTGATGCAACAGAAGTCGTGACAGAGACATATCTGATTAGTTTGTTGTGATCCTTCAAGTTTGTTGAGGTAGATCTCTTCTTTTAAGTGCATAATCAGATTCATTTATATTGTTCCTACTATTGACTACTAGTTTATATGATAGACTTAACAAACTGACATGGTTTCAGTCCTCTCTGTACATAATCTTGCTTTACCTGTTGGTATTATGTTTTAAACATAAACATAAAGAGAGTAATGTGATCTTTGGAGAAGCTGTCTTTATATATAACCTATATAATTTCCGAATGTACATAAGCAGATCTTTTTTCATCAACATTTCTAATATCTAAAGAGACTGAACATAGACACATTTGATTAGTTTTATTTCAACCCAAAGTCATTTGTTATGACACCTCTCCCCTTTTGATTTATACAATAGACCCTTTTGGTTTGGCCCTTCTCCGAACCCCGTGCATTAGCCATTAGTGGAAGCTTTAGTGCACCGAGCTATCTTTTTGGTAACATCAATTATACTTTTTACAGGGTAGGTACAAAGTTCAAAATAAAGCACTATGCACACACACAGAAGAAAATTGACAAGGCACTCCTCTGGAAAAATATTTTAGGAACAAACAGATCTACATAGAGGATAACAGTTGTCCCTACACACTCTCCTTGCATTACCTTTTCCCAAAATTACTTCTCAAAAATAATTTCCAAAAAGTGTCCAAGTGCCGTTAGTTTGAGTTATCAAGCCAAAAAATAGTTGCAGGAATTCTCTAATATTCATTAATTATTCATTTGCGTTTTAGTTTCTGCTCATGGTTGAAAGAACCTTTGCGTCATCCTCTCTCTGTAAACTGTATCTGCAATAATGAAATATAAAGTTTCTCAAGCATATTTTGTAGAATGAGAAATAATAGTAAAAGAGAAAAAAGCACTCCCTCCGTTTCATAATAAATGAATTGTTGACACACAGATTAAGGAAAAAACATTAAAGACATAATTTAACACAACTTTTCATTTTTATCCTAAAAAAAAAAGCTTACCTTGTAATACCTTTTTAAAAGTTAATTGGTTTTCAAATCATAAGGGTAAATTTGATAAAAAAATTTAATGATTCACTTATTTTGAAACACCAATAAATACCCCAGCAATTCACTTATTCCGAAATGGAGGGAGTACTTTCTAAGCGACAACTAACATGTTTATATCCACTATATACTATCAGATCCATGAATTCATTCACTCATATGTTAAAACTCTATCCTAGTCAATCATACTCATCAGTCAGCGAGCTGTGCATCGACATCGCCAGCACAGCTCGTTTTGAAGGTTCAATGTGTTGATTTTATGTTTCAATAAATTTTGAAACAAATACATCGGTTAAAGATTTTTTAAGAGTTATGTTTCAATTAGTTTTGAAACAAATGCATCACTTAAAGTTTTGAGTTACAAAGGAAATGAATTTAAATTCATTATTCATAAGTTTTGAGTTACAAAGAAAATGTATTTGACAAATTCACTATTCATAAAGTTTTACGTTATAGGTTCTTGAAAGAATGACATTTTTTGTTTTAAAACATACATGAACCTATTAACTATTGCTTAATTAATATGCTTCTCATGCATGCAACTTTCATCCTATAAATAGTGTTTTCTTTGGTTTGAAAAGACAAACACTCAAAACTACTTTCCCCTTGAAAAATACTAGAGAGACATTGATCAAATGGTGAAATCACCAATTCAAGAATAAAAGAGCAACATTCTTGAATGCTACTTGTTTTGTGGCTTAGTTGAATCTCGAAGATAGAGTTGTCACTTGTTTTTCCGTTTGCTTGTGGGAGAGACTCCAACTATCTTCAAGAAGCGTATTATCGTGACTCTAAGCCAAGCAAGTTTTATTTTGAATTTCTTGTACAATTATCATTATTGTTCTAACAATTTGAAGATACTTGTCTCTATGGCTTCTACATCAATATCAAATAGTATTCCATCTTTACCTAATCCTAATTTTGAAATATTTGATGGCAAAGACTTTCCTAGATGGCGTGAAAAAATGGAATTCTTTTTAAAACGATTAAAGTTGGCATATGTTCTTGAAGAACCTAGCCCTAATGTTCCTAGTTCTGAGGTAGCATCTGACGATGCTACTTTGATTAAAGAACAAATTGCCAAATGACAAAATGATGATTATTTGTGCAAGAATTATATTCCTAGAGGAATGTCTAACAAATATTATGATCAATATTATGTTAAATGCAAATATGCTAAAGAGATATGTGACACTCTTCAAGCTATTTATTTAGCCGAAGAGGCGAGTTCTAAGAAATTTCTCGTTTCAAATTATATGGAGTTCAAAATGGTTGATGACAAGTCAATCACTGAACAAGTACAAGAATTCCAACTTATAGATAGTAAAATTGCTATATCTGGAATTGCTCTTGATGAAAACTTTCATGTTGGTGCTATTGTATCAAAACTTCCTCCATCTTGGAAAGAGTGCCGAAGCAAACTCTTACACAAAAAGGAAGATTTGACTCTTGAATAATTGTTGCAACACTTGTAAATTGAACAAGAGACACGATGGCGCAATAATAATAGTTTGAAGGAACCTGTCATGAAAGCTCATATTGTTGAAGAAAAACCAAACAAGAAGGAACCTGAAAATAAGAATTTTTCAAAAGCAAAGAAGACTACAAATTTCAAACGTAATGGTGTCAATTTGAAATCTGGTGAATGCTATCATTGGCACAAAGTTGGTCACTATGCGAGTGATTGTAGAATTCTCAAAGTCGAAAAGAAGAAAGAAAAAGCAAATAAAAATAAAAAAGATGATCTTGTGACAATGATCACAGAAGTATTTGTAGCGGAAGATCAAGTAGAATGGTGGATAGATACTGGCGCAACTCATCACATATCAGGTAACCGAAATTCTTTCAAGACTTATGAATTAGTGGGGGATGGTAAAACTGTATATATGGGAAACTCCTCCTCTACTAAAGTTGTGGGAAAAAAAACTGTTGAACTGAAGTTTACTTCCGAAAAGATAGTTACATCGATGGACGTATTGCATGTTCCTGATATTCGAAAGAACTTGGTGTCAGGTACGCTTCTTTCGAAGCATGGTTTTAAAATGGTTTTTGAGGCAGATAAGTTTATTTTATCTAAAAATGGCATGTTTGTTGGAAAAGGCTATGTTACAAATGGAATGTTTAAACTCAATATTGAAAATGAAAATATTTCTGCTTATCTTGTGGAGTCTCTGGACTCATGGCATGAACGTCTGAGACATGTGAATTTTAGATCCATTCAACTTATGGTGAATAATGGATTAATCAAAGATTGTGGAAAGAATCATACTACTAAGTGTCTTACTTGTAGAAAATGCAAGATTACTAAGAAGCCCTTTAAGACAGTTGAAAGGACTTCCACACTTTTGCAATTAATCTACACTGATATTTGTGAGATGGATTATTTGTCACGTCATGGAAAGAGGTATTTTACCACTTTTATTAATGACTACTCAAGATATACTTATAAAGCCATTGAAAACGAAAGATGAAACATTTGAGACTTTCAAAACATATAAAGTAGAAGTCGAAAATAAATTGAGTGTGAAAATTAAGTCAATTAGGTCTAATAGAGGTGGAGAGTACTTAAAGTCAGATTTTATTGATTTTTGTGAGATAGAAGGCATTGAAATAGAAGGCATTGAAAAACAATTGACCATGTCCTATACACCACACCAACATGGTGTAGCAGAAATAAAAAAATAGGACTTTCATAGAAATGGTTAATTCTATGCTTTATGGATATAGTATATCTGAAAATTTATGGACTGAAGCCTTGCTTTCAGTATGTCATATTTTGAATAGAATTACTTCCAGGAATCATGATGCATCTCTATATGAACTTTGGAATAATCAAAAACCAAATATAAATTATTTTAAAGTATGGGGTTGCTTGGCTCATGTTCGATTACCAAATCAACATTTAACCAAGATTGGTTATAGAGGAGTAGATTGTGTGTTTATTGGTTATTCACAAACCAGTAAGGCTTATAGATTTTTAAATCTTAAGACCCCAAGTCCTCACACAATTATAGAATCTTTACATGCTAACTTTTTTTAGCATATATATCCCAAGAAAAAAGATTCTTTTGAACAAGATTCAAGTTCTTCTATTCCTCCTCTTAAAAGTAAAATAGTTTAGCCATTGGAAGAAAGTCAATCAAGACGTAGTTCAAGAT
>NC_061117.1:202360094-202361273 GCF_002878395.1 Capsicum annuum
ATAGGTCTTTAGTGGTTGGGGGTCTTTCAAGACTAACAAGTTTCTACACCTTTTCCTTCACCTTTTTGGATCAAATAAGCACTTTATTTTTCTAGAAAGGTATGAAGTTAGTGATGAACATCAAGAACAACAACAACATTCACCAAGAACAACAACAACAATTTTCAAGAACACTAACAATTCCCTTTTCACAGCCCACTCTAAACCCACAACAATATTGTCTCGCACGGCCAGGACTACCATATCTTTAACAAAATTGGTCTTAGGACAACAATTTTATAACAACATCACACAGCCAAACTAAGAACAAAAACAATATTCACATTACAATTTCAAACCATGAGCCACAACAATACCAACAACAATCGGCCAAGCTTATGTTCACAACAACAACATCAACATTTCAAGCTTAAATCTAAGATATAGACTCAATGTGTTAGTGAGGAACAATACTAACACTTAGAGACAACAAAGACAAGTAAAAATCTTGGCCAATACAAACAAGAACACAATTTTCGGTCAAGAACACAAATTGGACAGATTGCTATTTTTCTGGATTTTTATTTTTTTTCATCAATTTTTTTTTTTAACTAACAAGCCTAAGATTGATCTTATAGGAACAAGATCAAGACACGCTTTGATACCAAATGATACAAGAAAACCAAGGGATACACGAAATTACACTCCAAACAGTCCACAAATCACAAGATTCGAGGACCTATTGGAGACAAACTCTCGGATTCACTACAACACACAATAACGAGATAGAAAGGTGTGTTTTCAACACCAAAACAACAAAAACGACAATAAGATGAGAACAATATGATAAGAGCAATAACAACAAGAGACAACAACTCACGGGTTGAAGATTACAAGATACACAAACGGTTACAAGATTACAATAAATAAAAGTGATAGATAGTTAGACCTTGGTTGGTATAATCTTAAGAACCCAAGAACATGTGATACTCTTGAAACCTTAACGCTGCACACAACAGTTAACCTAACTCCTATGTTGACACAAGAGGGAATTTACCTCCTCTAAACACCACCGTCTCAAGCCATGAATGCAACACTAGTGATTCTACACTAGTATCACCCCAGTTTCGGGTTGCCTCCTAAAGAGAAGAGAGGACTTGTCTTTCAAAGTGTTATACAACTTACAATATCATCAAAGTC
>NC_061117.1:202361373-202367616 GCF_002878395.1 Capsicum annuum
AACCCAAGAACATGTGATACTCTTGAACCCTTAACGCTGCACACAACGGTTAACCTAACTCCAAGGTTGACACAAGAGGGAATTTACCTCCTCTAAACACCAACGTCTCAAGCCATGAATGCAACACTAGTGATTCTACACTAGTATCACCCCAGTTTCGGGTTGCCTCCTAAAGAGAAGAGAGGACTTGTCTTTCAAAGTGTTATACAACTTACAATATCATCAAAGTGTAAGACAAAAATGACCTACAATGTTCTATTTATACTAGGTTACAACTAGAATACAAAATGACCAAAAGGCCCTTTAATGAAAAGCCTCAAAATGTCGCCCACGGAGTGTAGTGTAGGTTCGGTTTTGGTGTGTGTTTTAGGCCCTCTTTTGCAGTTTTCTTGCACACTCCAAGCCCCGGGTTCATTACACTTTCACACGTCCATCCTCGTGGTCGTACTTGTCTCACTTTTGGAGAAGTCATCTGGAAGAAAGTAAATGTGATTATCATGTGTAGGGATAGTTATAATTTCTTTATAAGTTCTGTTTTTGTTTTTCCAAGTAGTTCTTTTTGGAGAAGTGCATCAACTCTTATGTGGATGTGCATGATGCTCTATTAAGAACTCTCTGCATACCCCATAAAAATTATTATCAATATCATTAAGTTTGTTAAGGGCAGATGTAGTTCACAATTTACATGTTCATTCAAACGCAGTATCATTAGCCCAGACGTAGTATAAAGATCCAGTAAATCAAACGGAATGTGGTAGAAATTTTGTTCTTAAATGCTTAAAATTGAAATCTTGAATCTGCCTTCGACGGTTGTTAAACCTTTGCTTGGAGCGGATGTTGAACAAAATTGGTGAATCCCAACCCACTGGCAGTGTAGATCTATCAAGGCATTAACTTTTTAAATTAAGAATATAGATGTGCTAATCAGATATAACTCTGTTCAGTGTCTTCATAGCTTCATTAGCACCATTTTTTTGATCAATACACACGCAGTTGGAATTACATCAAAACATACCCAGCATATGCCCACAAAGTGGGATTTGAGGAGGGTAAGTGTACGCAATCCATATCATTACCTCCGAGGTGAAATAGAGAGGTTGTTTCTGATAGACCCTCGGCTCAGGTCAAAAACAAGCTAGAAACGAAATATAAAGAAACAAGAAACAATAGGTATTAACGCGCTAAATAATAACACAAACAAGATTATCATCAAGTTTTTCGACAAACGATGACAAACTCCGAAACAAGACGAGCCCCATCACTATTAGCACAGGTAATAAAACAAAGACCTCCTACCTACTCCATCCTATTAGTCCTCTATTCTAATCTGTCATGTCGAATCACCTCCCTCTAATATTTTTTAGGTTTACCTCTATTTGGCTTGAATCCATTCCTAATCAACCTCTCACACCTCTACAATGGGACATTCGTACACCTCCTCATCACATGTCCGAACCATCTCAACCTCGCTTCCCACATTTTGACTTCCTCCGAAGCCACTTTCACCTTATCTCAAATCACCTTATTTCTAATCCTATCATTCCTAGTAAACTCCCATATTCATCGTGACATTTCTATCTCCGCCACCTTATCTTTTGAATATGAGAATTCTTGACTAGTCAATACTCCGCATCTTCGCCTCATGCAACAAAGTTGATCTAACCACTCTTACGTTGAACTTGCCTTTGAGTTCTACAGAGTGGTGGAGAAAAGCTGATGAATTTGACAAGATCTGCTCAAATTGGATGTTTACCTTGTTGTTGGTAAATATCTAACGGGGACCAAAATTACCTACTTTTGACAAAACTAAAAGGTTCAAAACTACTGAAAGATACTTGAGGAATTATTTTAAATCCACTACTAGCGACAGGGGATCATTAGGGTGTGCAAAAACCGAATCGATCGATAAATCGAACCGATAAAAATATTATTGGGTTATTGGTATTAGATTATTGGGTTAACGGTTATTTATTGGTTTTATAAAAAATTTTATTGGGTAAACCGTTCGGTTTTAGTTTTAAGTTATAGAGTTATCAGTTAAACCGATAACCCAATAAAGGTACAATAAGTTATTGTTTTACTCTTATTTGTGTTATATCTATAAATATTTATATTATTAATATATATATATACACACACACTCCTTATTCACAATTAAGAGATTCACAAAGTATTAATCTATTCGGGCAATAAAAGATACAATACAAAGCTCGGTTATTGTCGTATTGGAAAGCTTGAAGCATTTAGTAGCTTCCACAATTAGAATTCAATTTTTTTCCGAATTAACATTCAGTTCAAGTTTGAAGATTCTTGTAAACTAAAACGCATTGCGTATGATTTTGGTGGCAACTAAGATTTCGTTTTTTATGTTAGTTGTTACTATTTTTTTTTCATGAGCATTTTTTTATTGGTTAAACCGAAAATCGAACCGTTAAACACTAAAAATCGATAAACCGAAAACCAGTAAGAAAATATCTTATTGGTTGGTTATTGGTTTTGCATATTTAAAAATCGAAAATCGATAAAGCGAACCAATAATATATAAAACCGAATCGAACCGATCGATGCACACCCCTAGGGATCATTGTGAGCGGAAGTTATTTTTCTTCACAATTATTTTTAACAAGTAAAATCATTAGTGTTTAGTAGAATCGCTAATGTAGCGTTTAATTTATAGTATATCAAATAATAATTGTATTAAGTTATTTAAGAATTTATGTAAGGTTGGTAAAGGAAAAAGTTTTACAGAAAGTATATCATTTTTGGTGTTTGGTTAGATTTTATTTCACCGAAGAATAAAATTTTCCCAAGTTTTGGGCAGAGTGACCATCTTCTTCTTCTTTTTTTGGGGGGCTATAAACTCACCGGAGACATGAAATTGAAACGCTGAAATTTTGGAAGTTTTTTCTGGTATAAACAAAACATAAGTTAATACTACATGCTCGTGAATTGACTTTAAAATACATAATTTGTCATTGTGAATGAAAGGCACTTCTAAAATCTATCATTGGATTGAGTTCATTCTAGCAATCTAATAAATTGAGTTGTCAAGACAAAAGTATAAAAACTTCTCCAATGAGATTTCCAGGGTAAATTTCATCGATGTTACTTAACCTTATATCTATTACGCAAAAGTCAATTTTCTTTAACTCATTATACAAAAGTCATTTAACTTTTCTCTAACCATCACAAAAGTCACTATAACCGGATTTTACAATAATTTCAACGAAAAAATGACGTGACAACCTTAATTAGTTCTTAATCTTAATTTAAGTGAATAGATAATATACTACTCATATCTTGACCCTTTTTATATGTGCACAACCCAAGTTTTCTTATGAATTATTTAATGAAAGAATACCAATTTCTTAATAGATTAGATTACCTAATGAAGATTATTTTTATAAAAAAAAATTGGTTGATATCTTTATGAAGCATTTCATAATATTGCATTAATCTGCCCAAAATGTGCATTAAAAAAGAGTGATAGACATAATAAATTCTCCAGAACACATAAAATAGAAATATATGTATGATATTATTTTAAAAAAAAATTATTTAAATTCTTTGAAGATAAATCAACATGCTAAATATAGTTTTAAAATAAAATCTTTTTAGTTATGTCATTGAATAAGTATTGTCAAAATTTGTACAAATAATGTTATATTAACAGTTTTGTTAATAAAAGTTATAAAATATAAGTACTTTAATAGATAAAGAAATTATAGGATATCTAATTTTTATATTTATCAATTAAATTAATTAAACAACATGTAATTTATCAAAAATTGAATATTATAACAAAATATTTTAAGAAAATTAATTGATTAGTCAAATAATTAAAAATACAAAGACAAATTCAACAAATAGAGTAGTTTATCATATTATTATTATCTACCGAATGCAAAGACCCAGATGGCAAGAAAAAGAATATATGAAAAAAATAATTTTATCAACTACATGTCATAATTTTAAAGGGAGAAAAATAATTTTAGCAATTACATGCCATAATATTAGAGGAAAAAAATAATTTACAAGCACATGTCTCAACTCTAGAGGATTTTAAGAATATATAAGCATAATTTTATTACATAAAAATATCAATCAATTTTTTTTATGAAAATAGTCTTCACTAGGTAGCCTAATCTACTGAGACATTGATATTCTTCGTTATATAATCCATAAGAAAAATCGGGTTGGACACATATAAAAAAGATCAAGATATGTGTAATATATTATATTCTCTTAAATTAAAATTAAAATCTAATTAAGGTTGGCACATCAATTTTTTCGGTGGGATTATTGTATAATTCGGCCATAGTGACTTTTGTGATAGTCGAAGTAAAGTAAAATGACTTTTGTGTAATGATAAAAAAAAAGTAACTTTTGTGTAATAGACACAAAGTTAAATGATTATGGATGAAATTAATAAAAGAAAATAATAGAAATAAAGTTAAGTAGGAGATCCCACTATCTCGTTGAAAAGAGAAAAAAATCAACAATGAGAAATTTTCTTGAAGAGGTCTAAATAAGACGGATAATTTTCTTTCATAGATTTCTAAATGGAGCCAATTCTTACAAAATGTGTCGTATTTTAGATTTTTATCAAACTCTCCATTCAGTTTTGCTTGTATTCTTACAAAAAAACCATGAAGGAGAAGATGCAGCTTGTGGCGATAGACCATTTGATTACAGCAGTGCCATTGACATGTCACATGTTCATTGTTCGAATGACAGTTCATAGGTTTTCTTCTGAGATTCTGATCAAAAAATGGTTAGATTCTGCGTTAAGAAGTAAGTCTAAAGTGTTACATCTTAGTTTAAAGAGTACTTACGGTCTGCATTTTAACTTGCTTGATATTGTTTTTCTATCTGATGCATTACTTTCTTTGAAAATACATGATTGTAAGATTACAAATTGTTCTTTTACCCTTCCTAATCTAAGGGGAATTTTCGTATGGGATGTCCATATTGAGGATGATGATTTGGTGGATCTCATTGCCGGCTGCCCTCGAATTGAACGTTTATGCTTTGATGATTTGGTGGATCTCAAGCTTTGAAACGGATTGTAGTTTCAAATCCTAACCTGAAATTTTTTTGAGTCCATGTTCCTGGCTTTGCTAGTAAAATACAGATACAGTCCTCGAATCTTGAATCTCTTGAATTTGGTTCAACATGTTTGGACCTCTGTGAAATATAGATTACTTCCACCGCAACAGTCAGGAACTTGACATTGCAAAACGTTTTTTCATAACAGAGAAAAGACATTGGTTAATTTAGTAAAACAATTTCCTCTACTTGAGAAACTCGTGTTTGAAGGAGGTTATTGAGATTTGCCAAACCTTTATGTTTCTCATGAGCATCTGGTGAAGATATACAATCGAGTAGAGGAGTAAAGAATAGATGCTCCTAAGTTTAAATCCTTTGAGTTCGCTGGCAGACTCAAATCTTTTACCGGCATAAGAGCTTCACGGGAACTGAAATTTGTTAAATTTCATCTGCTACCCCAAAAGCTTGATGCTAGGTGGTACACTTGGTTAAGAATTCAAGCAATTTGAGTCTGATTTGCCAGAATGGATATGTTATAAACCCCTCTTTACCCCCTTTATTTAGGTGTCCAATCCACCATATGTTGTGATATTCCTTTATCGCATGCCAACTACCGAACCCTTGCTAGAAGATATTGTCAAACGCTAAGAAAGTACTACTTTGATTGAGAGACTACTTCCAACAATCAATGATCTGAAGAATCTGGAATTGCAAGTTTATTCATTTACTGCTACTTCTCAACAAATTTCAGATGGCTTTAGTTGGATTCTTCCAGGATTGAAGACTCTGTCCTTGATTTGGGTTCCATCTCAAAACTCATTGAGCTACTCAAAAACTCCATTTGGCTTTTTCCATTATGTAGTTCCCATTTTTGTGATTAATTTTAGTTGGTTGTCAACTTTTGGCACATTGTGTTAGAACAATAATGATAATTGTACAAGAAATTCAAAATAAAACTTGCTTGGTTTAGAGGCACGATAATACCCTTCTTGAAGATAGTTGGAGTCTCTCCCACGAGCAAACGGAAGAACAAGTGACAACTCTATATTCGAGATTCAACTAAACCACAAAACAAGTAGCATTCAAGAATGTTGCTCTTCTATTCTTGAATTAGTGATTTCACCATTTGATCAATGTCTCTCTAGTGTTTTCAAGGGGAAAGTAGTTTTGAGTGTTTGTCTTTTCAAACCAAAG
>NC_061117.1:202367716-202370265 GCF_002878395.1 Capsicum annuum
AATAGTGAATTTGTCAAATACATTTTCTTTGTAACTCAAAACTTATGGATAATGAATTTATCAAATTCATTTCCTTTGTAACTCAAAACTTTAAGTGATGCATTTGTTTCAAAACTAATTGAAACATAACTCTTAAAAAATCTTTAACCGATGTATTTGTTTCAAAATTTATTGAAACATAAAATCAACAATCCCCCACTTGTTTCAAGAAATTTTATCTTTAAAAAACAAAATTCATTTGAGACATCAATCTAGCAACATGCATCAATAATGGTGTCTTTTGGACTTAAACCATTAGCTAGTGAAGACTTTCTAAATCATTGACTACTTAGTGAACAAATCTTGAACTAAGTGGTTCATTGAATGAAGTAGAAAAATACTCCACGCATATTGCTATGTTCCGGTGAAAATCAAAATCCTTTGACACCTTATGGCCATGTGTCCCGAATCCTTTTAGCTAAGTGCTTTAAGATTTTCCTGTAAAAATCTTATTGAAGCGGCCTCCACTTCGCACTTAGTGCGGTGAATTTATCAAGAGTAACTTTGCATACTCCGACTAAGTAGTCTATGAATTTCATTAAGAGAAATTAATCTCATCCTCCTTTACAACAAAGTATCAGTAAATCTATCAAGAGTGTTCCTACACACTCCAACCGAAATTGGTGTATAGACTTAATAAGAGAATATAATCTCATTCTTTTCTTTTGTAGGAATACTGTCAAATTTATCAAGAGTGTTATTATTTACTCCAACCGATATCGGTCTTATAGATTTATCAAGAGAATAAATCTCAACTTATACACATCTACTCACTCTCTAGGAAAAAAGGAAATTTTATTGATGTGCTTCACAATTGTAACTTTGCTTATTTTTTCCTTTGAACCTAAAATTATATCATTTGGTAGGGTTACCATAAAGTACAATCAATCTACAACAGGCTTCATTCCCATCCCATTACAAGTTTGTACCATCAATTCCTTGCCTAACCCTTTAGACAAAGGATTTGCTAAATTGAGTTTGGACTTCACATATTGAAGCGATATTATGCCATCCTCCAATAATATTCTCACATGATTGTGTTTGAGACGGACTTGTTTTGACTTGCCATTGTAACAATCACTTGAAGCCCAAAATATAAAAGTTTTATTATCATAATATATAGTCAAAGGTGGTATTGGCTTACCCCATAATGGAATATCTATCAGCATACTCCGTAGCCAATCAGCTTCTTCTCCAGTAGAAGACATAGCGATAAATTCTGACTCCATGGTTGAGTGAGTAATACATGTCTGCTTCTTTGATCTCCAAGATATTGCTGCTCTAGCCAAAGTGAAAATCCAAGCAGTAATAGATTTAGAGTCATTCGGATCAGAATTCCAAGTAGCATCACTATAGCCTTCAAGAACTACTGAAAAGATAGAATAATGCAGGCCAACATTAATTGTACCCTTCAGATACCTTAAAATACGAATTAAGGCATTCCAATGCTCAATTCCAGGGCTACCAGTAAACTTGCTTAAAGTTCCTATAGCATAACCAATATCTGGCCTGGTACAATGCATGGCATACATAAGACTCCCAACAATCAAGAATATCACCAGAGTTTCGTACTAGTTTGATGCTAGGATCAAATGGTGTAGGAGCAGGCTTGTCGTCAAAATGACCAAACCTCTTTAGAACCTTCACAATATAACTTGATTGAGTAAGAGTCAAATCACTTGCCGATCTTACAATTTTGATGCCTAAAATTACATCAGCTTCTCCAAGATCTTTCATTTCAAACTGAGAAGCAAGAAAATATTTTGTTTCTTTGACTCCTCTTTCGATATCAGTTCCAAAGATCAACATGTCATCTACATAAAGACATATTATAACACCAGAATTTTCTTGAAATTTACTAAATATGCAGATATCTCCACCATTGATTAAGTAGCCATTAGAAATCATAACTTTTCTAATTTATCATGCCATTGTTTTGGAGCTTGTTTTAATCCATAAAGAAATTTAAGAAGTTTACAAACTTTACGTTCTTAACCAGGATTGACAAATCCTTCTGGTTGTATCATGTAACTTCTTCATCTAGATCTCCATTCCAGAATGCAGTTTTCACATCCATCTGATGAATCACAAGACCATGAATTGCTGCTAGAGCAGTCAAGAGATGAATAGAGGTCATCTGAGCTACAGGTGCAAAAGTATCAAAATAATCAATATCTTTCAATTGAGTAAAGCCTTTAGCTACCAAATGGGCTTTTTACTTATCTAAAGTATCATCGGATTTCATTTTCTTCCTAAAAATCCATCGGCAACCAATTGATTTACATCCAGGAGGAAGATCTGACAATATCTATGAATTATTAGATAATATAGAATGCATTTCATCATCAATGGCTTCACGCCAAAATGGACCATCATGTGAAGACATAGCTTCAGCATAACTTTCAGGATCCTTTTCAACCAAATAAGCTTGAAAATCAGGTCCAAAGTCTTTTGATTTGGCTGATCTTGAACTACGTCTTGATTGACTTTCTTCCAATGGCTAAACTATT
>NC_061117.1:202373265-202397589 GCF_002878395.1 Capsicum annuum
AACAGATACGAAGTTCATCAAGAAACAATACATAGACACAGAAATAAAAACAGAGGAAAATCACTTCCAACCTGACAAGACAAAGAGGGTATTTGGATCGGCTTATTTTAAATGTTTTTGGCTTTTAAGATCCTTTTTTGGTAGTGTTTGAGAAAGATAAAGAAGTGTTTTTAAGCACCTACTTTAGGCTAAAAAGGTACAACAATAAGCTAAAAGCCATAAGTTGGGTAGCTTATAAACTACTTTGGAAAAGCCAATCCAATCATCCCCTAAAACAGTCGAAACCGTGAATCCTCACTCATATCCTAAAATTTTATCCTTAGTCAATCTATAATAGACTCATCCATCTCTTTGTGGTGATCCGACTGTGCCATTGCCAACACTAATCGCTTTGAAAGTTATTAGTGCATAAAATGACCAAACAAAAATCAACCACAATGATAGGAATTTGAATTGTGAAAAAGCCAATTGGAGTTGTAGATTACCTCAATGACTTCTGTGATGGAACCTAAAGTCAATGACAAAGTCTTCAAATCTGGAAGAAGCCAAATCAAGTCATCTGAAATCTCTTCAGTAGTAGCATGACAATTAATAATTTCTAACCCCAGATTTTTGATACCATTGACTGGTAATACATCATCCATCTCAACAGGAAAGATGATAACCTGACAACCATCAAAAAGCAACTCAGAATGATTACTAACCAAAAAATAGAATAAGCGAAAGAACTCGCTATGGTGTCCCATTTGGACAACATTTAGTTGATGTTGACAACAAGACTATGACGTTGAAGCTGAAAAAGAGTACTTGGAAGATTGAGACTGGAAATGAATTTCACTTGAAAAAAATGCCAGAAATATAGAGTGAAAACCATTATTGCCCTTGAGATGCTCCTCAAACAAGTTGTTCAACTTTAATTTCTCTGTTTCAAGTTGAAGTTGAAATAATCGACAAAATTGTAAATGAACATTAATTTGCAACATATTAACATTTGTAAATAGTGTATGTCAAGATGTCTACCAAGTCACAGTTACAAATAACAATAACCGAAAAGCAGATTATACAAGTCTTGGAAACCCAAATAGTTGAAACAAATAAAAATTACCAAAGGAAAAGTAAGCTAGTATGCAACACTATGTTCCTATTACAAATGTCAAATCAAAGCTTACATCACATTTCATCCAATTAACCTATTTTTGATGTGTTACCAACATAATATAATTTGCAAGCACTTTCTTTGTGTTTGCCTCAATATATACTCTAACAAGGATTAGGAGATTGGAGACGTGCATCAAGAAAGAGTTCATTCATGCAATAAAGGAACACTAAAGATGATTGATACAAATGTATTCTATGAGCTTTAAATAGTTAACTTGTTCAAACACGCAAATCAAATTCAAATGCTTGGGATGAGCAAAAGACTCCAGTATTTCTTAACCAAATGTAGAAGCAAGCATTATGGCTTTCCTACCTATTTTTATTTATGAAAATCGAGGCCACTTCAGGCATTTTAATTAACCCCCCTCCCCCAAATAAAAAAAAAAAATCGTTATGGCTTTCTGGTGTTAAATAAAATTCTACAAACTCCAACTCGTGAGAGGCTTTTATTCCGGGAAAAGACCTAGGCCACCATATTATAGTAAAGAAAAAACAGAAAAAAACCATCAAACAGTATATTTTTTCCTATAAGGCCATCCGACAGTACGGTAGCTTATAAGTAAAGTAAGCTAATATGCAACTCTTTCTTCCTATTGCCCTTATCTACTTCAAAGGTTTCATAAGTTTCATCCTAACAACCTATGCTGCTGTATAATCAACAATTTCATTTGCAGTCACTTTCTAGTGTTTGTCAATATATACCACCCAAAAAAAAAGGAAAGAAAAAGGTACCTCTTCAATACCGCAAATCAAACTCAAACGCTTGGAATGAGCACAGGACTCCAAAATATCTCTTAACCAACTGTATCGATAATCACGAAGCTTGAGGGGATCTAAATATAATATAACAAATTCCAATTCTTGCAAAGCTTCTATGCCGTAAAAATCTGTGAGGACACCCTTATACTCCAACGATTTTAACTTTGGTGAATCTATTTTTACCTCATCTGCTACAAGGCTATCCTTCAGCACCAAGCTAACCAAGTTCTGTTGAGAAACATGAAGATTTTGCAACTTACCGCAACTATCTATGACAAGTTTCTCAAGTAGAGGGAATTTGTCCACAAAGCTTATCCATGGAGTATCTTCATTATCTCTGTCGTTAACATAACCATCGTCATCAACATTAATATTACACAATATCAAATTCCGTACTGTTGGCATGGAAGTGATCTCAACATCACCTATGTTATTGAAACTATCTATGACGAGCTTCTCAAGTAGAGGGAATTTGTTCATAAAATGCAACAGTGTTTTGAGGGTCATAAGCATCTCGCAATGTCAACTGTCTCACTGTTGTAGTGGAAGTAATATCTACTTCACAAAAGGTCATGCTGAATGAAATAAATTCAAGGGACTTAAGATTTAGAGACTCTATAACAATTTCACTATTGACACAAGGGAGATGCACCAAGAAAATTTCCAGGCTAGGATTTGAAACTACAATAATATGCAACTTTTCAGGATCCTCAATACGTAACTGTTCAATTCGAGGGCAACCAGCAATGAGATCCTTGAAATCATCATCCTCAATACAGACACCATACAGATAGAGATACTTAAGAGCAGGGAGCATAAATGAACAATTAGTAATCTCACAATCAAAGATAATCAAATCAACTAACGTAGTGGCACAAAATGCAATACCACGCAAGTAGAAGTGATCACGAGAAATAGTTTTAAACTGAGACGTAACACTTTAACCTTATTTTCCAATGCAAAAGAAATCCACTTGTTTGCCAATAAATCACCCGAAGAGTTTTCAACTGTCATTCGAAGTAACAAACTGTCAACTGCACAATTGTATTCGCACGGCCTCTCACGGCTGTCTAGGGTCTTTTTCAAGTAAGTTAAAAACGCATCTCTTTCCGTTTTGTCTCTTTCGGTCGGTATATTCAGAATAGTCTGCCCCAAAATCTACTTCATCCAAACAAATTTTTGGATGATAAGCCCAAACAGTTCGCCATTTTTTGGACAAAATACTAGTTTTGGCTGCATCTTTCCGTGGAAGGCACGAGTGAATTTCACGGATGATTGCGACAGGCAAGTTAGAAATTCTGTTTACAGAATTTTTCGGGGGTCGCCTGTTTGCGTGATGCCTTCTTCTTTTCGGCATTTGTAAATGGAGATGAAACAAGAAGTTGTTTCACGTAACCGGTGGTAAACTTGAAACTAGTATCAACAAAAATGGTAACACTTTTTTAGGGTTAGGAAGATGAAAAATATTTTCTTCAAAAAATGATTTTTCTAATTTTTTCTTACTAAAAATAGATAATATTCATAAAAAGTGTGTTTTAGTACATGATTGCTTATCAGCTATTTTTAATTAGCTAAGTTGAACAAATTCTAAGCAATTTTTCAAACTAAATCAAGAAGGTATTAAATGTTTCTAAAAAAATAAATAAAATTACTTGTAACTTATAATTAATGTAAAATTATCTAAAATGCCAATTCAATACTTCTTAATTAGTGTTGATCAAGAGAGATGAAAAATAATAAGTCAAATAACTCTCTTAAGATAATAAGTCAAATAACTCTCTTAGGGCTCGTTTGATAGAATGTATTAGTTCTGATGTTATTATTCAAATAATCATCGGGATACTTTTCGTCAATAGCATGGATTGAACTTTTCCTTCACAGTAACACCATCATCTCGATCTTTCAGATATTGAAGTTATTGGGCTCGCTAAATTTATCAATTTCAAACTTTATGGAACTCATTGTTACTTGTTCTTTGTCTTCTACTACAAATAATACTTGAAAATACAGAAAATCAAAGTAATTCTTTTTTGATGTGGAAGTTAAGAGTGTGTTGCAATCATAGAGCATACTTAGATAAAACCTTGACTCTGATATCAGTTATTAGCGAAAATGTAATTCGAATCCAAATGATCCTACATCCACCAGACAACAACCACCTTTATATTATTAACAAAGAAAGGAGAGACATTCCAAATTTTTTACTATGATTTTTAGGATGGTTTCAACATTAAAGAATGTGCATCCTTGTATAAATGGTCAAATTTGGGCACCGAACACAAAATAAGAAAAGAAAAAATAAATATAAAATTTGCCCTCCACAAATTTTTGTTTGCTCAAACAGTTCATTTCCTAACCAAGTATATTGGCACATGAATTTTTTTTTCCATATAAGTTTGACCGAATTATTTTCGAATTGGCACTTTTATTATATAAATAATTCGGTATTAATACATTAATATGTTGTATCAAATCTGAACTCAAATGTTGTAATTTTAAAATTTTACTCCTGAATGTCATACCAAATACTGAATAACCAAACTGTAAATTATCACATTTTTCAATTTGATTTGGTAATTTGATTTTCAATATTTTATGTCGAGAGGTGAGAGTATCAAGAGAAAATGGAAGGAAAGGTATCTTTTAAGTCTTGAATGGAGGATTTGTGACATTGACCAACTTTAAGGGTCAAACATCATTAGGAAACTTTAAGTTAATTGTGGACTTGATTAATATTTTTAAAACTTTCTAATCTTTTCAAAAATATAAATCAACCCAACTCACACCCCTCTTCAATCCAAATCAATCAGTCTCTCTCCTCTCTCTCAACAGTTTCTCTCAGCTCTCTCCCAACCAACAGTTCTGCAAATTTATCCTTTCAATCCTCGGCAACTTCAACCTCCGACGATAAATAGTTTGGCTTCGAGTTTCTTTTCGGCTTCTACCTTCAATCTACGTGACAACCTTGATCTCCAGCCACAACAGCTTAGAATTCTTCATCGTTCCTTTTCTTCTTTCACATGTAAAAATTTATGGTCTTTTTAGTTTTGAAGAAAACGAGGAACTTGAACCAACTTCTCTTATAGTATTGGTTAACAATTCCAATATTTGTTGCTTTAATTTAAAATGCGGTCTGAATAAACCCTAATTTCTAATATTTCTTCTCTTCTCTTTTTGAAGTGAATTATGATTTTTTGTTGTTTGTTGCATTTTTTTGAAGTTTGATTTTCGTTGTTTGTGTTTATACAAACAAAACAACAATTTGAGTTGATTTATTTTATTCTTGTTCTTGATAAAAATGGTGATATTGCTGTTTTCTGTTGAACAAAATCGTGCTACTATTTTTTTTCTCCAACAAATTATTCATCTGGTGCAATATATTAACCATCTGATGCAACAGATTTTTCACATGATGCAACAAATCAATCATCTGATGCAACAGAGGAACCATCAGATTAAAACTCTAATACAACAGATTAATCAACTGATGCAACAGAGGAACCGTCAGATAAAAAATTTGATGCAACAGATTTATTATATGAGCAACAATTTAACTATCTAATACAACAAATTAACCATATATTGCAACAGATTAACCATCTGATGGAACAAATTTACTATCGGATGCAACAGAGGAACCATTAGATAAAAAATCTGATGCAATAGATTAACCATTTAATGCAACGGAGGAACCATCGGATTAAAGATCTGATGCAATAGATGAACCTCCTATTGGATAAAATCCTATCAACTCTTCCAACAGGACATGTTCAAGACTTGATTTTTCCAACTAATCATTCATCTACCACGATAGATGACACTTCTGTTGGAAGAAATCTAAATAATATTGACTGTTGATAACTGTTCCAACAGATCACTCATATGTTGCAACAGATGTGAGACATGTTGTACAGACCATTCATCTTCTCAACAGATGAGTGATATATTTTGTATTATTGTAAAAGATTACTCGGCTATTGTTACAGGTTAGTTAACTGTTCCGATAGATCACTCATATGTTGCAACAAATGTGTGATCTGTTGTACAGACCATTCATCCTTCTCAATAGATGAGTGATATATTTGTATTATCACAAAAGATTACTCAGCTGTTGCTACAGCTTATTTAACTATTCCAATAGATCACTCATATGTTGCAACAGATATGTGATCTGCTGCATAGATTATTTATTTTTATCAACAGATGAGTGATATGTTTTGTATTATTGTAATAGATTACTCATCCATTGCAACAGGTTATTTAACTGTTCCAACAAATCACTCATATATTGCAATAATGTGTGATCTGTTGTAAAGACCATTCATCTGTCTTAAAAAATGAGAGATATATTTTGTATTGTTGCAACAAATTACTCATCCACTGCAACAGGTTGGTTATATGCTGCAAGAGATATACTACCTAGTGCAACAAATAAGTGATCTGTTGGAATTGTTATTTTACTATTTTGCTTGTTAGATTTATTGTTATCTTTTTTTAACGATGCATTAATCAATTATGATATATTTTTTTATATTTCTGTTAATTTTAGATAATATGGCTCCCAAAAGAATAGAAACTGAATCAAGTCCAAGTAAAGGAACAAGTGAAGCAGCTAGTCTACATCCACCACTCTATGAGCTTGCTTTACAAGTGTTATCTCAATCAGGAGCAGAATATGATGAACACGGGGAGGGGGAATGTTTCAAAAAAGATGATCCAAATGCTAATCTACATCCACTCTAAAGGAACAAGTGAAGCAACTAGTCTACATCCACCACTCTATGAGCTTGCTTTACAAGTGTTATCTCAATCAGGAGCAGAATATGATGAACACGGGAAGGGGGAATGTTTCAAAAAAGATGATCCAAATGCTAATAGCCCTTTCACCGAAGAGTTGATCAAAACCTTCAGCATTGATCGTTATCTTGTGAGAATGCAGCGCAATAGTGCCACAGATTTAACGGGTAATTTTGTGGTTAAGTCAACCATGGGAAAATCTTTTGACGCCTTCAGAAAAATACTTCGAGAATAAAAATTGGATTCTTATTTTAGGGACAGCTGCTTTGCAAAATATCTTGATTTGCCGAAGGACAACAATGCTCGTTTCTAAATGAAAATGGTATATGAACTTCTCAAGCGTAGTTTTATGTATGAAAACAAAGATAAGATGGATGAGGTGTGGATTAATTACTATGGCATGCTTATTTGTTTTGGTTGGAAGGAGTTTGCCATAGTTACTGGACTAAAATGTTATCCTCCTTCTCAAGTTATACCTATTCTAACCCAAAAAAGCACCCCGCACACCCAAAAAAGGCAAAGGCAAGTCGTGTGATCGTGATGACCTGGTGTCCATTGTTGGTCCAAGCTTTAAAAATAAAAATTTGATAGAAGCGTTGAAAGATAAAGGACTTTTAAAAGCACAAACAGTCATTGTGCTTGGTTTGGTTTGTACATAATATTCTTTGGGCGAGAGATGTTAACAACAACATAAGCGTCGGTTTAATAAATCTCTCTGAGGATCTTGAGGCGTTTAATAACTATCCTTGGGGTTATGAAATCTTCAAAATGACTGTCAAATATTTGTTGACTCCGATAGCACCAAAGACAGTCAACTTATATGGCTTTCCATGGGCTTTCATGGTAAATATTTCTTTCTTTTATTATGATATCATTTATTTTTGTTACTCAATAATTGTTTTGATTTATTGGCGTTATTTTATAGGCTTGGGCGTTTGAAGTCATTCCTTATTTGAGACAACAAGTGAACTACTAGGAAGAAGTTTCCTATCCAAGAATATTGAGATGGGTGTCGGCCAAAACTAATAAAAATACAAAAATTGTTGATCTCTTCAATCCCACGAAGGATGCAGTAAGTATAATTATAATTAAGTTTTTATTTTAATTAATGAATTTTTTAAATGATCCAATCATCATTCTAATATATGTAATGATTTATGTTAGATTGTGCATCCTTCGATAGTTCCGACCAATCGGGAGTTGAAGATGCCATTTTTTCTTATTTACGGTCTGTGAAAACTTTAACGGACCCTAAGGTCATTGACAAAATAAAAATGGAATTGTTTGGAGCAACAACCATTACGAGAAAAATAATTTTGAAAGGTGGGCTTGTTGTTGTTGATGGTCTTGGTGATGGAGCTGTTGGTGGTAGTAGTGGTGCTACTGTTGTTGCTAATGATGCTCCTCTTACAGTATTTAAAATAAAATATTATGAGTATGATCATACTGGTTATACAGATTTTGTCTCTCCGAGTGAATGTTCTGCATGCAAATGTCAAGACTGTAGGGCGAAATATGATGTAGTGATTAATGCTATTAATGCATTAACTGCTCTTGTAAAGGAATTGATATCTAAGAGAGGTGTCATTCCATCAAAGAAGATTTTATCCATCTACTCCATTAGAGATTAAGGCTAAGAGGAGAAGGAAAGTGATTTCCTATGCATTATCAAGCATCCAAAAAGGTGAAATTGCAACTCCTCTGTCCGTGTGTTGCACTGAGCAATGTCCAATTTCCAAAGGGTAGCAGCATGAGCTGAAGAAGGTGAATATATATGTCTGTTCCAACTAACAAACAAACACATATCTGTTTCAACAGATGACACATTTGCTAAAAATTATCAAAAAGATATTTAGATATATATATATATATATATATATATATATATATCTGTTGCAACAGTTGCCTAACTTGTTGCACCAGATAAAGTATTTGTTACGGCATATGTCTCATCTATTTTAGCAAATCAAACATCTCTTCGTACCTCTTTTATTTGTACCAACTGTTTTGCGGAAAGTTTGACTTTTAGAGTCGCCACTTAATTTATTTGAAAAGGAATTAAGAAAATCTTTGAAAGTTACTTAAACGATCCAAAACAAAAAAATCATTTAAGTTTGAAGATTCTAAGTAAGCGGTTCCTATTAATACTCTTGGAAGGTTGTTAAGGCACCAAGAGTATCCGCTAACTTGAGGTTATACAGACTGTTTGAAAATATCTTTTGACTAACTTCAAAAAGAAAGATTGATTGTTGAAAAGTAATTGATTTTAGGAAAAGACTTGTGTAAAATAAATTTGGATGACTTAGTAGGGATTTTAACTAAGTCTAAACAAATTAATAACGAAGCATGTAAAAGGGGAAGGGGAGAAAATAAAAGACTTAGGCCATTGAGCCCAAATCAATAGACCATGTCCTAATCTAATTGGACTTTTGGCCCACTTGCACCTGTCTTAATCTAAATATTGGGCTTTCAGCCCATAACCTATCCTAAGCTAGTTTTCGAACCTTTGAGGTCCAAAATCTGCCTCACCTGTATTAAAATACAACTTTGGCTTCGAGATCCAAATGAATGAATAAATAAAAAGAAGACAATAATAAAAAATCAAGACTTTTCAAGTCTTTTAGTGACCTCATCAATGAGTTTTGATTCATTTTCCTTCTTCGTCTATCTTCTAGTACCCACACGCTATGTAGTGGACCTTGGGTTTAAACTTCGGACTTGACTCAAAGAGGTGAGCCTCATTGACCCATTATGAAATGAAAGAGAAGAGGAGTCCATTTGGACTTGAGATATTTTTTGTATGCAAAGAAAAGATAAAGAAATTAATATACGTTCAAGGCATAATAATTACATATTTCAAAGCAAAAGAAAATATGAAGAATCAATTTTTAAATTACAATGATATGCACACTTGCACACGTATAACAAGAGTGAGAATCAATAGATAAAATGCAAAGTAAAGACATCCACTTGCATGCCTCATGATTTATGTTCATATTAAGAATGATTAAAGGTAAAAGGAAGAAGGCCACATTCAATGAATTAATGCGAGAAACAAACAACATAAGCTTGCAAAAGTAAAGGGATGAGGCAACAAGAAAAATACTCATGACTTCTAAAATTTAACAAACATAGACACTAATCCATATAACAAAAGAAAATGAAGATTGACTTTTCAAGAAAAAGAATCTTTAAATTTCAGTTAAGGCGACATTAATGAAAATTCATACATCTAAATTACAACCAACATTTTATAAAAAAACGTGTAACGGCCTATGGTTTATATTTCTAAGACATCATTGATACTCTTTTGATATTATGAATAAAAGAGAGACATGAATTAAGTCTTTACACACACAAAGAACACATATAACAATCCAGAGAAAGAAAATAAGAATAAAAGATTAACATCTCTAAAAGTGAAATATCGTTCAACAATCATACTATGCATGAGTCAAAAATATCCAAATAATTCTATTTAGCCACAAAAGTCTGAACTTTCTCATCATTTTGACAAGACAACGTGCAAATAAAAGAGGAATAAACATCTTGGATGGAAAATAAAGCTAGCACTTCATCTCTTATATGAGGATTTTGAAATCCATTAAAATAATTAGCAAGCAAATGAAAAATTCTTGACTTAACTAATTACTATTTTTATTAAGGCGAAACAAATAATAATAACTATTTTTCCAAAATAAAAGGAACAACTTTACATGCTAAAAAAAACATATCCGCCAACATTGAATTTAAACAAGGCATGAGTTCATCTTTTGAGAAAAGATCAAAACTTTATACATGACAATCAAAGAATAGAGTCAAAAGGCAAAACAATCAATATTAACTATTCTTTTCAACATAAAAGAAATAACTTTACATGCTAAAAACAAACATATTTATCAATAATGAGTTTAAACAAGACATGAGTATGTTTTTCAAGCAAAGATCTAAACTTTATCTAAAATAATCAAAAAATAAGGTTAAAAGGCAAAACAATCAATATTAACTATTATTTTCAACATAAAGAAAATAATTTTACATGCTAAAAACAAACATATCCACCAACAATGAGTTTAAACAAGACATGAGTATGTTTTTCAAGCAAAGATCTAAACTTTATTCAAAATAATCAAATAATAAGGTGAAAAGGCGAAACAATCACTATTAACTATTTTTTTCAACATAAAGAAAATAACTTTACATGCTAAAAATAAACATATCCACCAACAATGAGTTTAAACAAAGCATAAGTATATCCTTTAAGTAAAGATTAAAACTTTATCTATAATAATCAAAGAATAAAGTAAAAAAAAGGCACGTACAACTATTGCTAGCTCATTTTTATATCATGAACATGAAAATAATTAAAATATCGATACCACAACGTCCTATGGCCTTCAAGGCCATCTACAACAAACAATCCCAGCGAAAAAAATTATAACTACGAACTACGAAGAAGAAAAAGATGAAGAAGAAAACGATAATAAAACGAAAAAAGGAAAAGGTGTGTTTACTTTTTTGGGGGCAGCAAAACGAGACTATGAGCTTCGTCGGAATCAACCACCATCGAAAAACGTCACCGGCAACTCAAAAATTTTGATTAACCGACCAACTCTATGAAACAAAAATTTTTACTAAATAAAAATAACTATTTTGCTCAAAAGAATTTTTTCACCTTTCTAGCTTTTTTTTATTTTTTACTTTTCAATCCACTTTTTCTACCAAAGTAGTGGTACTATTTATAGGAGAGAATGAGGTTTTTTCTTCCTTTTCTCCACCAGTGTGGGAGAAAAGTATTTATAGAAAAGAATGAGGATTTATTTCTTGTCATCCATCAATATGGGAGAAAAGCCATTTAGGGGTGATTTTGAAATTTTAAAATTGAAGATAAGATAATGTGGGGGGAAATTATACAATGTAGTACCATTTATGAATTTCAAAATTGAGAAAGGACAAAGTTGAGGGAAATAGTACGATGTAGTACAATTTAAAATTATTTTTTTTTTTGAGAATTGGGTAGAAGTTATGAGAGTTTTGGAGAATTTTGGGGTTATTTAAAATATAACCCCAATTGGCATTTAAAATTTAGCCAAATTCATTTAATTCTGACCAAATTAAAAATTAATTGACGGATTGCATTACAATTATGGCCAATTTGATTTCAATTATGACCAAATCTAATAGATTGGCTAAATTAAATTGAAATTCGATACGAATTAATACTTCTTTTAATCCCGAGTTTCTTGATTTAATAAAATCAAACATATATTTATCCGAATAAATTATTTTTGAGAATAAATTATATTTAAATCAAGATTTTAATCCTTTAAATTTATTTCAAGACAAACCTTGATTAAAATTTGATATTTTATAAAAATGGATATCTAAGTAACAAAATTATATAACTTCGCATAATTGAGTACGATAATATATAATCACTGTTTAAAATGACAAACTCACCCAGATAAATATTTTGAAAAGCTTTTTATCCGGATAAAATAAATGTTGTAATTTTATTTGAAAAATCAAAGAAACTCAGGATTAAATTTAGTCGTGGAGGGCAAAAATTAGGTATCAAAACCAACAGATGACCTATCTGCTGCAATAGATGAGTCATATGTTGTAAAAGATGGTTCATCCATTAGAAATTATCATACAGGTCGTCCTTATGTAGAAATTTGTCCCAACAGTCGATTCATTGTTGCAACAAAAATATAATCTATTTGAGGCAATTTAAAACAGGAGGAAGACCTGTTTGATTTGCTAGAACTTATGAGTTAGCCTTTTCCATTTTGTTGTATCTCCGTGATTAGCATTGACCAATTCTGACTTTCTAGGTGGATGTAGAAGCTACTGCTGAACAACATTGACAATATACTACTCTTTTTATGGAATACGGAGAACAAAAAATGCAAAAACCATACATAAGCGACAATAAAGATCCACGACGACCAAAGCCGAATTTCATAGCACCGAATGAAGAACAACTTGTCCATATTGATTAGATCTTTATAGCTTAAGTCTTTAAAGTAATAACTCGACCCCTCCTTAGGAATCCTTGACATCAATACTTAAATTGTTGATGTATTTATTGAGATCTGTACCCATAACAATTTTTTTACATTTCATTTATTCGTTGATTTATTTTAGCTAATTTCTCAAGGCTTCAATTTATTTAATTTTGTCTATGAATTTTATTTTTTTCTTAGATTTGAACTTATTAATTGAAATGAAATACTAGATTCAAATATTGCAACAGATAATGTATTTGTTGCAATAGACGACATATTTATTGGAAAATATCCAACAAATTTAGACATATGTTGCAACAGATAGTTAATCTATTGAAATTTATCGAACAGGTCTTCCCACTGTTGCAACAGATAGACTTAGATAGAAACATCGACATAATGCAATATATGACCAACCTATTCAACATATAAACTATATGTCAGAACAGGTAGAATATTTGTTATAACTGATGGAGAATCTGCTGCATTATAAAAATTCAACTTCAATTGGACATAAATAATTGCCACTACATGTAAAATGTGAAAGTGAATTGAAACAAAAAAGGTGGAACCCATCGATAGTGTTCAGTTCAAAACACCTAAAATAAAATAGGCATCAAGTAGACAATGTTCATTTTAAACACGTAAAATAAAATAGGCATCAAATGTGTCCGTTTGACACTTTTTACCCTATTCGCTAGTAATTCACGCAGCCAAGGCTTGTTGAAACCCTATTTGTGTTGACTTGGCGTCTGATTTGACCCCCAACGGTTATTTTTTCCGCATTGTCTTATATATTTATCTTCTTCCTAAAATTTAACTCTAAATTGCCAAATCTTCTTCTTCATCATCATATTTTTTTTATCTATCCAAAATTTTCAAATTATTTGCATTTGGTATTTCTTTTCTTCATCCCTTTTTCATTTTTTCCAATCGAGCTTGACAATGTCGAGCGCATCTTCCACTATTTTTTGTCATAAAGATTTTTTATATTATAAGTGCGGTCATGAAGCTCTATTGAAGAGTTCTTGGACTCAACAAAATCCAGGTCATAGGTTTTTTTACTTGTAAGATTCAAAGGTATATTTTTTATTTAATTAGTGGATTACTTATTGACTTGTAATTATTTTATAATTGTGTTCTTATTTTTATAGAAATTGGGTGGATGTGATTATTTTGATTGGTATGAAGAACGACACCCTTCACAAGTAAATCGTGTAATCTGAGGTTTGTTGAACAAAGTCAAGGCTTCTGAAGAGAAACAAAATTGAGCAAGAAGATGCTACATCGTTGCCGTTATTGCTACTGATTTGGTATTGTTAGGCACATGGATATTCAAGCGTAATTGTTGGAAAATATCAAACAGATTTAGGCATATGTTGTAAAATTTAGGTCATCTGTTGGAAATTATCAAACAGGTCTTCCCACTGTTGCAACAGCTTAGATAGAAATAACATCGGCATAATGCAACAGATGACCAACCTATTGCAACAGATAAACTATCTGCCAGAACAGATAGAATATATTTTACAACAGATTGACAATCTATTGCATTATAAAAAAACTCAACTTTTATCAGAAAAGAATTATTGCCACTACATGTAATTTAAAGTAAACTAAAGTGTGACTTAAAATAAAAAATTATTGTTTCACAGGCTCTTTTATATACATAGGCTTCAAGCGTCCAATTAGTACCCCATAAGCCCATACTTCTTGCAGGTTTACCACAACATTGTCGCACAGAAAGGTCATTGGCTCAGCCATTTCTGTTTCAGTCAGCAAATATTCTGATACGAGAATGACAACAGCAACATGAAACACACTCCAAATCAGTCCAAATCTTAAGGATCCGAGGACCAAGATGGAGACCACTCTCGGATTCTCTATCAACAAGAAGAATACAAGATACAATGGTGTATATAACCCCAAAAAAAGCTATAAAACGTGAGGAACAAGATGAATAACAATAACATAAGTTTCGGATTCAATAAAGAATTCAAAACAGTCCACTACACAAGATGACAACAACAAAAGTAAAGGATAGATAATGAGACCAAGATTATTACAAGATTAAGAACTAAAGAGTGTATTAAACTCAAAAACCCCTAATGAATGTAATAATTAAAACCATACTCTTACGGTGACCTCCAAGGGAATCAACTTACCTGAAGATCTACTATTTCCAAGCAACGATCAATACTAGATTTTCCAATCCCTAACTAAGACTAAGTGTTCTACTCTCAAGAGAGAGGATTTTTGATGTTTCAATCTTTCATATTTCATAAACTAAAGAGAAAAGACCTAAAATATACTACTTATAGTATATTACAAAAGTAGATAAAAAGACCACATTACCCTTAATGACCAAGGGTGGCCTTGGTGTGTTGGAAAATAATATGAATTACCCAAAATGACCTTAAGGCTAAGTGACAAAATTCCCTTAGTAAACGGAACCAAAATCATGAACCAACAAAGGTGATCCAAACCTGAGAGTCCATAAGTCTTCAAGGCTCCAAGCAATCTTCCACACTCGGGTTTAATCAATGGTAGGCTCAAAACATCCCCTCCAAGTATGATCCCATTCCCTCCATGCAACCAAATCTTCATTCTTTACATAGTGACTTTGAATGATGTCGTCAAAAGCTAAGGCAACCATTATTTTTGTATCACATTCGATGTGTGCAAGAGCATGCGAGCTGCACGCGTAACTGGTATCATTTTTTGGAAGGTTCATGCCCTTGTTTCGACCTTCAAAATCTCATAATTTCTTCATAACACTTTTTTTGGAAAATGATTCATCAGTTTACCCTCCCTCAACAAGATTAGAAATAGCTCCATCAGTGGCTGCACATGGAAAAAAGATGGACCTTGTCGATGACAGGTTTATTTCAGTCATAAACTTTGATCTTTCCCTCCTCGAGTAGTATCTCAATAGCCCGATAATGTATGTCATCCACGCTAATGACTGCAAGAATCCTCTTTGCCTTGGTCCAGCTTTTGTCATATGGATTTGGCCTCTCCCCTCTAACATATTTTATCATTTCTTTTTTATTCCAGTCCAATGTAGAAACTAAGAAACCAAATCCCGCATCACAGGCTAACGCAACATTATTGAGTTGATCGTACTTATCCTTTAGCTTTTTGAAAAAGTCGAGGTCCTTTATCCTATTAGCAGTGTCATAAGCTTTCGGGTACGTTAATTGCCTTTTCCTCATGAGGCAGAGAATTTTGTCAACATGTTGTGATATAAGAAGTCAATTTTTAAATAGGTTAGTAATTGTAAAGATGCAAAGGATGGTCCATCTGTTGCATAAGGTTCTCTAAATCAATAATCTAATACAACTTATGCAACAGATAGATAATAAGTTACAATAGAACCACTACCAGTTGCACCAGAATACCCAGCTGTTGTAACAAATTTCACATCTGTTGCATAGCTTCTTCTTCATGGGGTAGATTAGAAGTCTAGGTTAGGAAAAGTAAACTTGCCTTGTCCTCATATCGCGTACGTATATTTGTCATAGTCTGGAAGTCTTGGGGGAAAATGGAGGCCTGGGGTAATCTAGTGCACCTGGCTTGGAATTCTTGGCCCGTCGTAGATCCTTCTTCTCTTTGGTGCCAAGTTCCGTGTATATGTCCACCTTCTTGAATACCCCCTGAACTTCAACATCTTTTGGAGAGGGAGAAGTTGTAATTTTTTTTATTTCAGACCAGAGAGTACGTTGCTAATTGCTTTTTTTTTCCTCCTAACCAACACTGTAGGAATGTATGGCTCCCTTACCTTCTTGGATGGAATGACACCCCTCTTGGATTTGAATTCCTCGACAACTTTAGAGATAGCCTCTACTTTTGAAAGAGTTTATCTTGGCTGTCCTTGCACTCTTCGCATTCAGAACGAGAACACAAGGGTGAAGAGGGGTGAGAGGGACCTGAGTAAGGGTGAAAAGAGGTGTTTTCAAACATATTTATTTTTTCTTAAGCATCAACATGTTCATCATCATGAGTGGTAGCAACATCAGCATGCCTGCCACCAACACCAACAACTCCACCAGAAGAAGCACCCGGATCTGCCTTAGTAGGCTGGTCATGAAGAGCCTTATTATTAGGCTGACCTTACCTAACTGCTCTTCTTATGGCTATTGCTTTAGCCAATTCCTTCTTTATTAACTCCACCGTTGGGTTTGCTATAGTATCAACATAACCTAGAGTAATCATTGACTCCTGGTCAGTAGGCACAATCCATGGATGCACAACC
This sequence comes from Capsicum annuum, assembly GCF_002878395.1. NCBI lineage: Eukaryota > Viridiplantae > Streptophyta > Magnoliopsida > Solanales > Solanaceae > Capsicum > Capsicum annuum. The sequence continues at coordinate 202,390,246 of NC_061117.1, forward strand.
TATAAAAAAAACAAATACATTTAAATAGTATAATATAATAATTTTCACAGTTGGGTTATATTTTAACATAGTCAATTTCTGCAACATATTAACATTATATTGCTTCAGATTACCCATTGTTGCATTGTTTGTAGTAGATGGTTAAAATCTATTTGAGTCGAGTTCAGAGAACCAGTATGGATAATCTGATGCAAAATATCAATTATCTATCACAACAAATTACCAATTTGTTGCACCAGTTGCACAAAATAGGTAATCTGTTGGGTTACATGTTATGCAACAGATGATCTATATGTCATAACAGATTAATAATATGTTACATCATATTATCCATATGTTGCATAATTTGTAGTAGATAGTTAATCTATTAGGAGTCCAGTTCAGAGAATCGAAACAACAAATGGGTAATCTAATGCAAGATATTAATTATCTGCTGCAACAGATTATCTATCTGTTGCATCGATTAGCACAGGACGGGTAATCTTTCGCAATAGATATCCCATCTGTTACATCAGATATAAAATTTGTTGCACCAGATATAACATTTGTTCAATATCTTTCATTAAGTAAAATTATTTTACTTGAAGACGACGTACTGCCTCATCTCGAGGGTTAAAGAGATCAGCCTCCTTAATTTTGGTGTTGTTATTTGCAGACAACCACCTAAACATGCTTGGATGAGAAACCTCATCTAGGTAATGCATTACCTACTTTCGGGGGGGGGGGGGGGGGGGGGGTTGAATGACTTCAAATGCCCAAGTCTAAAAAATGTAAACATGAAGCAAGCCAAAAAAATTCATAATAACTATATTTAATATAAATTAATGGATGAGTAAAAATAGTGATTAATTTTACCATGAAAGCCCAAGAAAAACCGCATAATGTGGTCATCCCTGAGGATAGCTTTGTCCCCAGGGATAATTGTTGAATTTATCAAAATCCTCAGAACGTACCAACAAATCATCTTCTATGACCTTGTTGATGTCTCTTGCCAATATAACCGAATGGGCAAACCAAACTAATCACAATTTCTCCCTGTACTACTTTGGTATGGTTTTATCCATGAGATCTGTCAATAAATTCGATGCTTTGTAGCCACGTCGAGCAAAGTCAAGCAACCCATCTATTTTTTTCTTGCATTTTATTGCCTTGGATCTTTTGTGGGGTGTTCCCTTGGTGACAGGCAATTCTTCTAGATGATGGCATCTAAAGCTTGTCACTATGGCAAACTCTTGCAAGCCAAAACAAACCGGCATGCCACAGTAGTTGATCTAAATTTCATCCATCTTTTTGCTCCCTTCCTCTGAATCTTTATCATCCCCCATGTACTTGATCCAGCGCTTGAGAAGACCATATGCCATCTTCATATAGAAAAGGGCAGGGGGTCCTCAGACAGCTCAAGAAAGCATCCAAAGTAGCTCTTCTTAAAAATTTCGTCTATCTTTTCGTTCTTCATAATTTTCCTAGAGTAATTAAATTTTTTACCTATCTGACATTTAAGTACAAGTTCACAAGTTAGTTATTCTTTTGCTTTTGAGTCATTTATTGGCATCGCAACTTGAAACCTGTCAATACTAAAAGTTTTGACATGACTATACTGGGATGTCAATATTAATTCACGCCCCATTGGTTATCCATTATCATCATGTTCATGATCATCCTCTTTGTCTTTGTCACTCTCTAATTCCTCCACTTTCTCACTTTCATTTTCTTCATCGTCCACCTCTCTCAATATTGTTTTCATATCTCTTCTAGCTTCACTTTTCCTTGACTGAGATTGTTCAGGAGACCTCACTGAATCCCTCTGTACTGTAGCCTTTTTTTAGGTGGTCAGACGTTAATCCACTTTCATTTTATTTTCTTTTGGGAGACATGTTTTACCTACAAACAACAGAAAAATAAAAATAACATTACAATTGATTTATGAATAAATTTTAAAAAATACATTACAAACACCACCAATACCGACACACCAACAACCACCACCACAAACACCATGAACTAATGCCACAAACACCATGAATATCGACGCCACCGACAGCCACCACAAATACCACCAACCAATGCTACCACAAAAACCACCAACCAATGCCACCACCAGTCGCACCACGACGACCAACAACACCACAAACACCATCCAACAATACCACGATAGTCAACGGAACACTGCAATAGAAACTAGGGTTTTCTCAAGTTCTTCCTATGACTTTACCATCAAAACTCAAAATTGTAAACCCATTCTTGAAGATAATACAACTAAAAAAAATTTTCATCATTAACTTAAAAGCCCTTATTTTTTAGAAAAAATTAACAAATATAGAACTCTTCTAGAACTCTGTTACCTATGAAGATAAAAAACGACTGATATAAGCAAGAATAAAGTCAAAAATAACACCTATGTGGTCGGAAATAAGAAGAAATTTTATCTATTGTAAAGGGTTGAGCAATTTGTTGAGTAGTTGTTATCTGTAATGTATAATTGAGTGAGAAAGAGAAAAGAGCGAGAACTCGAGATTTGAAATGATGAAATATTTTTCTCGCAAATGGATGATTTGTATGGGTTGATTTGAATTTTGAAAAAGAATGAAAAGTTTTGAAAATGTTAATTTGGTCTGAATTGATCTTAATTATTTTTAAAATTATTAAAAATATGCAGAATTTTTAACCCTCTCATCACGTAATTGCCAAAAGACTCAATTGAAGTTGTAGTTGACCCTATAAACTCACTCCTGGTCCTAGATTAATCAATTTAGGTATTATTTTAATATATGAACTCAATTTAAATTGTATAAAAATAAATTTTCAACCTGTTACATCAGATTAACCATCTGCTGTAAATTATCAATCAGATTAGGTCATTTGTTGCAACAGATTATGCTTCTATTATAAATAATCAAACATATTAAGTAATCTGTTGCGACATATTACCCATCTATTATAAATTATCAAATGGATTAAGGCTGCATTTGTTTTTTTAAGATTTAGATGTCTGAATCTTAATGCATGTCTGAATAATTAAGATGTTGTCTCTAGATCTGAAAACTGAATGATTAAGATTGTTTGTTTTTCACATATGAATGTGCAAAACAAATTTATTTGTGTATATAATAAAATAATAAATACAATTCAAATAAAAAAACTAATTATATATCAAAAAAGTATGTAATTTAATACAACAAATTATTATTTGATTGAAAAAAATATTTATGTTTGTTAGTGATAGTGGAGATGGTTTATAATGGTGGTTATGGTGACAATGATTGATGTAAGTGATTAGGAATGTTGGTGGTGATAGTTGTGATGGTTGATATTGTAATGACTGTTATGATGGTGGCGGTTTATAGTGGTAGTGGTGGTTGTGATGTGACATAGCTTGATGTTAGTAGTTGGAGGTGTTGATTGTAATGGCTGAAAAATAAATGCATGATGGTTTGACAATGTGTTGGTGCTAGTTGGAGATGTTGTTAGTTGTGATGGTGAAGATAGTTATTAGTACAGATAAATTATAGCGATAGTAGTGGTTGAAGTGATGGTGGAGGTGACGTTACTAGTGACAATGGTGGTGGCGGCCAAATATGTGTAGAGGTTATGATGTATTAGTGGTAGTTAGCAGTGGTGCTAATTGTGCCGGTAATGGTTGATGATGGTGTTGTTTTTTACGACAGTGGTGAATATAATTAGAATAATAGAGGTAGTAGGTGTGGTAGCGGTTGATAATAGTTGTTGGTAGCGATATCTATTGTCGATGGTGGAGGTGGTTAGTGGTGGTGGGTGGTAGTTGACAATGGTGGCGGTGGCAGAGGTGATTAGTAGTGATGATTAATGATTATGAATAGAGTGACGGTGAATATTATCCAACACCAAAATTCCTCTTCAGACCTATTAAGACTTGATTCTAGATCTGAATGATTAAGACCTATTCAGACTTATTAAGAGCTAAAATCTTAATAAAAAACAAATGTGCTTAATGGTCTGAAGTCTGAACCATTCAGATTTAGACCTCCATTAAGTGCAAACAAATGATCCCTAAGTCATATGTCGCAATAGATTACTTATCTGTTGTAAATTATCAAATAGGCACTGTCATCTATTATAGTTGACCCTATGAGAACTCACCCCTATTCCTAGATTAATCAATTAAGGTATTAGTTGAACATATGAGGTAATAAGAATCGGTTCAGCTCAGAGTGATCGATTGACGACTCTAGTCCGGAGGAACGCAATACCGTCTCATCATGCAATTGTCAAAAGACTCAATTAAAGTTGTAGTTGACACTATGAGAACTCACCCCTGGTCCTAGATTAATCAATTAAGGTATTAGTCCAACATAGAGGTAATAAGAATCTATTCAGCTCAGAGTGATTGATCAACGACTCTAGTCGGGAGGAACGCAATACTGTCTCATTATACAATTATCAAAAGACTCAATCGAAGTTGTGCTTGACCCTATGAGAACTCACCTCTAGTCCTAGATTAATCAATTAAGGTATTAGTTGAACATATGAGGTAATAAGAATCGGCTCAGCTTAGAGTGATCGATCGACAACTCTAGTAGGGAGGAACACAATACCATCTCATCATGCAATTGACAAAAGACTCAATTGAAGTTGTAATTGACCCTATGAGAACTCACCCCTAGTCCTAGATTAATCAATTAAGGTATTAGTCTAACATATGAAATCAATTGAAATTGTATGAAAATAAATGTTCAATCTATTGCAACAGATTAACCATCAGTTATAAATTATCAAACAGATTAATCATTTGTTGCAATAGATTTCACATCTATTGTAAATAATCAAATAGATTAAGTTATCTATTGCGACAGATTACCCATCTATTATAACTTATCAAATGGATTAGTCATATATTGTAACAGACCCATCTATTGTAAATTATTAAATAGGCGTAGCTATCTATTGTAGTTGGCCCTATGAGAACTCACCCTTATTCCTAGATTAATTAATTAAGGTATTAGTTGAACATATGAGGTAATAAGAATCGGTTCAGCTCAGAGTGATCGATCAACGACTCTGGTCCAGAGGAACGCAATATCGTCTCATTATGCAACTGTCGAAAGACTCAATTAAAGTTGTAGTTGACATTATGAGAACTCACCCCTGGTCCTAGATCAATCAATTAAGGTATTAGCCTAACATATGAGGTAATAAGAATCGATTCAGCTCAGAGTGATCGATTGATGACTTTGGTCAGGAGAAATGCAATACTATCTCATCATGCAATTACCAAAAGACTCAATTGAAGTTATAGTTGACTTTATGAGAACTTACATCTAGTCCTAGATTAATCAATTAAGGTATTAGTTGAATATATGAGTTAATAAGAATTGGTTCAGCTCAGAGTGATCGATTGACGACTCTAATCGGGAGGAACGCAATACCGTCTCATCATGCAATTGTCAAAAGACTCAATTGAAGTCGTAATTGACCCTATGAGAACTCACCTTTAGTCCTAGATTGATCAATTAAGGTATTAGTCTAACATATGAATTTAATTAAAATTGTATAAAAACAAATGTTCAATCTTTTGCAACAGATTAACCATCTGTTGTAAATTATCAAACAGATTAAGTCATTTGTTGCAACAGATTACACATCTGTTGTAAATAATCAAATAGATTAAGTCATCTATTGTGACAGATTACCCATCTATTGTAAATTATCAAATAGATTAAGTCATATGTCGTAACAGATTACCCATCTATTGTAAATTATCAAATAGGTGCAACCATCTATTGTAGTTAACCCTATGAGAACTTACCCCTAGTCCTAGATTAATCAATTAAAGTATTAGTTTAACATATGAGGTAATAAGAATTGGTTCAGCTCAGAGTGATCGATCGATGACTCTGGTCAGGAGGAACGCAAGACCATCTTATTATACAATTGCCAAAAGAATCAATTGAAGTTGTAGTTGACACTATGAGAACTCACCGCTGGTCCTAGATTAATCAATTAAGGTATTAGTCTAACATATGAAATCAATTGAAATTGTATAAAAAAAATGTTCAATCTGTTGCAACAGATGTCTTTCCTGTTGGATTTAATCAAATAGATTAAGTCATTTGTTGCAACATATTACGCATCTGTTGTAAATTATCAAACAGGTGTTGCCATCTATTGCGATAGATGACCGAGCTTTGGAAATTTTCAAACAGAAATTGTCATCTGTTGCACTTAGATATTTTAAGACCCTTTTTTTAAAAGCAATTTAGATATTTCCTGTCTGAGATAAAAACGTTAAAATACTAAGGCAGTAAAAAATATTACTTGAATAACTCAAAATCTCTTGAGTAAGTAGTCTTATCTGGTCTCTTCAATATCACCGTCTCCTCGTGCCCCTCAAAATTTATTAATGAATATTTAAAATCCATATCTAGAATACTCTCTCCTTTAGCCATAAAGTAAGACTCAACTTATCTACCACTCTTCTTTATTCTCAATTCTCTTTCTTTCCTTTTTTTCCTCTCTTTTCTCTCTTCTTTAGGATGAGGATCCTTTCGGATCTCAATCGATCAATATCTTTTCTTAATTGAACTGGATTTTCTGATCCCTTTGCTTTTTTGACATTGGAGGTATGGTTCACTATTGCTCTTTCCATCTCGTCTTCTTCTTTGTATGTCATTTTAATTAGATATTTACATCTGTTGCTATTAATGATTTACCCATTACCGATTTTCTATTTATTGAGAAAATTGAAAGAAAGGTGACTTTTAAATCTTGAATGAACGAACCATTGTTTTTATTAAAATATGCGAAAAAGTCATCTATTGGGAGAACTTAAAAAGCCTTATTATAAGTATAGTTTGATGAATTAACTGTTGGAATAGATAGAGCAATTGTTTGAAGAAATTAAGTCAGTAGCAAGGCTAGTTTGATTTATTCCAACAGATGAACCATTTTTCGCAACATGTCATCCATCTGTTGCAACAATACCTCATCGGTTGAATAGATGGGTAATCTATTACATCAGATTGGTCATCTGTTGATTCACTCAATTTTGTGTTACCCTTTTATACAGACGGAGCAACTGTTTGAAGAAATCAAACTAGTAGCAAAGCTGGTTTGATTTATTCCAATAGATGAACCATCTGTTATAACATGTCATCCATCTGTTGCAACAGATAGGGGTGTACAGACCAAACCGTCAAGTCAAACCAAACCGAAGAACCAAATCAAATCGAGAAAAAAATTGACTTATGGTTTGGTTTGGTTGGTTTGGCGTTTGAAAAAAAACCCGACCATTCTTGGTTTGGTTTGGTGTTAACCAAAAAAAAATCAAATCGAACTAAATCAAACCGACAATATATATATATATATATA
>NC_061117.1:202397689-202457195 GCF_002878395.1 Capsicum annuum
ATATATATATATATGTATGTATATATATATATATATATATATATATTCATATTTGGGCCTTTAAATTGTAATATTTGTCTATTAATTGCTAATAAAATGATCCACAACCCAATATAAACTTAAAACCTAAACTTTTCACTCTTCATCTTACTTTTTAGTTTCAAGAGAGTTTTCCGCTCCTCAATTTTTTCATAATTGTGGTTTTTCATTAGCACATGTGTCAAAACATACTTGATCTAGTCTTCAATCATAATATAATTATAAAAAATAAAGATTATAAAAAAATCAAGAAAACCCCAAAAAAACAAAAGAACCGACTAAAACCTAAATTAAAAAAATAATTTTATGTTGGTTTGATTTGATTTATAATTTTAATAAACCGACATAATTGATTTATTTATTTTTTACTAAAAAACTAAACCAACCCGACCTATGTACACCTCTAGCAACAGATGCCTCATCGGTTAAACAGATGGGTAATCTGTTGCATCAGATTGGTCATCTGTTGATTCATTCAATTTTGTGTTACCCTTTTGTAATATTTTTTTTGTTCTTCTCTTGTTTGACATCAAATGTATTTCTCTTATTTGCAGATAAAAGTAAGTGAAACTGGATCCACTTTTGCCCGACTAGCATTAAAGGCTAGCGTAAAGATGGATTCAGAGGAATAAGCTACTTGCAGATAAAACCATTTCATATGTGGAGGGTATGTATTACTGATCAACCTATCATGAAAACACACATCCAGTACATTGATTTTGTGAATGTTTGTTCTTTACCTATTAGGCATTAATCCTTCAAACAAGATATGGCATTTTACAGTTAAGATTGTTAGGTTCGAACTGGTAACGCTGAGGGACTAAGTAGGTGGTGTCGATATCCTGTTATAATTTAATGACCATTTATGCTCATGTTTTTATGTTAAGTTTGGGGAAGGGTTCAAGTTTTTGGCGGCAGTGTAAATATCCAATAGTGATTGAATCAATTTTAATGGCTCAATGCACTTCTTAAAAGGCCACCGAAGTCTCACACTACAGCAAACAATGATAGAACTAATAGAAATTCCCCTGGTTCAAATTTATATGGATAAGTTGTTGGAGGAGACTATTATACAGCGGAAGGTGCTTGGGAGAATACCTGTACGGGAAGGGGGAGGTTGAGAAGGTCATATATCATCTCAGATCATGTTTAAGAGGAAACATAAGGTAGGAAGGAAAGTGTAGTGAAATTGGCTTATGAAATTGACATGAAAATGAAAAAACTGGATAAGCTGCGAATGTAAAAGTGTATCCGAAAATGAAAATCCATCAGTCGTTGAAGAAAAAGAAGAATGGTCAAGACGACTAGAGCTGGTCACATTGCTAGAGACTGTAACTAGCTAGCGTGGCGTCAATGAAGACGTACAAAATGCAGGACCAAAACTCTAAGGTAGCAGCTTCGCGAGAACGAAAGGTGGTAAGATTGTCGATCAAAATTAAAACCTGAACCAACTACTCTTGAATTAAAAATACGGATCAAGCCAAGATGGCAATTTCTCAAGTTAAACTTGCATCCCATGCCTCCTATTTATGGCTCTGGTCAGGTCAAAGGCAGTAGAAACAACAAGGCATGGGATTTCTGCCCAACTTTAGACCTTTTTGTTTCTACTGTCATTGACCTAATCATAGCCACAAACAGAAGGCATGGAATGCAAGTTAGAATTCAGAAATTGATGCCTTGGTTTCCCTTATTTTTAATTCAGGAGTTGTTGGTTCAGGTTTTAATTTTGACTGACAACCGTACCAATTTCCTGTGCTCGCAAAGTTTCTTCCTTAGAGTTTCGGTCCTGCACTTTGTGAGAGTCTTTATTGAGTCCATGCTCGCTAGTTGCAATCTCGAGCAAAGTGTCCAGCTCCAATCCTGTTGATCATTCTTCTTTTTCTTTAAGGACTGACGGATTTTTATATTTGGATACACTTCCACATTTGAAGCTCATCCATTTTTTTCGTTTCTCATGTCAATTTCATTGGCCAGATTTGGTAGAAGTTCCTTACTTGTTTCCCTGTGTTTTCTCTTAAACAAGGTTTGAGATGATATATGGCCTCCTCCACCTCCCCCTTCCCGACAGGTATTCTCCCAAGCACCTTCTGATGTATTAAAGTCTCCTGAAGCAATCCATCTATATAAATTTGGACTAGGGGAATTTCTATTGGTTTCATCATTGTTTGCCGCAGTGCGAGGCTTCGGAGGCCTTTCAAGAAGTAAATTGCGCTATTAAAATCGGTCCAATCACTATTGGATATTTACACTGCGGCCAAAAACTTGAACCCTTTCCCAAACTTGACACAAAAATATGAGCATAAATTGTCGTTAAATTGTAACAGGGTATCGACTAGGGTTGTGCAAAAATTGAACCGGCAGATAAATCAAACCGATAAAAATTTTATTAGTTTATTGTTATTGAATTATTGGGTTAACAGTTTTTTAATGGTTTTATAAAAAAAAAAAATTGGTTATTGGTTCGGTTTGATTTTTTTTATTGGGTTATTGGGCAAATCGATAACCCACTAAGTATATATATATATATACATATATATATACATATATATATATGTATATATATATATATAACTTATTAGATATTTCTATTAATTTCTCTTTAATCTCTACAAAGTAACAAACCTATTATTTCAATTATACAAACTCTTAATTTCTCCTAACAGCATTTCGTTCAAACTTGAAGATTCTTTTAAATTAAAACACATTATGTAGGATTTTTGTTTGCAACTAAGATTCGATTATTTTTTATGTTAGTTATTACTATTTCTATTTTACGAGTATTTTCTTATCAGTTAAATAGAAAACCGAACCATTAAGAAATAAAAATCGATAAATCAAAAATCAATAAAAAATATCTTATTGGTTTGATTATTGGTTTAGCATATTTAAAAACCAAAAACCGATATACCGAACAGGTAATATGTAAAAATAAACTGAACCGACCGATGCACTCCCCTAGTATCGACATCACCATCTTGGAACCCTTCGACCTTATCAATTTGCACCTATCAAACTAAACTGTACAATGCAGGATCTTGTTTGAATGATCAGTGTCTAATCGGTAAAAGATTGCATTCCCAAAATTATTGCATTTTATGTGTGTCTATCACGATAGCCTGATCAATAATACATAACTCCCACGCATGAAAGTGGGTCTATTGCATGCACCTTATTCTTCCTACCCTATCAAGACATTTTAGATAGTGTTGTTTATTCATCTGCACGTATGTGATGACTATTAAAAAAAGAGGTGTGAAGAGTCGTGACTTTTTATCTTAACACGTTTAAAACAACTGACATATCGAATTCTCCATCTATTGCAACTGATGAATCAGCTATTAGAAGAAACCAAAACATCTCCAACATATGGTCCATCTATCACAACAGATAAGCTATATGTTGCAACAAATGGTAAATCTATTGCGACAGATCAGACAATGTTTATTCATCTGCACACATGTGAGGACTATTAAAAAAGAGGTGAAGAGTCGTGATTTTTTATCTAACACATTCAAAATAGCTGATGAACTAAATTCTCCATCTGTTGCAACTGATGAATCAGTTGTTAGAAGAAATCAAAATATTTTCTCCAATATATGGTCCATCTGTCACAACAGATAATCTATATGTTGCAACAAATGTTGCATCATATGGTAAATCTGTTGCGATAGACGAGACAATGTTTATTCATCTACACTCATGTGATGACTATTAAAAAAGAGGTAGTCGTGACTTTTTATCTAACAAATTCAAAACAACTGATGAATTTAATTCTCCATCTGTTACAACTGATGAATCAGCTATTGAGAGAAATTAAAACATCTCCAAAAGATGGTCCATCTATCATAATAGATAATACATATGTTGCAACAGATGTCTCATCTATCGCGCATACAAACCATCTATTGCAACAGATGATAAATTTATTTTGATAGACTATCTATTACATATACAGACAATCTGTTGCAATAGATGGTAAATCTATTACGACAGATGGATGGTCCATTGCAATAGCTCAATAATAACGGCTTTTATCAAGTCTCTAAACCATTTTATAAAGGTGAGAAGTATTAATTTAACAGAAAAAGTCATGACTTTTTATAAAAAATAAAATGCCACTAGTTTGAATATAATTAATATAATGGAGCTTAACAGTCGTGCCTTTTGGCCCGACACATCCAGATTCAATCCTCTATAAATATGTCCTTTCTTAATCTTAATTCTACTAAACTTTATTTATTTCTTGCATTATTTCTTTTCGTGTGACATCTTCAACCACTTCTCTTCAAAGAGCATATTCCTTTCTCGTTGAGGTAAGTTTTTTCTGGTATAAATCTACCAGTTGGTATTATACGTTGTATTATATTTGGACTCTTTTTCTTTACATTTGTTAATTCATGCGTGTTCTAGATATGGCTGATCCTATTTGGGACATTGCTATTCTACGTTACACAGTGTAGGAACTTCAGAGGCAGGTTAATGACCTGCAGAGGGAGTTGGTTGTCGTGAGAATGACGATGTTCAGAGAGATGCATAGGCTAATAAGGGCCCTACTGTTGCGAGTTGATTGACCGATTGTCATTAATGATGATGATGATAATAATTAGAATATATTTTTTCTTTTAGCGTATGTATTTTAATTTTTCTACATCGGATCTATACCTAATATATTTTATTTTTCGTTTTATAAAAAAAAATAATTTTAGTCGACTTTGGATTTTTAATTCTTATTCAATTTTCATTCTGTCTATTTCTTCTAAACATACATGTTAACATGTCGACGGTTGGAGGTAAGGAGCAATTTTGAATCCAGCAGCAATAGCAATTTTGGCTTTTGAGTTCTTTCAACAGATAGACCATGTGTTGGAACAGATTGGTCATTGGTTGGGTTTCTTTCAATTGATTATCCATCTGTTGCGATAGATTTATTATCTGTTGGAGGAAAAATATTCTAGTTTGATGGAACTGGTGTTATGTTCTTCCAGCTAATGTCCATCTGTTGCGACAGATGGGTAATCTATTGAAAAATAATTATGGTCTGTTGTATTATTTAGTTCATGTTTCACCTCTTTTATTGATGCACAAGTTATTTAAAAGGATATTTTATATATAATAAATGATAACATTACGCTCACAACAATGAGTCAAATATATAAAAATCCACAACAAACAATAACACAAGTTTCTGCAATTACAATGATCATGGTGGATTACGATCCGGATAGTTCTTTTATGGCTAGTGCGCTTACATACGGAGCACTTGTTTCTTCTTGATAAAAATGATTCTCCGACTCCACGCCTCCTCTTATATGGCTTTATACCCGGTTTGATAGTGCTTGGATCAATATATGGAGGAGGTATTAATCTTCCGAAAATCTCTACAGGAACAACCCAAGATTCTTCGAGAGGCACCGGAGTAATATTCCAACTATATGTCATTTCATATTCTTCCACCGAATAATATTAAAAGGAGTTCTCATAAACTTTAAGTCCATATTTTAGACCGTATTGAGCTTGAAGCACGGCATGGCATATGGATAGGGTATTTTGTTTAAGTCAAAAACTCTGTACGTACAAGATCTTGTTTGAGGATCAACCATGGCAACATCACCATGACTGGTGATACTGAATTTGTATTCTGCTGTTTTATGAGATAATAACCTATTCCCCAAACTAATGTTCATTGATATTATTTTTTTGATTTTGAGAACAAATCGGGTTCTTTTTGGACCCTTGAACTGTACACGCCTTTCGTTAAAAAATCAGCCATACTTCTTGTTTATTACTTCAAATATAGCCTTGATGAAAAATTCTCTTTCATCGCTAAACAATGAATTCACCGATTCAGCTATGTTTGATGTCATAATGTCGTACCTATACAAAAGAAACACTTAGTACGACATCATACTAAACTAGTAACTCAAACAAGACATTAAATTCATAAGAATGTACCTATCCGTCGGACAGAATACCCGGCTCTATCTCTCAAAATCGACACGTATGGGAAGTTCTGCTACATTGGGATTTACATACATTATTTGATTGAAATGGTCTGAAAACTCTTCTCTACTATATGCTTTAGCTGCTCTATAAAAAAGGGTCATGACCCTTTCGTTGTGATAGTTGGTCTGAATGTTCTCTCCAAGATGCCTGATGCAACAAGCAAAGTAAGCTGAAGTGAAAAAAAATTGAACCCATCTTTGGAATACTTGGATGCCTATCCGAAACAAAGCACAACTCTTCGGTATCTTCGACGCAGCTTCGCAGTTGTTCAAAAAAAATCCATAAGAGGCATCACATTCCTTGTCCACTATACAAAAAGTAACAGGAAAGATGTGATTCTCCATATCCTTCGCCACCCCTGCTAGTAGAACTCCATTATATTTTCTCCTCAAGAAGGTACCGTTGACGGCTATGGCTTTTCTCAAATGTCGAAAACCTTGAATCTAAGTACCATAGAATACAAAAAAGTACTTGAACCTTCCGTTTTCATCAACATGCAATGTCATCTTACTTTCGAGATTTATGGACTCAATCATATAATGGTAGGCATTCAGGACTGCATACCGATGTTTGTGTGTCCTCCTAACTAAGTCCTTTGCAACCCCTTGGCCATATATATCTTTCAATAACAGAATAAGAAGTTAATTGGTCATAACCCTTGTTGAAGGGCCTTTGCCATCGGGGAAAGAGGAGCTTTGCCATGGCGTGAGGATTTTAGCCCGAGATGTGCTCTGTACCACATGTGTGATGCTTTTCATGTTTATGAATGACAAATCTATTAGAATTTGCATACTTTAACTCTCTCAACCACCACTTGCAGTTCAGATTAAAATATTTGTAGCAAAAGACACTGCTCAAATTAATCACCTTCTTTATTCTGAAATCTTTTTTCAAGGAAAAAATAAACAAAGTGGTAGATAGTTCATTCTTGTCCTTGAATGACATTTCAATAAAAAAATCCAGTCTTATTGTCTTAAAGATTTCCAAACTGTGTTGATTGAGAAGAACTACCTATCATATTAGTCGCATTAAAGGGCATAGGTATTTGATCATCATCTGGAATATTCATGTCTAGATCATCCAACCTATCATCAAAGATATCTTGTTGTTGTTCTTATTATATGTTTTGGTTCTCATTCTCTCTCATCTTTTCAACTATGTATACCCTTAGCTACGGCCTAGATGAATTACTAAGATAAGCACATAACCGAACCTGATCGGTTATCTTGAAAGGCAGTACCCTCTGATTTTCAAAGGAGTTGTGCATGTAGCTGATGACAAGTCCTTCTAATTGACAATTCATTTCACAATAACTGATGATTAATTTCACAAAATCACCATACAAAACATCACTTTGGACTGTCATAGCTATCATCTCTAGTATTTTACCCTCGTTCCAACACCATACATATCGATTGCTCTTCTCAATCCATTGACCATGACAATCCACCTCTATTATTATTGATCCTTCTATTAGTGGTACCTAAATAAAGTCATTTATTAAAAAAAGTTAATAGTGATTTCATAGTGTCGTAAATGAATCCCAACGGATATGTAATCAGTCACAACAGATTACTTACCTGTTGGGATTCATGTTATGCTCCTAAAGCTGATTTCAACAAACAAGTCATCTGTTGTAACAGGTGAATCATATGTTGCAACAGACTATATATCTGTTGCAACAGATGAAGTGCTTGTTAGGATAGATGTTATAGTACTGAGGCATCTTTAAAGCTGATTCCAACAGATGAGTGACATGTTGCAATAGATAATTAACCTATTGAGATAGATGACTTACCTATTTCAACAGACGGCGATCTTTTGGAATCGAGGTCAGGTTCTATCGCAACAGGTTACTAATATGTTGCAACAGATATTTACTATTTGTTGGAATCAATTTCAAGTTTTGTTGGAACAAGTTAATAATATGTTGCAACAGATATTTACCCTTCTACAACAGACAACACGTCTGTTAGAATTGAGTTCAGGTTTTGTTGCAACAGGTTACTAATCTGTTGCAACAGATATTTATCATGTTGCACCAGATAACTAATCTGTTGTAATAGATGGAACATATATTGAAATAGATGACCCATCTATTTGATTCATGTTATGGCACTATAGAACCATAAATATAAATTCAAAATATGAGTCTTCCTTTGAAACAGATCTGTTTAAACAGATGGCTCTTATGTTGCATTCATGTTCGCGTGCTATGTATTATTAAAAAAACAACACAATAGCAGTTACCTAGATGACAAATTCAACTAAAAATCATAATTTGACTTACCAAAGTATCATGTGAAGTAATGCCAAAGTGAAAAGTGATATACGAAAAGAAATTTGACTTAAGAAATCGGTCAAATAGAAACAGTAGTGGTAACAACAACAACAACAACAATGGTCAACAAGAAGAAGATAAAGATGATAATGAAGTAGAAGATAATGATAATAAAGCAGAAGATGATGAATAAAACAGCAGCAACAATGAACAACAAAAATTGCTAAGAGAGAGAAAATAACGATGGATGAGAAGAGAGAGAAAGGTGACTTTTTTCCCTCCACTTCCCGTTATATTAGGTAAACATTTAGATCAAAGTGTAAATTTAAAAACATCTGGGCTATTCTCAAGCCTACCAAACTTTCTTAATCCATAATAAAGTAATTGTCACCTCCACTCAATAATTAAGACTTGTGTCACCTACACCTCATTTTAAAACTCTTTTGTTACCTACAATTCAAAGCCCCAATTACCAAACCAATTATGCTAAGTTTTAATGATTATATATGGAAAACCCATAAGTCTCAACCCTATTTTAAGTCGATTAGGAGGTGTCGACTAATTCATATATTATACAGCTTGCCTTTCAACAAAACAACTGAGAATCACAATGATGAACCCATGTAACAGACTCAAGATTGATGGGGATGAACTTATAGATAGACTTACCAATCTTCCCATTAATGTCAGACACCAAATTCAGAAGAAATTGCCTATTGATGAAGCTGCAAGAATGAGTGTTTTGTCTAGACCGTGGAGACAAGTTTGGGCTTCAATCTCCACACTCGTATTCTCCAAGTTTTTTAGGAGTAAGCCATCGAACAAATTAATAGACATTGTCACTAAAATTTTGTAGCTGCATGACGGAACCATTAAGACATTCCTTCTGAATATTTTATCAATACCTCCTTCACAACACTATGTTATCGATCAATGGATGGTTTTGTTATCGAAAAATGGTCTCATGGATCTCACCCTAAAGAGTAAGAAAAATTATCCTTATAAATTGCCTTCTTACACATGTATTCTCTAGAATTAGAAAAGTTGAACCTGTCCAACTACATTATCAGGCCACCGTGCAGCTTCAGGGGTTTCCGCAAGCTCAAAAATCTTTTACTACATGTCGCCTTAGAATTAGATGAAGTGCAATTTCTTAATTGTGGATGCTAAACCTTGTGAGCAGAGACGGACCTACGTTTGAAAGTGGGGGTGCACATGCACCCGGTAACTTCAAAATAGTTTATGTATATATACATGTATATACCTGAATAAAGCTAAAATATTAAACTGTGCACCCTTAAGCACAAGCGTTGCTTTGACTCATTGGTCCAGAACTTAACCTTATGCTTTTTTGCGAGTGAGAGACATCCCGGTTCAATTCCTATTTAATGTTTTTTGTTGTTATTTTTTCAAAATAAATGCTTAATGAACACTCAAGTTAGATTCAAACTTGCAACATCAATCCAAAAATGTACACACAAGAATTGAAACCATCTAAGCACACCAATAACCTATGTCATACTTTCGTTTAACTAATATTTATTTGGCTAAGTTTGGTTTTACACTAATTAACACTTATTCTTTTGACAAAAACATTAAAGTTGTTGGGTTCAATTGGTGTGAATGAAAAATGGAGGGACACAACCCTCTGAGAAAAAGACACATTATTTTGGAAAAGGAGTGACTGTTCGGATAGTTGCGTCTGTTAAAAAAAAAAGACACAATGTTTTGAATGAACAAACATGACTCTTCCAAAGGATACATCTTTTTGGATGAACCATTGCCATCTTTCGGAAGGGTCACTTTATGACTATATAAACCTACATTTTTTCCACAGGTTTAGAATGGGAAAAAAAATTCTGCATAAGAAAAATATTTTCTTGCTTCTAAAAATTCTGTGTGATCATCTCCCGTTGAGTGAGTTCGAAGAAAATCAGAAAGTTTGAGGTACCGCTACATTCTGGTTGTGAAGCTATTTTATTCAAAGAGGAAAATTCCGCAATCTCGGGTACTTGAGGGGAATTATTTCCTTAAGGACACTCCGTGAATTCGGAGGACTTGGCTTTTTTCTGCTTTATCTATTTTTCTTTAAGAAACTGAAAACATACTTCTTTGAAAGACCATTTTGATCTTGTGTTGAAGGTGTTGGACAACTTCATAAATGTTCTTGATTTATTCTTGAACTTGTGTTGAAGTAGTATTGCAAAAATACAGATTTTGTGTACCCGAAGGACAACAATCTTAAGGAAATAATTTACTAATCTGTATTATTTCATTTACTATTTTTTCAGTAAATAGTTGAACTTTATATTGATAGTTCTTTAACTTTTTGAACTTGTGTTTGAAGTTCTAGAAACTTCATTTTGATAGTTCATAAGTTGGTTGAACATGTGTTGAAGTTCTTAATATTTTATTTTGCTATTTTCCATAAAATAATTTGAACTGCATTTTATTGATGTTCATAAGTTGGGTTGAATATGTGTTAAAACTTTATTTGATTGTTCATATGTTAATTTGAACATGTGTTTGAAGTTATTATTGAAAAATACAGATTTTATCAGAATTAAAAAAAAAACACTAACATTAAGGAAAGTATAAAAATATATATTTTTGTGCTTGTTTGGTGAAAAAAAAAACTTATCGCCATTTATAAATCAAGTATTTGGTTGTTCTGTATTGGGTTTGATTTTGTGGAGACTAAAATTTTTTATGTCTACTCCCTTGATTAGAAGAATATAAAAACTTCATCGAGAAATCTATATTAGATTTTGGTTCGAAGAATATAAAAACTTCACTGATTCGTTAAGATCTCTGTATTGGTTTCTGGAGTTTAAAATCCGTGGGATTTCACTCTGCTTGAATTTGATTATGATTTGAAGTCATAAAAACTTCATCATGTTTCATAGTTCATTCGGTTGATGATTTGAAGATATAAAAACTTCATCATTGACTATAAACAAGTTGGCTAAAGATTAAATTCTTTATTGTTAGTATTCTAAAATACTAAAGAGTATGTCAAAGATTGACAAGAAAATGACGAATGAAACTGAACAATAAATTGATTTGGTTGTGAATGGTGTTGTCCCAATGATTACTAATGTTGCGTCATTAAGTCATTCAGGTATTGCTCTAGCAATGAAAACGACAGAGAAATAGAAAAATATTTTGGTGTGAACTTCAAAGAATGGCAGCAAATGATGTCATTTTGACTGGCCAAACTTGCAATGTAAATATTCATAAGTGTCGATCCTCATATTCTTAAAATTAATAATAATAATAATAATAATAATTGGAAACTAATTGTTTGATTTGAAAGATGTTATGAGTCATTTCAAGATAGACGAGGATAATGAGTTGAATGAAAAAAAATCATCAATGATGGTTGCAAATTATGTTATGGATGATGCTCCAAATAATAAAAAGATGAAGAAGTCTTCTGGAAAAGAAAAGAGATTAGATAAATATGTTGGAAATAAATAGAAAGATTGAAAATCTATGTGATATGATCACTGAAAGCAATCTAGTTGGATATCCAAATAAATGGAGGTTTAGTTTAGGAGCCACTAGATATGTTTGAGCGGACAAAGAAGTTTTTGCTACTTATGATTTCGTTGGTCCCAAAGAAGTGATCTTCATGGAAAATAATACAACAATCAAGGTTGAAGAAAGTGGGAAAATTTTCCTAAAACTGACCTCCGGCAAGGTGTTGACTCTCAACAATGTTCTCTATGTTTTTACTATTATGAAAAACTTAGTGTCGACAACACTTCTTATTAAAAATGGGTTTAAGTGTGTGTTTGTTTTGGAGAAAGTTGTAATAAACAAGAATGAAACATATGTAAGAAAGGGCTACCTCGATAAGGGTCTTTTCAAACTTTATATAATGGCTGTTGAAATGAAGAAAGTTGAGGCTTCTTTTTACTTGCTAGAGTCAAACAATTTGTAGCATAGTCGTTTAGGACATGTCAACTACAAAACCTTGCAAGAAAACTGACTAACTTAAAAGTTTTACTAAACTTTAAGTGCAATAAATCAAAATGTCGAATATGTGTGGAATCAAAGTATGCTAAGCATTCGTATAAATCCGTTGAAAGGAATTCAAATACCTTAGACTTAATCCACACAGACATTTGTGATATGAAGTCAACATCATCTCGTGGTTGGAAAAAGTATTTTATAACTTTTATTGATGATTGCACTAGATATTATTATGTCTATTTGCTAAACAGTAAGGATGAAGCAATAGATGCATTTAGGCAATATAAAATAGAAGTTGAAAAACAGTTAGAGAAAAAAATCAAAACGATAAGACGTGATAGGGGCAAAGATTATGAATCTCTTTGTGCACAAATATGTGTAGAGAATGAAATTGTCCATCAAACTATGGCCCCGTATTCACCTCAGTCTAATGTATTGCAGAAAGAAAAAACCGAACTTTGTCTAGGTGTACATTAAAGCTCGACGGTATTGACCGAGTGCATCCGATGCATGTTCACTACGGAAAGTTCAAAGGGAAACCTACTTATCTAGATGCAATCAGTCTTTGCTTGATGATCACATACTTTTCCGTAAAGTTTTACAAATAATAGTCATTCCCCATTCATGTGGGGGATTGTTGGGTTCAATTGGTGTGAATGGAAAATGAAGGGACACAATCCTTTGAGGAAAAGACACATTGTTTTGGAAAAGGAGTGACTGTTCGGATAGTTGCGTCTGTTCAGGAAAAAAGATAATATTTCGAATGAACAGACATGACTCTTCCAAAGGATACACCTTTTTGGATGAACCATTGCCACCTTTCGGAAGGAGCACTTTATGGCTATATAAACCTGCATTTTTTCCACAGGTTTAGAATGGAAAAAAAAATTCTGCATAAGAAAAATATTCTCTTACTTCTAAAAATTCTGTGTGATCATCTCCCGTTGAGTGAGTTCGAAGAAAATCTGAAAGTTTGAGGTACCGCTACATTCTGGTTATGAAGCCATTTTATCCTGGGAGGAAAATTCCGTAACCTTGGGTACTTGAAGGAAATTATTTCCTTAAGGACACTCCTGGAGGACTTGACTTTTTTCTGCTTCATCTATTTTTCTTTAAGAAACTGAAAACATACTTCTTTGAAAGATCATTTTGATCTTGTGTTGAAAGCGTTGGACAACTTCATAAGTGTTCTTGATTTATTCTTGAACACTGGAGTTGGGCCATTTCATGTACTATCGGAAGCAGAAAGCAGTTGTACTTGTAGCAAAATATCAGTACTAAGAAAAAGCAAAGAGTTTGACCAATCTTCTCAACTGATGTCCCAAAGTCATTGGTCTTCTTGCGGATAGATACTACCTCAAGTCTTTAGCTTCTGATGATGAAGCAGAGAGTCTGTCCACTTGCCAAACAACTTGAGGGTTATGGCTCCTTTTGAATTTTATTTTGATGATGAAGATCAAATAGAATCCCTTTCCAGAATGCTGAAAAGTTCTCCCAATTTAAAGGATCTTGTATTTTCATTAAATTCCACGAAGAAAGGTTCCATGGAATTCATTGATGTAAATCATTTTGCCCAACCAGTCTACACAACACAAGGCCTCAGACTTAACAAGCTTAAAAAATTGGAAATAAAAACTTTTCATGGTTCAAGAACCAAATTGCTCTTTCTGAGGTTTATTCTCGCCTCTGCACCTTCTCTCTTAAAGACCATCTTTATGGTAGATGCAAAATATGCTGACAAAAGCCAATGCTTAAAGATCACAAAGGAGTTGATGGGGTTCCCTTGGTCATCTCCTAAATTGGAAATAATATGTGAACTATTAAATGGTGAGTAATTCTCAATTATCACGAATGTTTCAGAGTTGATGTCTCCTCGTTGGTCAACAACAATTACAATACAGGTTATCTCAACCCCTCACTACAAATGACCAACTCCTACAGAATATTCATCTCTTTTACTCTCACTATTCTTTCATTCAACAGAAGTCATGACAGAGACATAGCTGATTAGTTTGATGAGATAGCTCTCCTATTTTCATTTATAATTACCATAGTGATATTGATTCTTATTTTAAAGAGTAAGCACAGAGCTCTTAGAGAGCATTCCGAACATCCACTTTAGGAAAACACAAAACTTCATACTATGTCTACTAAATTTTCCTCCAAAATTCTCTCTTCAAAAAAAGTTGACCAGCACCATATTGACTGATTGAGTCATGGAACAATTGTTTTGCTATTGTTGCACGTTTTCTTGAATCTTTTGGTCTCTACTACCAATCATATAGAGTTGAAAAGTTCTTCTTTCTAATTTCTATGTATCCTCTCCGATCATTGTGTTTTAGTTTTGGACTGAGTATTGTCTTGCTAAGGGCACCTTCACGTCATTTTCATTTTGTCATTTTGTCATTATTGTTTAACTGCGTTGAACCAGCACATGTAACTTGTAACATATTGTTTTAGGTCAGTCAAATAAAAATAAGCAGATTCCACAGAATGCAGGAGTATATTCCAGCACTTTTAACGGAGGGTATGTTTGTACCTAAATCGCAAAGTTGAGGGGTATATTTGTCTTTTTGTCAAACATAGATACTTTAATTTACTTGTTTATTTTTGAAAATTAAGAGTCTTGTTACTTTTATTCCATACTACCCCTAGTATTAAATAATTACACAAAGTAGTAATAATTTAATTTAGAGTTTTAAAGCATCATTAATAAATTTTTTAATTAAATTTTGGGATTTTATGAATTTATAAAATAAAATTACATCACAAGGCCAAGTAGCCTAAATAAAATAACAAAACAGAAAGAAGAGAAAAAAAAGCTCCTAAATATCAGTCCAAATCTGCCTCGGCCCATCCCCTTATTACATGTAAAATAAAGTAGGATTTTCAAATTCATCCTCAGACCTTTCCTTTACAGACCCTTCAACATCTGAGCTATGTTGCCTCCATATTTCAATTGCCACTTTCTCACTCTTGCTCTCTGGATCATCAGTGTTGTGCCTGAAATCATTTTATGCTTCCTATCATCAACTTTCAAGAGTAAGCTCTCTCTTAACTTTACTCGATTCTTCCTTGACTGCTTCTGATTCTTATATTTGTGAGTTTCCCAACTGTGTTCTATGGTAGACGGTTGTAGATCCTTTGTTTGCTGAGGGTGCACGTCGTGAATGATGAATCTCATGACTAGGTAACTCTTCTTTGTACCACCTTTGCTCTTATACTCCTCTCCTTTGACCTTGGGATTTGTGCAGGTGGATCCGTGGTGAAGTGCAAGGGATGCTTCACATTGTTGCCTCATAGTGATGGGATTCATCTCCAGTTTTATCTTTTCCAAATCGACCCTAGCTCCTCCCAGAGTACCTAGTCCTTTTTGAAGGCTGAAGTAGCCTAGGCTAGCTAAAATTTCAGTTTTTGTAGCCCGGTGACTTTTGTAAATATATGTCAAGTGATACACTATATGGTTTAGCCTCCTTTGCCCATTTATCCCTTTAATGGAGATGCTCGTAGATATGGGCTCTGAAGTTTATCACTATTGATTATATTTCTTCTTGCTAGTTCTAAGCTTTTAAAATGTTTATATTTGCATTGTCCATTGTTAATTGCCTGATCAGCCAGATAGTCTGCCAATTTGTTCCCTTCTCTGAATGCGTGTTGTATTAAAAAATTCCTGCCTTGTATGTTGGCTTTGATATTTGCTAGTAGTTCTGATATGGTCCATGGACATTCTCATTCATCTATTAGAACCTTCATTAACAAAGAATCTGTTTGAAAAACTACCTAGTCATAATTTGCTTGTTTACAGTGTACCCTAGCTTTTAGCAAAGCCATTGCTTCTGCTAATGTATTTGTAGTGTTTTTCATTATATTAGCCTCTGCATAAATTTGATCCCCTTCTTCATTTCTCTAATAATAAGCATATGAACTTGATCTTGGATTTCTCTTGATGGCCCATCTTTGTTATATTTGATCCAACCTGCTGGTGGAAAATCCCATATAATCTTAGTAATTTTCAGCCTCGTTTTGTATTCTTGCTGTTCTTTTAACAATCTTGGTCACTCCCATGAAAAGGTTCTTTTAGGTTGTCATACTTTAATCAACTAATGCATGAAATTCAGTACATTATGAATAATTCTTTGACTAGTCATTCTCTTTCCTTAATGTTTGTTGTTATTTCTTCTTCTCCATAGCTCCCACACTATCAAGTTTGGTAGAACCCTGTAATATGGCTGAAGACTATTTTTCACCTCTGCTTCCCACCATAGCATTATTACCTCTCTAAGAGAAAGGCCTTCTGAATTCAAACCTGCAAAAGAAGAAAAATAGGACCATATCCTATTAGCTATATTGGATCTCAAGAAAACATGATTCATAGTCTCCTGAGATGGATTCTCTCAACACCAACATTTAGATAGTCCTTCCATCCCCCATCTTTTGAATCTGTCATCCATAGGGATTTTTAATTTCCAAAGTCTCCTCATAAGAAATGCCACTTTGAATAGCAATCCCTTAACTCATATACACTTATAAATTTTGTTTTCCTTTTCCTTGTGTCTAATGTACTGCCAAGTTGTTTTAACTGTAAATATTCCTTTGGTATCCAACATCCAGACAGGAATATTATTAGTCCCTCCACTCCTTGGTGGCTAGATATTCTGAATAATGTAGCCAGACATCTCTTAAGGAATAATCTGCTGCAGTCTTTCTCTGTCCCATTCATCATTCTTAATCAACTCACTGACTTTATTATAATAATGATCCCATTCTACATTCTCCTCTGTGATAGTTTATAGATTTCCTATACCTGTCCAATTATCATGCCAGAATGACACATCCCCCAATTTAGTATTCTATCCAATCTGATGTTCTACTAAATCCCTAGCTTGTAGCATCTTTTTCCACACCTTTGATCCTCCACCTACCTTCCACATTATAAAATTTCAATATTCACTAAAAAAAAACGTGTAAAATAGCGGGAGTTTATTTTCGGGGGTTATTTTAACCTCTGTAAAATTATATGAAATGCGGAGGTTAAAAATCTGCCGTTATTATTTATAAAATTGCGGGGGTTTAAACTCCTACTATAAATTATGGGGATTTTAAACCCCCGCTATCAATAAAAACAAATAGAGCTTTATACCATTATACCATTAAAACTTGTAAAAAAGATCTCCCTCTTTTTTTTTCAATTAGC
The DNA here is from genome assembly GCF_002878395.1 of Capsicum annuum. Lineage (NCBI taxonomy): Eukaryota > Viridiplantae > Streptophyta > Magnoliopsida > Solanales > Solanaceae > Capsicum > Capsicum annuum. The sequence continues at coordinate 202,415,185 of NC_061117.1, forward strand.
CAAAATTTTCCCTTATTTTTTAATTCCTCCAAATATCCCTCTCTCTCTCATTTCCCCCAAATCAGTTTTTCTCTCGCTTCCCACCCCCGTCCTTCCCCAATTTGACTCTATTTTCTCCAAATTGACTCCGTCGGTCGGCCTTTGCTACTTCGGCCGTCCATTGCAATTGAGCTGAACTCCGAGATTGAATTGGGTTAGAGTAATTGGTGGATTTTTAGTTTATATCGGCAATACCTCCTCCTTCTAACTCTGATTTGTAAAATATATGCTACAGTTTTCACATTTTGCTTTGAAGATCTTCTTGTGTTCTTAGTCTATGAAGCTGTTCTTTGAGAAGCTAATGCGTGTAAAGGTACTCCGAGATACGTATTTACATTTGTTTATCATGTAGGTAGGAGTTTGAGAAGATTGAAGATTTTGCTTCCAGGCTACCAGTTGAGAGTTGGAACTGTTGCAAACTACATACGGTAAATCGCCCACTAGCTCCCATGCTGATATTCTTATTCAAAATATAGGACATGATTTTTTTGTTACCAAAATAAGACTTGGTATCATGTTTTTGAGGTTATAATTCATTTATCTTACCTATGTGTATGTCTCAGATACTTATGTTATAGTGGCTAATCTTCATAAAGGTAATGCGTTTATCTTTTAGCGATTTAATTTGTCCGTAAGATGAATTTTTCTAGTGTTATAATGTCGAGTGTGTTGACAGATCTAATAATATTATCTTACCTACAGAATATGTTTCTTCAAAACAAAAGGTCTGTGTTGGTTGTATATCTCCTTACAAGGCTCAAGTTTTTGCTATTCAACAAATTCTTGGCAAGAAATATAGCACTGACGTCAAGAGTGACTTCTCTGTGAATGTACGATCTATTGATGGTTTTCAAGGCGGTGAAGGGGATGTGATAATTATCTCTACTTTTTGTTGTAACAGCAGCGGATCAGTTGGTTTTCTGTCGAATCTTCAGAGAGCAAATGTTGCATTGACGCGAGCAAGGTACTAATTTGCTCGACAACGTTACCACATTTCAAAATTTTTGGACATAAAGGATGGTTTGGATTTGCCTGTTCTTTTTATTCATACTAGAAGATAATTTATGAACGCGTTCTTAATTGTTTTGTTAGCTTCTTGTGCAAATACTGTCTTTGGATATTAGGAAATAGCTCAACGTTGGTTAACAGTGGTTCCATATGGAAGAATCTAGTCGTTGATGCTAAGGCGCGTGGTTGTTACTTTGATGTTACTGACAACTACAGATTGAATCAGGCAATTTTGAATGCAACCATTGAACTTGACAAGCTCGAAACATTACTTAGAACAGACTCTCCTATATTCGAATCAGCCCAGTGGAAGGTATGCTGCTTCATTTGCCTATGATGAATTTATAACTTCTCATTCACTCTTTCTTCAAGTCAGTTTCATAGTTTAGACTATTTGAAGGCCTTAAATTAACGCCATTTCCCATACAAATAATTGCTATGCATTTCATGTTCAACAAGTAGCTTTTTGATCTGTTGAGTTTGGAATTTGCTTGTTAAGTTTAGCCAAAATTTCGTTAGTGGTTATGTTGTCTTATATTTTTGTGCAAATGGAGATGTAACTGGTTTTGCTCTTACAAACTAACAGGTCATATTTAGTGAGGATTTTGCAAAATCTATTGCGAGAATTAAGGATGCTAAGATAAGTAAAGAAGTGATTTCCTTTTTGGTGAAGCTTTCAAGTGGTTGGCGTAAGTCAGAAAAGAACAGCAAGTTCAGCAACAAAGACGGGAAATCTTCTGCACTGTTGGAGGTGTACTACGTCAACCAACTAAAATTAATTTTGGACATAGATATTCTGCAGTAGAACTCGATATACGTTCAAGTATTAAAGATCTGTAACATCATACCTGGATATCTTATACCGAAGTTGGCAAAGGACCTTGAAATCCATTTTATCCAATATCAGTGGATATGATGAATTGTTGCAAATACAAACGTGTGGAACAGTACATAATGTCTTCTTTTTTTCCCCTCTCTGAACTAAATTGATATAGAGAAAGAATTCTAGTCATCTAAAAGAGAACGAGAAGTAACTTACCATAATAAATGGAAGTAGTTAGTAGTAAACTAAGGTAGATCTGTCGTCCTCCTAATGATCGTGGAAGTACTCCTTGTACATGTGTTGGTTATTTTTTGGTCTATATTTCTTTCAATTTGTCTCTCTGTGTGCGTGTGTGATTTGATCGAAATTTTGATTTTACAAACTCTCCTGTCTGTCTGTCTGTGCGTGTGATTTGATCAAAATTTTGATTTTGTGTGTATGTGTGTGTATTATGTGTGTGTATGTTTAAGGGAATGGAAATCTTACAATATGTTTGTTGTAACATGTAGAGGTTGAAAAGAATGAAGGATGGAGTGAGAGAAATGAGACAATGGTGTCACCTTATGATTCAAGAAGAAGAAACTTCCCATGAAGAAAACAGGATTGTTATGATAATTGAACATTTCTTTTCCTTTCAAATTTTCATTTTCTATGTTATTACTGGGGTTCTTGCTATGTTGTATTTAATAGAGCTAATAAGATATAGCTTTTAAGCACTTAGAATCAGTTTTTTTTACTGTGATGGGGTTCTTTCTGTTTGCTCATCATAGAGCTAAAGAACTTTTCTTCTAAACATTTAAAGAGATTTGTTTTACTGTGATGTTTGTGATTTGCTTTTATATTTTTTGTTTGTTATACTATTATCTATCGAGCCGGTGGTCTATCGAAAACAACCTCTCTACTTCATCTGAGGTAGTGGTATGGACTGTGTACACTTTAACACCCTCCCCCCTCTAGACCCCACTTTATGGGGGTACACTGGGTATATTGTTTTTGTTGTTGTTGTTGTTGTTGTTGTTTTACTGTGATGAGGTCCTTGTTGTTTTGTTTAATATTCATAGTAAAGCATAAAAAGATTCACTCCATCTCTTAAAACACTTAACACTAGTTTTTGTTTACTGTGATGAAGTTCTTGCTGTCTAGTTTATTATTCATAGTAAAGCAAAAAAAGATTTACTCCACCACTTCAACACTTAGAAGTTAGAACTAGTTTTGTTTATTTGTTGGGGTTCTTGCTGTTTTGTTTAATGTTCGATAAGAGCAGAAAAGATTTAGCTTTTAAACGCTTGAATCAGTTTTGTTTATATGATGGGGTTCTTACAATGTATTTGATGTTCATAATAGAGCAAAAAGGTTCTACTTTTTAAACAGTTAGAGTTAGTTATGTTTACTGTGATGGGGTTCTTGCTGTTTTGTTTAATGTTCATTGTTCATTAGAGTAGAAAAGACTTACCTTTTAAAAAGTTACAACTAATCTTTTTTACTGTGATTAAGGTTTCTTGCTCTTTTGTTTAATTTCATATTAGAGCAAAAAAGGAGTAACCTTTTAAACAGTTGTTGTTTAACATGTAAAGCTTTTTAACATGTAAATATCTAGTGGAAAACTGAAATTAAAGAGTAGCTAGAAAAGGAAATAGACGTTCTTCTTGAAACAAACTAAAAAGAAAAGTAAGATTAACAAATTAAAATGGGGGGAGTACTTTATTTTCTAAGTTTAGTATATCAGGTTCACTACGAAGATGGTGTTCATATAACTTATTGTTTATAATAAGGACTGAAAGTTTATCGATTGGTTCTTATACTTTGCATTTTTATGTAGCCAAGTGATGCGGCTAGTGAACCCGTTTCGCCCAAGGATGCAAGAAGATCACGTGATGATAATGATCCTAATGACATTCTTTGATTTCGTTGTATTTGTTTTAGATATTCAATTATGATGACGTAATTGTGTGGTTGGAGTGAATCTTAGAATATTGAAGGTTTTGTGTTTAAATTTGATTTTGTAGTTTGAAGATACTAGTTAATGTTGAAAATTTGAAGTTTGAAGATGTTAATGTTGAAAATTTAATTTTGAAGTTTAATGTTCAATGTATTTTTGATATGTTTGTCAATTACAATGTTTAATTATTCTGTTGTATTAATGATATATGAATTGAACAAATATTGGATTGTAGGTTATGCCTAAAGGAATAATTAAATTTGAGCTAAAATTAGAATCTATAATTAGTTATAGAAAATTGATGGGCCCTACTAAAATTTAAAAAACAAATTGCGGAGGTTTTAACCCCCGCAAGTTTTAAATAAAAATTTATTATAAAAAAATAAATTTAGAATAACGGGGGTCAATAACCGCCGCAAATTAATTACGGGGCTCGTAACCGCCGCAAAATAACCGCCACAAATTAATTATGGGGGTTGGAAAAAAATTGCCATAAATTATTTGTGACGGCTCGTATTCTGGGGGTTTTGAAAACCGTCGGAAGTATATTTTGCGGGGATTTTAAACCCCCGCAAACCGTAAAATTAACCCCCGTAATTTAACATGTTTTTTATAGTGATTCTTTCTTACAATACTTGTTTTGCATATACTGACTCCAAATTGGCTTCTTTGTCCTAAAGTTTCACCACAATTTATAGAATAATGTTGTTGAAACATCTTGCATCAGTCTGAATCCTAATCCACCTTCATGTTTTTTGGCAGACATAAATTTCTCCAACTAGTTTAGTGTCTACCTCTATCTCCTATACAACTGTTCCAAAAGAATTGAGCCATTAATCTCTGAACTTAATTTAAAACATTCAATGGTGGATTCATTAATGACAGATAATGAATAGAGATACTCTGTAATATATGTTTGATCAGAACTGCTCTTCCTCCATATAATAACATTTTTTCTTTCCATGATTGAATTTTAGAACTAACTTTCTGAATAAGTTATTGGCAGTACTTCTTTTGCTTTCTCCTATAGAAAATAGGGCACCGCAAGTACGTAAACGGAAAATTCTTTCTCAATATCTCTGTTGTCACTTCGGCAGTTACCACATTTCCTCCTGATACATTATGCTGCAAATAAATTTTCCTTTTTCCTTGTTTGCCCTTTGTTCAGAAGCTTTCTCATAGTTCTCTAAAGTTTCAAAAATCAACTTCATTGTTCTCATGTCTACCTTACATAGAATTGTCATATCATCTGCAAAAGGCAAATGATTAATCTGTGGACTCTCTCTTGGTATTCCAAACCTTTTGAACTCTTTCACATCAAAGAGTTCAACGCTCTTGACAATACTTCTACTACAATAATGAAAAGAGTAGGAGATAAAGGATCCCCTTGCTTAAGACTCCTTGAAGATCTGAAAAAACATTTAGGTTATCGATTCAAAACAATTGAATACCATTATTTTCAACCAATCTAAAGATCATGTCAATTAAATTTTCACTAAATTCCAGCTTTTTCAAAACTTTCATTAAGAATACCTACTCCACTCTATCATATGCCTTCATCATATCCAACTTAATCACAAGGTTGGCTGATTTACCTCTTTTCTTGAATTCAGTAATAATTTCTTGCACCAACAAAATATTTTTTGCTATACTTATTTCTTGAATAAAATCAGCCTGTTCTTTAGAGATTAGCTTTGGTAGAACTGCCTTTATTCTTTCATACACAATTCTTGAGAAGATTTTATTAACAAAATTACTCAAGGATATTGGCCTTAGATCTGAGAAATTAGTAACGTTCACCTTCTTTGGAATAAGCACTAGGTTAGTATGAGTAATATACCTACAAAGTTCAACACCACAAAAAAAGGCTTTTACCATATTATACACATCATCCCCTATAATGCTCCATAAATCTTGATAAAATGCTCCAGTCATCCCATCAGGTCCATCTATTTTATTTTTATTTAGCCCCGTTACAGCTTGATACACCTCCTCCTTGCTTGGAATTTCATGAATCAAATCTCTTTCTTCTTCACTAATAATAGTGGGTAACTCTTCCAAGATGTTCAAATCCCAGTCACTCCCCTGGTTCTTAAATTGTTTTTGATACAATAGCACTGCAACATCAGCAATATATTCATGTTTCTCCATTCACTCACCTTCATCATTTTGAATTTTGTTCACCCTTAGCCTTTTCCTTCTTCCAATAACAATGGTATGAAAGAATTTTGTGTTTCTTTCCCCATCTCTAAGCCAGTCTAATCCTGCTTTTTGTCTCCAGAAATCCTCTTCTCTATTGAGATACCTATATAGATTAGCTTGAGCTTCATGAAGCTTCTCCCTAATCCCCTAATAATGATCTGCTTCAAATTGAATCTCCAACACTTTTATTACTTCCTCCAGAGTGGTTATTTCTTGAAAAATATTATCGAATGTTTCTCTGCTCCACTGAGCTAGGGCACTTTTTAATCATTTCATTTTGTGATGAAAGATTGCAAATGGGTTACCTTCAGAATCTTCTGCCATTGTTGCCCGACCACCTCCATAAATGAATTCTCTTTTAATCAAAAATTCAAAAATTTAAAACTTTTAGTTACATTTTCGTTAGAAGTGCTAAAAGAAACCTGCAACGGAGCATGATCTGGTCCACTTCTAATCTAGTGCTCTACTTTTATTAAAGAAAAAATACTCTGAATCCTGTCATTAAATAGCACTCTATCTAGTCTTTTGAAAATGCAATCTTCATTTGTTCTGCCGTTCCACCAAGTACATTTACTTCTAGTAATGTCTTTATCTTCAAGGCCACACATATTAATACAACGATTGAAATCCCTAACCTCTGCTTCTGTAAGTGGCAGTCCCCCAATTTTTCTTCTCACTAGTAATGACATTGAAATATCCTCCAGATCTCCATGGTAATTGAAAATCTTGAGATATGTTATACAATATTTCCCATAACTGTAATCTTTTCCCCTGTATGTATTTAGCATATACAAGGGAAATTAAAATTTCCAGTCCTTAATGTTGATTGTGCAGCTTTAGAATAAGTTATTGATCATCATCTCTCACAACTATTACCTCCAGTATTTCATCTATAAATGCCCAAATTTTACCATTTTCATTGACTACTACATGCTCCATTCCTAGCTTCCTCTTATAACCTTTTATTTTTTTGTATTAAAACGGTTCCATTAAACCAATGAAATAAAAATGATTCCTTTTGTGTATGTTTACTAATCTAATGAATGTCTTTTGAGTGTTTGATGATTTGATGTTCCAAATAAGATTCTTCGTTGATACCTAATTGGTTTTGTAATGGCCCTCTTTAATTGCCTTGAATTTACTTAAGCTGCAGTTAAATCCCCTACACTTTTCCTCTTCTGTTTCCTATGTTGTTCCTTTATTTTTTATACATGTTTCAGGGAGAAGTCTCTTTTTCAATGTTCTTAATATTATTCTTTAGGTTCACTTGATCCATCTTATCATCTGCTATAATAGCCAGTGGCAATACCTCATCCAATACAACAGAAACTATAACTCCTGCAGCCTCTTCAGTTGTTAATATAGTGGACTAATTTGCATGATCACTCTCAACTAGTTGTTTCTTTGAATGTTCCATTCCCTCATTACAATCTAGATTTATGTCTCCTTTATCCTTGATTAGCTATGTCTTCCTTTCCTTTGTTCCATCCTTTTTCCCTTTGCTTGTGTTAACATTGACACTTCCTATCTTCTCATTTTGTTTTCCAAAGACTTAACTGACCCAATCTTTGGTTTGCTGCTTAGGAGTTGCTATCCTATTCTTCTCTATTTCTGCATTCTTCTCTTCCTGCAATGTCTTAAAAGGATTTTCATCCTTATAATCAATTTTCCCTTTAATATGGCTATATTTGTCCTTCCTATTCTTGTTTCCTCTGGTCATCCATTCCTGTTTGTATTGATTTCGCCTGATCATTCCATTATTCCACTAATTATTCAAAGTTCCTCTATTAATCTTTTTAATTCCTCCTTATCAGTTTCTTTTATCATCTAAATCCTCTTCTTGTTTAGAGTCATATAATTCTGGATGAACAGTCCAACAGTTATCCTCATCATGTTCTTGTAAACAATATTCTTTACAATACTTTGACATATAGTCATATTGTATATGGATCCACTTTGATTTAGTCTCTCCTGTTTCATCATCTTCCTCATTTATTCTGAGTCTTTAAGGTAACTTTGCCACCAAATCAACCTCCATTTTTACTTTTGCACAACTAGATCTAGAAGGTAGATGTTATAGAGAAAATTGCCTCTTTTGCAAAGAAATTAGAAGGTAGATCTGGTAACGAAATTCAAGCAACTCCTATCGTCGTTTCAACATCTGATTCAAACCATGGATCCCATTTAAAAGTTCTCATATGGCGATACCTCTCCATGGACTTGATATAAAATGTTGCAGTTAACAACATCTGTACATATTCCTCCAAACTTGTCAACCTGCTTAGAATGTCTTGTACCCAATACTCCTATCATATATTCTTGCTTGATTCTACACTGGCTAGTAATGCTTTTTTGTAATGTATTAATATTCGGTTTACCGTATGAAAATTTTCCTACAATGGTATATTGCAAGTTTTCCTGAATTATGAGTGATTTCACCTCTGATGATTTCCACGTAAGGTTTGGATCTCTATGCAGCATAACTACTGCCTTTGGTGGAACTTTTGGTATTAACAATGTTTGATCTTTTGGTTTAAGCATAGAAGCATATTGATTTTGAGTTTCCGTCGCAGTCTGTGTCTTGGTTGGGTTATTTGGGGATAGTTGGGTTGGAAGGGCTGGAATCCCACCGGCGGTAGAAGCCATCATAATCGCCGGCAGAGTTAGGGTCTAGGGTTTGTGGACGATTTGTAATTTTGTCATTTTGATGAAACTTCATTTTTCATCATTAATAAGGTTAATTTAATAAAATACACCTCTAATTAATATTTTCTTAGAGCGTATAAAGTCAAGTACTTTAAGACTTGGTGATAAAAATCCAATTTTTCTTATTGATGGCCACTTCAACCGAAGTGGCGGAACTCTTTATTCCTAGTAAAACATGAGGTTTGTCAAGCATAATTTCATAGACTGAGAAATAATAATAGAAGACAAAAATGTATGTTAGAAGTTAGTATTAACATGTTTAATTTCAAGGTTACTTTCAGATCCATGAATTCTCACATATCCTGAAACTCTAACCCAGTCCATCATACTCATCAATCAGCGACATCACCAGCACAGCTTATTGTGACGATGGATTAAATTATAATTATTCAAAAAAATAGGAACTAGATACTGATGAATTTTTGAGTACCTCGATGAGTTTTGAGATGGAGCCCAAAGTCAAGGATAGAGTCTTCAAACCTCAAAGAATTTAACTAAAGGTATAAAATTTGTTGCGAAGTGGCAGTGGATGAATTAACTGGCAATTCCAGATTCCTCAGATCATTGATCGTTGGACGTAAGCTCTCAATCAGCTTATCGGGAAAAATGATAGCCTGACAACCATCAAAAAGTAGCTCAGTTTCATTTACAACCAAACAATTGTATACTTGAAATAAAGGTGTCAAACGGGCCAGGTCGGGCCGGGCCAACCCGAAACCGGCCCTTCCATTTTAACCGGGTTGAGGGCCGGTTAAGGGCCGGTTTTGACGTTAATCGGGTCGGGCCAAACAGTAAAAAAATTAAAACCCACCCTAACCCGGCCCACTTAACCCAACCCGGTCAAACCCACCAAAATCCGGTCAAACCCGGTTAAAAACCGGTCAAACCCATTTAAAAAATAAATAAAAAATCCAATATACACTATATACACTCCAATATACAATATATATTTTTAAAAAAATATATAAACAATTACACATATATACGTAGCATTCAATATATAATTATATATGACTATACGTACTACTTTAAATAAAACATATGCTATAATAGTATAATAAATATATATACACTACAATATATATATATATATATATTAATTTATAAAACATATACACATGTATACGTTAAATATATACTACTTTAGAAGATATATACACATATATATGCACCATTCAATATATATGTATTACTTTAAATAAAATATATACTACAATATACATATATATATATATACAACAATATGTATATATATATATAGTTACATACTAATTTATAAAACATAAAGTAATGTATACGTTAAATATACACGTCTATAGAGATCTATTCACATATATACACTCTATTATATGTATATGTAATACTTTAAATCAAATATACTATAATATATATACATTACAATATATATTTGTATAGTTATATACTAATTTATGAAACATATACACATTTATACGTTAAATATACACGTCTATAGAAGATCTATTCACATATATACACTCTATTCTATGTATATGTAATACTTTAAATGAGATATACTACAATATATATTTGTATAGTTATATACTAATTTTTAAAATATATACTCATGTATACGTTAAATATACACATCTATAGAAGATCCATTCACATATATACACTCTATTCTATGTATATGTAATACTTTAAATGAGATATACTACAATATATATACATTACAATATATATTTGTATAGTTATATACTAATTTATAAAACATATATACATGTATACATTAAATATACACGTCTATAGAAGATCTATTCACATATATACACTCTATTCTATGTATACGCACCACTCAATGTATATATACTACTACTTATAAAATATACTACATTATATATACATTACAATATATATAGATATACTTATATACTAATTTATAAAACATATACACATGTATACGTTAAATATACACATCTATAGAAGATGTATACACGTGTATACGCATCATTCAATGTATATATACTACTACTTATAAAATATACTACATTATATATACATTACAATATATATAGATATACTTATATACTAATTTATAAAACATATACACATGTATACGTTAAATATACACTTCTATAGAAGATATATACACGTGTATACACACCATTCAATGTATACATACTACTACTTATAAAATATACTACATTATATATACATTACAATATATATAGATATACATATATACTAATTTATAAAATATATACACATGTATACGTTAAATATACACTTCTATAGAAGATATATGCACAAATATACAAAACATATGCTACTTAATATAATAAATTAATAATATTTGGTAGTAAATTAATAATATATTAGAAGTAAGTTTTTAATTTAAAGTAGAAAACTAGAAATTCAATTTAAAATTTTAAATCGTTAAATGAAAAAAAATAAAAAACAAGGACTGAGGAGTGAATGAATTTGGGGAATTTTATTGATTACAAAATGATCCAAAATTTATAATTTACATGAATGAAAAATCTATAAATTATGCATCATTTTTTCCAACTCATTCATGTTAATATTAATGGGAACTTGCATAGGATAGTTGAAGTCAACGGGGGCAAAACCATGCATTGGACTTGATTCTGCTGAGTTCTCCCGTGAAGTCATAATTTCTTCAAGTTTCAGCTCGTCGCTCGGCTCCGGTTCCATTCCTTGGTTTCTTCTTTCCTCTCTAATCCAATCTCTGAGGCAAACTAGAACATTCATTGCATTGCTTCCCAATAAGTGTCGGTTGTCTCCAAGCTGTTGTCGTCCCTGACTAAAGGCGCTCTCTGATGCAACGGTTGACAATTGAACATTCAAGATATCTCTAGCTAATCTTGAAAGCACATGATATTGTGTTTCATTACTCCTCCACCAATCCAACGTGTTGATCCGTCGTCTGCGATCCTCTGGTGCCGTCCAAAGATAATATTTTAGCTCTTCCCGATAAGTTGATGTGTAAGTTCTCTCATCAACACTGTTCCAACAACTTAAATCATAAAACGAATCAGAAAAACCACTATGTGCCGGCCTTTTAGAAGATGATGGCTCCTCGGGAGGATGAGGAGCGACAGTTGGAGTGATATTTGTAGGTACGGCTAAATCAAATAAATCAGCATAGTGATTATATAATTTTTCTATGTAATCCTTTGCATCAGCCGTAGCCGTCCACAAATCAGGTTGTACTTGTTCAGAATCATGGTTAGTATTTATTTCTAAGTTAGTATAAATAAGAGTACTAAAGTGACACATATTATTATATTTCATGCACGGATTTAGCATAACACCAACCAAGTAAATAGGGGGAATCCGGAAAAAATATTTTTTAAATTTCGTAAACATGGCGCCAACAGCTTCTTTATAACCTTCTTTATTTTTATATTCTTTGAGTAAACCAGAAATATCGGCTATATATGTCAAAATATTACTAACAGTGGGATAATAAGCATCGAAAAATTCAACCGTAGCTACATAAATTTTTTCTAAAAACTTAACAAGATCATTAATTACAACCCAATCAGAATTATGTAGCATGCAATCAGCAGAATCAGCAAATGAACCACAATGTTGGTTAAAAGCTAGTGTAATAGGAATTCTATATTTATAACAAGTTTTTAAAAATTCATACGTAGAATTTCATCTAGTATCAATTTCCTCAGGCGTCAAAATCGGTGTAAATCCATTTTCTTGACATTTAACTTTAAATTCTCTAATTCTCGATCTACGATTATTTCCTTGAATAAAACCAACGGCAAGACGAATTTTTTCAATATAAAGCTCAAAAAAGTCAAGACCATCCTTTACAATTAAATTATATACATGACATGCACACTTAATATGAAAAATTTCAGGCAAAGGCGGAGATAGCGTAGATTTTATTTTTGTTATAGCAGTCTTGTTGTTAGAAGCATTATCAAAAGCAATACATAAAATTTTATTTTCGATACCATAATATCCGGCAATTTTAACAATAGAATCAGCAATAAATTGTCCAGTATGTTTACAATCTTCATCATATAAAAAAGCAAGAATACGTTTTTGCATCACGAAATTACTATCCATCCAATGACAAGTAACGGTTAAATAATCATTTTTATTTACAGCACGACTAAGATCAGAAGTTAGGGACAATCTACATTGAATATTTTTTAACAATGTTGATAAATAAAAACAATATTGTGAATGGAGTCTAAAAATATCAGACCGACAAGTAGTTCTAGGAATACCATTAAACATAGGATTATAAATTGCTTATATATAACGAATAAAGGCATCAGAAGAAGGAAAACTAAAAGGCAAACAACCCACAGCTATCATTTTAGCTATTTCTTCCCTATCCCTCAATTTATTATACTTCTTCGCTACGTGACCGGTTGCTGGGTCCATTCTAGTTTGCGTTGACCCACCAACATCCCCACCACCTTTTGCAATATTTAACTCTCTTTTGTGATCTTCAGCTACATGTCTCGTTAACGTACCCGTACCCCCTTGCTTGCCTCCACTTCTATGCTTATATATTTGTTGATAAATATTGCATTGTACCTCAATATCTGATATACGTTTAAAAAATTGACATACAATACTAGTTCTTTTACGAGGTTTTGGGGCACTGGGAGGACGGGAAGGGAGATTAACTGATTCAGATCTAACGTTAACATCTCCTACTACGAGTGTTTCAGCAATATTTTCATTATCTTCATCTAAATTAACCGCATCTACTTCATTTTCTTCTTCTATACCGTAATTTTTCTGAGCTTCTACATAATTCATATCGTGAGCACCTACACCTATTTCTTCCTCAAAAGGTGTATCAAGCGGTACCGGAGGCGAAGGCACACGGGTATATCTACTAATTGAACTACCTCTACCGCTAGTAATACGCTTTTTACTACCACTACCGCTTTCGGGACAAAAATTTTTAACACCTTTAGTAGCGAGGTTTCTTAATTTATCCATAATATAAATTAAATTAAACTAAAAATATTCAAAATACACAAATATAATAAAATTAAATATTAAACAATTAATACAATAAATAAAAATTAAACGTAAGAGATGGAACGACAATACCAAATTTTGGAAGTATCCGAAGATTGCGACTTTAGAAACTTCCGCTCGTACTTTGTAAACGAAAAATTAAAAAACTAAAGTGAACACTTTAAGAAATTAAATATATTGAATATTTGAGAATTGAGAATTGAGATTTGAGATTTGAGATTTGAGAGAGTGAAAAATTGTGTGAAAAATGATTTGAAGTTGTAGAGTATTTATAGATTTTTTTTTAGGATTAAAAAATATTTTTTAAAGTTTTTTTTTTTTTTAATAAATGGGCTCAAACTAGCAGTTTGGACCCAAAAACGGCTATATAGCCGTTGGGCCAACGGCTAGTTTGGCCCAAAATCCAAAATTTCTTTTTTTTTTTAATTTTTTGGGCCGGGCCGATTAACCGGCGGGCCTGGACCGGGCTTGGTCCGGGCCGGGTTAGCCAGGCCTATTTTAACAAAATAATCCGGGCCCATTTTAACAAAATAATCGGGCTGGGTCAAACCAGGCCGGGTTAGGTACTAGGGCCTGATCGGGCTGGATCAGCCCGGCCCACTTGACACCCCTAACTTGAAAACAACTCAAAAAGTTTGAGAAACCTAGTTATATGTAGCAACAGAAAGAACAAGCACCAAAAATCCAAAATGTAACTTCTTAGGCTAGCTTTCGCACACCTCGACTAATTCCCCTGGTTACTTGTCATCTCCCACCAGCAGCATTAGTGATTGGTTACCTGGTAACTCTATCCACCTAGGCTAGGAGCCCACGACAAATGAGAAAAAATCATCTAGTGTTTTTTTTTGTCTCCGCTTAGATTTGAACTTGCGACCTCATGATTCTTGACCCATTAATTTATTGATTATTAGGCAGAGGCGGATCTAGAATTTAAAGGTTGTGGGTTCCCAACTTATAATTCTTTACCACTAGACCAATAACACACTTTGTTTGTGGGTTCCCAACTTATAATTCTTATATATTTACTAGTTTTTTCAATATAAATTCAAGAACCGTACGAAAGTTACTGGGTTCGGGAACCCACACGTAATACTCTACATCCGCCCCTGTTACTAGGTCATACCCTTAGGTCTCCTATATCTAACGTATAAGTAAAAGGAAAATTACGCTAATATGCAACCCTTTCTTCCTATATTACACTACAAGAATCGAAGGTGTCATCATCTTTTCTCCAATTGACCTATCATTCTTAATGTGTTACCAAAAATAAATTCAGAAGCACTTTCTTAGGGTTTGGGAGTTATATGTTGCTCGGACTCTTTCAAATATTGACCGGTGCATGTCGAATACTCCAAAAGTAGTGCATTTTTGGAGTGTTCAACAAGGGTGAGACAATATTTTTGACGAGTGCGAGCAACATAGCAGGAGGTGGCGTGCAATAAAGGAAGATCATCACATATGTCCTTTCTCGGTCATAATGAACATTTTGCAATGTCAAGTTCCTGACTGTCAGTTGCAGTGCAAGCAATCTCTATTTCACACAGATCCAAACATGTTGTACTGAATTCATTCAAGAGATTCAAGATTCGTTGACTGTATTTGTTCTTCATTAGCAAAACCAGGAACGTGAACTCTAAAAAATTTCTGGTTAGGATTTGAAACTACAATGCTTAACTGTTCAATTCCAGGGCAGCCGGCAATGAGATCCACCAAATCACCAGATAATAATTTTCCCCGAAAAATCATAATGATTTTATTGTCTTATTCCAGGGAAAAGTAAGGGTAAAGTATTACATCCTAGTTTAGAATATACTAAGGGTCTGCATTTCAACTTGCTTGATATTGTTTTTTCCTCGGAATAAGACATAAAATCATTATAATTTTTCGAAATTCAAAAGTTATTTGTATAATTTTCAATCTACACATAAAAATTTACAAATGATTCCCATTATTATTTGTGTTCAAATTTCAAACACCACTTCATTTTTCAATATCGTTTATCAATTTTGATAATAAATATTACTTCTTATAAAAGAATCTACATTCCGTAAGAAATGCTGGGAATCCCACTGCGGCAAATTTTATGCCTTGGTCTTGACGACTCAATTATTATAAGTAGGAATGAGGATGCTACAATATGGTATGACGTTTAATAGGAACTCACGTTCGAAAGTATAGATTTTGTAATTTATGTCATTCTTGATCTGTTTCAAGAGTCTAATGATGCAATTTAGTGTAGTTTTTTTTTTTTTTTGCGATTTTTGGAATTTTGACAAAAATTTATGGTGTTTTGGGTTTTTTTTTTTTGAATAAAATGTCATGAATCCAGTTAAATTTCATAATCAAAGTTTGTAATATTTAATAGAGACCAAAATGCTCGCTTTTGACAAACCTAAAAGACCAAAAGTATTCAATTGATACTTGAGAAGCTAATTTTAAACCAACTACCAAAGATAAAAGGGAGATAAAATAAATGATCATTTTTTGTCATTTACACACAAGCAGATCCTTTTAATTAAGTTCATCAGTTTGTCTCCAATTGAACCTCTAACTTAGTAGTCAGAAATGTAGCTCCAAATAACTAGATGTGTACTGATCGAAAAATAGTGCGAATGAAGCTACGAAGACACTCAACAGAGACGTATCTGTTTACCACATCTAATATAGTCTTAATTTAACCATTTGAAAAGTTAATACCCTGATAGATCTACACAACCACTTGGTTGGGATTCTCCAACTTTGTCAACATCCCCTCAAAATAAAGCATTAATAACAGTCGAAGGCAGATTCAAGATTTTAATTTTAAGCATTTAAGAACAAAATTTCTACCACATTCCGTTTGATTTACGGGATCTTTATACTAGGTCTGGGCTAAAGATACTGTGTTTGAATGAACATGTAAATTGTGAACTACATCTGCCCTTGATAAACATAGTAACATTGATAATAATTTTTATGGGGTATGCACAGAGTTCTCAAGAGACCATCATGCACATCCACAGAAGAGTTGAGGCACTTCTCCAAAAAGAACTAGTTGGAAAAACAAAAACAGAATTTACAAAGAAATTACAACTATCCCTACGCATGATAATCACATTTAACTTTCTTCCAGATGACTTCTCCAAAAGCATTTTTCAAAAGAGTGGTCCAGCACTTACAGTAACTGATCAAGTCATGGAACAATTGTTTGGCAATAACAGTTGCCTACTTCCATTAATATGGAGTTCAAAGAGTTTCTTAATTCTAAGAAAGCATACTCTCCTGTCAGATTTTGGATTGTGCGCTACTTCTTCTGCGAACACCTTCACATCATCCTCTCTAGTTAAACTGTATTTGCAACAACAGATATAAAGTTCGTCAAGAAACAATTACATAGACAGTGAAATAAAAACGTAGGAAAAAAAATTCCAACCTAACAAGAATAAGAGGGTATTTGGATTGGCTTATTTTAAATGTTTTTGGCTTTTAAAATCCTTTTTTTTTTTTTTGCAGTGTTTAGGAAAGATAAGAAGTGCTTTTAAGCACCTACTTTAGGCTAAAACTACTTTGAAAAAGCCAATCCAAATATCCCCTGATATCCTAAAATTTTTTCCTTAGCCAATCTATTATAGACTAATCCATCTCTTCATCGTGAGCCGTACAGTACCATTGCCAACACTAAACCGTTTTGAAAGTTAATAGGGCATAAAATAACAAAACAAAAATTAACCACGATGATGGGAATTAGAATTGTGAAAAAGCCAATTGGAGTTGTAGATTACCTCAATGACTTCTGTTGTGGAACCCAAAGTCTTCAAATCTGGAAGAAGCCAAATGAAGTGATCTACAATCTCTTCAGTAGTAGCATGACAATTAATAATTTCTAACTTCAGATTCTTGATACCATTGACTGGCAATATATCATCTATCTGATCAGCAGAGATGATAACCTGACAACCATCAAAAAGCAACTCGGAATGATTGGTAACAAGAAATCGTATAATCGAAAGAACTCGCTACGGTGTCCCATTTTGACAAGATTTAGTTGATGTTGACAACAAGATTATATGACGTTGAAGTTGAAAAAGAGTACTTGGAAGATTGTGACTAGAAATGAACTTCACTAGAAAAAAAAATCCCAGAAGTATCGAGAATGAAAACCATTGTTGCCCTTGAGATGCTCCTAAAACAAGTCGTCCAACATCAAATTCTCTATTCCAAGTTGGAAGTTGAAATAATCGACAAAATTGTAAATAAACATTAATTTGCAGTGTATGTCAAGATGCCAACCAAATCGCAGTTACAAATAACAATAACCAAAAAAACAGCTTATATAAGTCTCGGAAACCAAATAGTTGAAACAAATAAAAAATAGCAAATGAAAAGTAACCTACTATGCCTTGTGCAACCCTATGTTCCTATTACACTTCTCAAATCAAAGCTTTCATTACATTTCATCCAATCAACCTATTTTTCATGTGTTACCAACATAATATAACTTGCAAGAACTTTCTTCGTGTTTGTCTCGATATATCCGCTAGCACGGATTCGAAAGCTTGAGATGTGTACATCAAGAAAAAGTTTTGTCATGCAATAAAGGAACATTAAAGATGATAAGCACAGATGTACTCTATGAGCTTTAAATGGTTAGCCTGTTGAAACAAGCAAATCAAATTCAAATGCTTCGTATGAGCAAAAATATTTCTTAATCAAATGTCCAAGCAAGCATTACGGCTTTCGGACCCATTTTTATTTATGAATCCAGGCCTCTTCAGGCCTTTTAACCACACCTTAAAAAAAAAACATTGTTACTTTCTGGTGTTAAATAAAATTGAACAAATTAAGAAAAATTTAAATGCTTTCTAGGAGACGCATGATTTCTCTCTCGGCTTATGTTAGCTTAACCTGCACCCCTCTTCAGGCCTTTTAACCCAAAAAAGAAAAAAGAAAAACCATTATTGCTTTCTGGTGTTAAATAAAATTGAACAGATTAAGAAAAATGCTTTCTTGGTGAGGTATGCTATCTCTCTCGGTGCAAGTTAGCTTAACCTGCCCCACCATGGGTAAGGGAGCTCACGTACCTTCTCAGGAGGCAATAGTGTCGAAGAAAACACTAGCACGAAAGGGGAACAACATTCAGCGATCTCAGAAATCTACTCCAGGAGGGGTTAAGATAAACCGAACCAAAATAGCCCACAATCAACTGAATCAATCGTAAAATCCAAAGGTTTACTAGAGAGGAAGAATAATAGTGCTACACTTAGAGGCGAAGCAATAGAAACAAGAGAGTAATCTTGGAGTTGAGAAGCCAGTGGAAACAGGGTCACCCAAAATCAATGAAACAGTGCCTTATAGCAAGGAATCAGCGAGGAATTAGCAGATCGAAGCAGTAGTTGTCTGGGATAAGGTTATGCAGACCTCTACCAGTACAGTCCCAGTGGGATTAGCAGGCAACAGCAAAAAAAACATGGACAGATGAGGTGGAAGAGGAAGCAAACTCACAAACAAAGAAGAAATCGATTTGGGACGACTTCCGACATAGCAAAACTCTCAAATGTGGGATACAAATTGGGGTATGTAGCCCCTTCTAAACAGGGTGAGAATCAATTTGTTGAAATTGAATTGGATCACATTAAAATAGATATTGAATTTTGCGGGAATGCTGTAGTATTCTATGTGTTGGGGGCACATTCCCTTTTTCAGGTGATACAAGGGTACAGTCGTAGGGGAAATTGTTGGGTTCATAGTAAATGAGAGGTGTGAATGAAAAATGGAGAAAAATCAAGTGGAAGAGAAAAATTAAGATCACACTAATATGGAAAGTGTACTCAAAAATAGGAAAACTTATCAAATTCTCCCCACATTGGAGGGAGAAAGAAGCTTTAAAGTGTTATATTGTGAAACACACTCCCACATGGATAAGTGAGGCCAGGAATAAGAGATGCCTCACGTCGACGCTCGGCTCAGCGTAGGATTTGGATTTGATCGATCGATGAGATCTATTTTTTTGGACAAATTTTATTTGATGATTCGTGCAGCAGCAGATGTAATGCTTCAGAAATTTCGAACTGATGCTTCTGTAATCCGAACAAAACTAATGCTTCAAAATAGCTACACTGTTTCGAACTGATGTATTGTTTCAGAAGGATGCAACCATTGCCTCTTTTCAGAAAAGGCATGTTATGGTTAGAAAAACTTACTTTCTTCCACAGGTTTTGATACAAAATTTCAGAATAGAAAAATACTCTTCTTCTCTTCAAAAATTCTGTGTGATCATTCAAACTGTTAAGTGCGTTCGACGAGTCCAAATATTTGAGGTACCGTTATATTTGGATTGAAGGTCATTTTATCTTGGGAGAAAAAATTCTATAACCTCGGGTACAGTGAGGGGAATTGTTTCCTTAAGGAAACTCCGTGAATTCGGATGACTTGGCCTTATTCATTTTTGTTTCATCTATTTTCTGGAAAAAAGAAAAATACACCTCTTGAAAAGGTCATTTTGATCTTGTATTGAGGGTATTTGATATACTTTATTGTGTTCTTGTTTATACTTGAACTCTAGTTGAAGTTGTTGTTCTACATATACAGATTCTGCATATCCGTAGAAGGATTAACAATCTTAAGAAAACAATCTTCAGAATCTGTATAGCTTGTTTTTGGAGATTAAAGTTTTAACTTTCTACTCTGCCTAAACTTAACTAGTGATTTGAAGTCATAAAAACCTCATCACAAGTTAAAGAACATTCGGTTGACAATTGGAAGTCATAAAAACTTCATTGTCAAATAGAAACAAGAAGAAAAGTTTAAAGTTGCTTAACTTTATAAGTAGTATTCTGAAAATACTAAGTATTTTTGTCTTGTGGTGACAAGAAAAATGACAAGCGATAGTCAAATGCAAGATGCGGCAACGTCTGTGGGGGCAACTAATATTGTCACATCAAGTCGCACAAATGTTCTGCCTACAATGGCACCGGCGAAGAAGCCTGAAAAATTTGCGGGCATTGACTTTAAACGATGGCAACAAAAGATGTTCTTTTACCTCATCACTTTGTGTCTGCAACAGTTCACTAGCGAAGACGCTCTTAAGGTGCCCGAGGGAACCTCGGACAAAGAGCGTTTCGTAATTGTAGAAGCTTGGAAACATTCAGACTTCCTTTGCGGGAATTATATTCTGAGTGATTTCCAAGATGGCCTCTACAATGTCTACAGTGGAACTAAGAAATCGAAGGAATTGTGGAAGGCACTTGAACGAAAATATAAAACAAAGGATGCGGGAATTAAGAAATTTCTTGTTGCACAGTTCCTGGACTTTAAAATGATAGATAGCAAATCAGTTGTCTCTCAAGTGCAGGAGTTGTAAGTCATTATATATGATATCCTAGCAGAAGGTATATCTTTGAAAAATACCTTAGTTGAACAAATTAAAAAAGTTCTTAATACTCACATAAACTGTTTCATAGGTTTGATTGTGAATGATGCATTTCAAGTAACAGCGATAGTTGAGAAGCTACCACCTTTGTGGAAAGACTTCAAAAACTACTTGAAGTATAAACGCAAGGAGATGACTGTCGAAGATCTTATTATCCAACTGCGTATTGAAGAGGATAACAAAAGCTGCCGAGAGAAGGTCAAAAGGAAATTCTACAATAAATGGAGCACATATTGTAGAAGATGACCAAAATAATTCTAAGAAAGGAAAGAAAGATGAACAAGGAAGCAATCAACCCAAGAAGAAATTCAAGGGAAAATGCTTCAATTGTGGCAAGATTGGCGACAAGTCCACAGATTGTCGTGCCCCGAAGAAAGGCAAGAAAAAGGATCAAGCAAATATGATTGAATCCAACAAAGAATGCGATGATTTGTATGCTATGTTCTCAGAATGCAACTTGGTGAGGAATCCTCGCGAATGGTGGCGTCATGTATGTGCCAACAAAGAGTTGTTTTCACTATTTGCTCCGGCTCAAGTAGAAAAAATGATCTACATGGCTAACTCCGATACTGCTAAGGTGGAAGGAACAGGAAAAGTGTACTTGAAAATGACTTCGGGTACGGTCTTAACACTTAACAATGTCTTGTATGTTCTAGAATTACGTAGGAACTTAATTTCTGTTTCACTTCTAGATAAAAACGGATTCAAATGTGTAACCTTTTCTGGAAAAATTATAATTAGCAAAGGAGAAATGTATGTAGGAAAAGGCTATCTCACCGAGGACCTTTATAAGATGAAAGTAATGACTGTTGAAATAAATAAAAGTTCAAATTCTTCTTATTTGCTTGAGTCTTATGATTTATGGCATGAACGTTTAGGCCATGTTAATTATAAAACGTTACAAAAACTGATTAACTTAGAAGTTTTGCCAAACTTTGAGTGCAATAAATCAAAGTGTCAAACGTGTGTAGAATCAAAGTATGCAAAGCATCCTTATAAGTCCGTTGAAAGGAATTCCAATCCTTTAGACTTAGTACACACCGATATTTGTGATATGAAGTCAACACCATCACGTGGTGGGAAAAAGTATTTCATAACTTTTATTGACGATTGCACTAGATATTGTTATGTCTATTTGCTAAATAATAAGGATGAAGCAATAGATGCGTTTAGGCAATATAAAACTGAAGTTGAAACTCAGTTAGATAAAAAGATAAAAATGATAAGAAGTGATAGGGGTGGAGAATATGAATCTCTCTTCGCCGAAATATGTGTAGAGAATGGAATCGTCCATCAAACTACGGCCCCGTATTCACCTCAATCTAACGGAATTGCGGAAAGAAAAAACCGAACTTTGAAGGAAATGATGAATGCCTTACTTATAAGTTCCGATTTACCGCAAAACTTATAGGGGAGGCTATCCTTACAACCAATCGTATACTCAAAAGAGTTCCCCATAGTAAAACACAATCAACTCCTTATGAAAAATGAAAAGGAAGAAAATCCAACTTGAAATATTTCAAAGTGTGGGGGTGTCTAGCAAAGCTCCAAATTCATATGCCTAAAAGGGTCAAGATAGGTCCTAAGACGGTGGACTGTGTGTTCATAGGATATGCTAAAAGTAGTAAAGCATGTCGATTTTTGGTTCATAAATCTGAACATCCGGATATTAATGAAAATATGATAATTGAATCAGACAATGCTGAATTCTTTGAAAACATATACCCGTATAAACTTAGACATGAACAGCCTAGTGGGGGATTTAAACGACCTCGAGATGAACCAAGTGAGAATGTACATAATGAAGAAAATCCAAGACGTAGTACACGTCAAAGAACGTCTACTTCATTTGGATCAGATTTTGTAACATTTTTCTTAGAAAATGAGCCTCAAACATTTAAGGAAGCGATGGCATCTTCTGATTCATCCTTTTGGAAAGAGGCAGTCAATAGTGAGATTGATTCAATCTTAAGCAACCATACATGGAAATTGGTTGATCTTCCTTTCGGAAATAAACCTTTAGGTTCTAAATGGATTTTCAAAAGGAAGATAAAGCGGATGACACTATTGACAAATACAAGGCAAGACTTATAGTAAAGGGTTTCAAACAAAAAGAAAGCCTTGATTACTTTGATACATACTCGTCTGTAACAAGGATAACATCGATTCGAATGTTAATTGACGTAGCGGCGGTATATGATCTTCAAATCCATCAAATGGATGTGAAAACCGCTTTTCTAAATGGAGAATTGAAGGAAGAAATATACATGGAATAGCCTGAGGGTTTTGTGGTTCCAGGAAAGGAAAACAAGGTTTGTAAACTTATCAAGTCATTATATGGACTAAAGCAAGCACTAAAATAATGGCATGCGAAGTTTGACCAAACCATGTTGGCAAACGGATTCAAAATAAATGAATGTGATAAATGTGTTTATATTAAAGACACTCCAAATCACCAAATCATTGTATGTTTATATGTGGATGATATGTTGGTCATCAGTAGAGACATTTCTGACATAAATGCAACAAAACGAATGCTCGAGAGCAAGTTTGATATGAAAGACCTTGGAGTTGCAAATGTAATCTTAGGTATAAGAATCCATCGAACTCCACAAGGATTGGCATTGTCACAGTCTCTTTATATCGAAAAGGTACTTGACAAGTTCAAGTATATGGAATTTGGTATTGCCAAGACTCCATTGGATGCGAGCTTTGGACTTTGAAAGAATGAAGGTGAAAGTGACTCGCAATTGGAGTACGCAAGAGTATTGGAATGTTTAATGTATATAATGAACTATACACGACCAGACATAGCATGCACTATCAGTAAATTGAGTCGGTACACGAGTAATCCCAACAAAACTCCCTGGATGGAAATGAAAAGAGTTTTGGGGTATCTTAAATACACTCAAGATTATGTTTTGCATTATAATAAATATCCTGTGGTACTTGAAGGATATAGTGATGCAAATTGGATCACCGGATTGAACGAAGTAAAATCCACAAGTGGATATGTATTTACTATCGGTGGAGGAGCAGTCTCTTGGAAATCATCCAAACAGACTTGTATTGCTCGCTCTACAATGGAATCTAAATTTATCGCATTGGATAAAGCCAGTGAAGAAGCAGAATGGCTCTGGAATTTCTTAGAAGATATTTCTTATTGGCCCAAGTCAGTGGCACCAGTATGTATACACTGTGATAGCCAAGCGGCAACAGGTAGGGCAGGGAGCATGATGTACAACGGTAAATCTCGTCACATATGACAAAGACATAATACCTAGGGAACTTCTCTCTAGTGGAATTATCATTGTTGACTATGTAAAGTCAAAGGATAATGTGTCGGATCCACTTACAAAAGGCCTATCTAGAGAAGGAGTGGAAGGACATTCAAGGGAATAGGTTTAAGGCCTAGGATAAGTCAGCATAACGGTAACTCTACCTTGCAGACTGGAGATCCCAAGAGCTAGGTTCAAGGAGATCAAACAAAGTTGTGTCAGACAGGTTCAACATTGTCAATTACCCAACCCATTCTCATGATGTAGACAATGTATAGTAATCAAGGATAAGACTTAAAGTGAAAAGTCTTTTAATGATTATCTAAATTTGGCAGATTGACCAAATAGTTTAATCTATAGGATTGAACGTTTAGAAATCACCTATGTGAGGGCGAAGTGGAAGCCGCTTCAAGGAGAATGTTAGTAAAGGCCTATTCTCTAAGCTCTCACAAAATCGGGACGTGTTCATGGCTGAAAAGAACAAAACCGTGAGAACCATAAACGGTAAAAGGCTGGTTGTGTGACGTGTTGTCTAGGTGTACATTAAAGCTCGATGGTTCAAAGATATCAAATCTACCGATTGACTGAGTTCATCCAATACATGTTCGCTACAGAAAATTCAAAGGGAAACCCACTTATCCAGATGCAATCAGTCTTCGCTTGATGATCACATACTTGTCCGTAAAACTTTTACGAAAAATAGTCATTCCCTATTCATGTGGGGGATTGTTGGGTTCATAGTAAATGAGAGGTGTGAATGAAAAATGGAGAAAAACCAAGTGGAAGAGAAAAATTGAGATCACACCAATATGGAAAGTGTACTCAAAAATTGGAAAGTTTACTAAATTCTTCCACATTAGTGGGAGAAAAAAGCTTTAAAGTGTTTATATTGTGAAACACACTTCAACATTGTCGTCGCTCGCTCAGCTCGGCTTCGAATTTGGATTTGGATTTGGCAAATGATCGATCAATGAGATCTATCTTTTTGGACAAATTTTATTTGATGATCCGAATCTACCAAAACACAACAGTATTCTCCATTTATGCATGCATGCAGCAGATGCAATGCTTCAGATTTGAATTGATGCTTCTTGTTTCAGAAGGATGCAATCCTTCAGCAAAAGGACACACTGATTCATGGAGAGAGATGACTGTTCAGGAAAAGATGCAATCTTTGGATGAACAGACATGAATTTACAGAACATGTGTAACCTTTGACATGAACCATTGCCTCTTTTCAGAAGAGGCATGTTATGGCTATAAAAACCTGCTTTCTTCCACAGGTTTTGATACAAAATTTCAGAATAAAAAAATTTCGTGTGATCATTCAAACTGTTGAGTGCGTTCGACGAGTCCAAATATTTGAGGTACCGCTATATTTGGATTGAAGGCCATTTTATCGTGGGAGAAAAAATTCTATAACCTCGGGTACAATGAGGGGAATTGTTTCCTTAAGCAAACTTCGTAAATTCGAACGACTTGGCCTTATTCATTTCTGTTTCATCTATTTTCTGGAAAAAAAAAAATACACCTCTTGGAAAGGTCATTTTAATCTTGTGTTGAGGGTATTTGATATACTTCATCGTGTTCTTGTTTATACTTGAACTCTAGTTGAAGTTGTTGTTCTGCATATACAGATTCTGCGTACCCGTAGAAGGATTAACAGAAATATGGTATAGATGGAATGACTATGAAAAATGGGGTAATAGTGAGGAACTTTGCCACAATCTTTGGCAAGCAAGAGGTGCTACAAGGTGGAATATACCATTTTGACAATAAGCCATTTATTGTCAAGGAATGGACACAGAATTGGAATTTACTAGGGAAGAATTATTCACAGTCCCAATATCGATTAAGTTCCCAGGAGTCCAGGACTAGACTTTAAATATTGGAGTAGGAAAGGGTTGAGGCAAGATTGGAAGTTTGATAAGAAGACCCCTTATGGTGGATCATAACACTGAGGAAAGGAATGGGTTAAGCTTTGCAAGGATACTAGTTGACGTGGAAATGGGTGCACAGCTACCAGACAAGGTGAGATTCAAAAATGAGAAAAGCAAATTGATTACACAAACTGTCCAGTATGATTGGAAGCCCACTTTGTGAAAATTTTGCACCAAGTATGGGCATGCTGAGGATGTGTGTAGACTTAAGAAGAAATGGCCAAAAGATGCTCAAGTGCCACATAGAAGGGAAGAGAAGAAGATACAAGTTCAGCCAACTGAAGGCACAGCAAGGGGTAAGAATTAGCAAACTAAAAGTCAAGTTGATGTGGAGAACCAACTTGCGAAAACCACACAGGTAGTAATGCTGAGTGGCAAACTTTTGTGAGAACAGGAAAAATCAGAATAAAGACACCTCTAGGGCAAGAACAGCAAATAGCTAGTTCAAATTTCTTTCAAGTTTTGCAGAGAAAGGATGTAAACAGAGACCGTGGGGAGAATGTGGGTGGACAACTGGGCATACCATTCCTATTGCAAGGAATGGTTAATATACTTAGCTAAAACGTGAGGGGGCTCAATGGCGGCTGGCACTAATATATTCATAGCTTTTGGAGTGCAGTGTTCATAGTCCCAAAGCATCCTCAAAGAAGTGGACAAGATATGTAGGGCTTACCTTTGAGGAAGTTCTGAAGAGAAGAAGAAAGTAATATTAGTCTCTTGGGATCAGCTTTGCCATCCCAACAGACAATGGGGTCTGACTATCAAATGTAGTAGAGACTAGAATACAGCTTCAATGGGCAACTGTTATGACAAACCAACAGGAGACATTATGTGTTTGTGGTATCTATACAATGAGGACCTCAATATTTGGGATCATACAGTTCCTATAGACTGCAGTCGGTAGGAAACCCAATTCTATTAAAGCTCTCATGCAGGGTTGGTATTCACAGGGCAGGTACATACTCACAAAGGATGGTACGTACTCCACTAACGAGAGATATTTGTCTATTGTAGGACAGAGACCTAAGATGGAAACAACTAAGTTAGTGTGGATATCTATGGCCCTTCCTAAGCATAGGTTTGTGGTTTGGCTAGCGATGCAAGGGAGGTTGTTAACACAGGAAAGACTGATCAGGCTGCATATACAGGGGGATGATACAAGCTATTATCTATGCGATGCTAAAGTCCTAGAGACTAATGCACACTTGTTTGTGGACTGCACATGGATTATATAAGTCAGGCAGAAGATAAATCGATGGTTAGGTTTTGCACTACGGACAGGTAGCATCAAACAAATCCTAGAATGCATCGAGAGGAAGCACGGGAAACAGTTCCAGAAGGAACTCATTTCAGCCATTTATGGAGTTGTTTTATACAACACATGGAGAGCTAGGAATCAGAAGAAGTTCAGAGGCAAAATTCTACATACGGAGGAGGTATGCACAGATAAAGAAGGAAATAGAAGAAGATTATGCTTACGGAGAGCTTCTAAGAAAACATAGAAATGTAGGAAGTTTGTTCAGCATTTGCTTTGAAGTTAGTTTTATTGCCCCGTAGGAGGCCTATCTTCTGTTCTGAAAATACGTGCTCTTTATTTGTATTTGTGTTTTGGTGGTTATGATAATAATTTGCAGTTGTTACCAAAAAATTGAACAAATTCCAACTGCTTTTATTCAGGAAGAGACTTGAGGATATTATAGTAACCAAAAAAAAGAGCCATCAAAGAGTAGATTTTTTCTTATAAGGCAATCCAAAGATAGCATATAAGTAAACGGAAAAGTAAGCTAATGTGCAACCCTTTCTTCATATTACCGTTTCCAACTTTTTTCTGGTAAACTACCCTTGCCAACTTTAAAGGTTTCATAATTTCATCCAACTAACCTATGTTGATGTGTATAAATAATTTCATTTGCAATCACTTTCTAATGTTTGTCAATATATGATCCTCTGACAATGGTTCGAGAGTTGGGTGTGCGCAGCAAGAAAATGCAGTATGGCATGCAATTAAGGCGCATCGTAAGCATACTGAAGGGTACCCCATCCCGCTCCAAAGGAAAAGAAAAAGAAAGAAAAAGGGTTAACTCTTCAATACCACAAATCAAACTCAAATGCTTGGAATGAGCACACGACTCCAAAAGATTTCTTATCCAACTGTACCAATAATCACGAAACTTCAAAGGATCTAAATACAATTCAACAAATTCCAACTCTTGCAAAGCTTCTATGCCCTCAAAAAAAGTGAAGCCGCCCTTATACTCCAATGATTTTAACTTGGGCGAATTTATTCTTACCTCCCTTGTTACAAAACAATCATATAGCACCAAATTAGTCAAATTATGTTGAGAAACATGAAGGTATTCCATCATACTGCAACCATCTATGATGAGTTTCTCAAGCAAAGGGAATCTGTCTATAAAATTTATCCATGTGGTATCTTCATCATTAACATTACACAATGTCAAATTCCGTACTGTTGGCGTGGAACTCAACTTCACATATGCTAATTGCAACCATCTATGACGAGTTTCTCTAGTAGAGGAAACTTGTTCAGAAAATGCATCATTGTTTCTTCGTCATTAGCATCTCGCAGTGTCAACTCTCTTACTGATGTCGTGAAAATAATCTCAACTTCACACAAGTACATGCTGAATGAAATAAATTCAAGGGAATCAAGTTTTGTGGACTCTATAACTATTTTACCATAAACACAAGGAAGTTGCACCCCAAAAAATTCCAAGTTAGGATTTGAAACTACAATAGTACGCAATTTTTCAGTACTCTCGATACAGTAACTGCTCAATTCGAGGACAACTGGCAATGAGATCCTTGAAATCATCATCCTCAATACAAACAGCAAGTAGACAGAGCAACTTAAGTGCAGGTAGCATAAAAGAACAATTCGAAATCTCACAATCAAAGATAGTTAAACCAACTAACGTAGTAGCACAAAATGCAACACCGCGCAAGTAGAAACGATCACGATAAATTGTTTTTAAACTGAGGCATAACATTTTAACCTTATTTTCCAAGGCAAAAGAAATACACTTGTTCACCAACAATTCACCCGAAGATTTTTCAACTGTCATTCGAAGAAAGAGTGAGTCGACTGCACAATCGTATACACAAGGCCTCTCACGGCTGTCCAAGGACTTTATCAAGTAAGTTAACAAAGCATCTCTCTTGGCTTTGCCTCTTTCAGTGTATTGGTACTAATCGGGCCCATAATCCATTTCGTCGAAACAAATTTTAGGATGAGAAGCCCAAATGGTTCGCCATTTTTGGGACAAAATACTAGTTTTGGCTGCATCTTTCCGTGGAAGGCACGAGTGAATTTCACGGATGATTTCGACAGGCAAGTTGGACATTCTGTCTACAGAATTTTTTGGTTGTTTGGGCGGTCGCCTGTTTTGCATGATGCCTTCTTCTTTTCGGCATTTCTAGACAGAGGTGAAACAAATTAGATCAATTTCAAGAGGGAGAAGTTTGTATTTCACATCAGCGAAAACTATTTAGGGTTGGGAAAATGGAAATTTTTCTCCC
Organism: Capsicum annuum; assembly: GCF_002878395.1. Lineage (NCBI taxonomy): Eukaryota > Viridiplantae > Streptophyta > Magnoliopsida > Solanales > Solanaceae > Capsicum > Capsicum annuum. Next base: position 202,445,075 of record NC_061117.1, read on the forward strand.
GCCAAAAGTTTTATTAAAAAATATAAGTGGGTGACTTAATTATTTTTTAATATTTAAGTAAAACAGAAAATAACTATTTTTAAAGTATTTATATGTAATCATCAAGGGTGTGTTGGTATGAAAAATATTTCCTCTCTCAATTTATGCGCCATGTTTTCAATTTTAAGATTCAAACATGTTTGTATTTCACCATAATTTTTCATATATGTTTTTGAATACTTTGAATTGTCAATTATTGTGACTTATAAAATTTTACGATCAAATACACAACCAAACTTATATTGTTTAAATCTCGAAAAGCGAAATGTGCCACATAAATTGTGACAGAGGGAGTAGTAGTTTTTCTACTCTGCTTATTTCCTTGTGTGTTTAGTTAATTGAGAAGAAATTGTTGTTTCAAGAACGTTTAGATATAATTTGAATAAATGCTATTACATCAAACCCAGACCATAAATTCAAACCCCTATCTCGACCCAAGACTTGATCTGACCCTTCATCAACCCAAGACACGACCCTAACTTTGACCTCGACCCCAATTCGAGACATGACCCTTGACCTTGACATCGACCGCAATTTGAGACACAATCCATGACCCTGACATTGATCCCGACTCAAAACTTGATCCTTAAACGAAGGAACTTGACGCCGACTTAGAACTCAATCCAATCCCAACTCCAACTCGGAGTCAAGGTGGAATCCTAAATCGGGGTTAAGTTTTTAATCTCGATTTGAGATCCGAGTTTGGGGTTAGGTCCTAAGTCGCCATTGGGTCTCAGGTCAGGTAGGCAAATCCCTAGTTGGGGCATTTTGATGAGGTTGGAAGGGAGTTTTGAGAAAAGTTTTCTTACTTTGTGCTAGCGGTGTGCAAAAATCGAACTGACCGATAAACCGAATCAATAAAAATGTTATTGGTTTATTGTTGCTGGGTTATTGGGTTAACGATTTTTAATGATTTTATAAAAAATAATTATCGGGTTATTGGTTCGGTTTTTTCTTATTGGGTTATTGGGTAAACTGACGACCCGATAAGAATATATATATTAATATCTCTTTAATTTCTATAAATTAACAAACCTATTATTTCAATTATACAAACTCTTAAATTCTCCTAACAACATTTAGTTCAAACTTGAAGATTCTTGTAAATTAAAACACATCATGTAGGATTTATGGTTATAACTAAGATTCGATTTTTTTTTTCATGTTAGTTACTACTAGTTCTACTTTATGAGTATTTTCTTATCGGTTAAATAAAAAATGAACGATAAGGACTAAAAATTGATAAATCAAAAACCAATAAAAAATATCTTATTGATTTAATTATTGGTTTCGCATATTTAAAACCTATATATTGAACCGATAATATATAAAATCGAATCGAACCGACCGATGCACACCCCTACTTTATGTAGGAAAGTAGTTTCATAAAATTGGAGGAAAATAACGTCATTTAAGAAACATTTTTTCAGAACATTTAAGCTAATTGAACAAGAGAAAATGGAAAATTATTTTTATCCCTATCAAACAAACCCTTAACGATTATTTGGTTAACTTACTAGTTGGGTTATGCATAAATTAGATCGATTCAAATATTCGGATCAATTCGGAGCTGTTTGAATATTCAATTTGGATTATACAGTTTGAATTGATTTACAAATTCAATTTTGAAATACTTTGATTTTTCGAATCGAATTTGGTTGGGTGTATTTACAATCCAAATCAATTCAAAAAATTGAAATTTATGCATATTATATATTATATTATATATAATAATGGTATTTAGTATTTACTCCTCTTGTCTCATTTAGTCGGTCATCTTACTAAAAGTAAATGTCCCATACTAACTGATCACTTACTAAATCTAAATAGAATTAATTATTATTTTTTTCAGTTTACCCCTACAATTAATTGTATACATTAAATATGAACAGTTACAATTTCAATATCCATTCCTATGCCGCCCAATGAATATAACTAATATTGTAAAGCGTAAATAGTAAAATTCATCATTCAATTTATAATTTCTTGACCACCATATAAAATGAAATGTGCCCAACTAAAATGGGACGAAGAAAATATTAATTACTTACAAACCTAAAACATAAAACAACCTATGTATATATAGTAGGTACTTATACCATATTCTTGTCTCTCTACTTCTTTAGAGGTAGTGGTATGAACTGCGTACATTCTACCCTCCCCAGACCTCACTAGGTGGGAATATACTGGGTTTGTTGACTTATACACTTATACCATATCCCAGACCAACATTTTTGGAGTATTTATTTTTTTATTATGCTTGCTTTACAATTGAATGAAAGTAATTTCTTGTTGAATTTTTTAAAATCGAACAATGCAATTCGTAAATACGAATCGAAATAATAAAAAATAATCAAACTGAACCTAGAATAAATTGAGTTAGGATAAGGATTTTAACAAATTGAAATTTGAAATTTCAATTTTATAATAACTAAAATCGCTTCAAATCGATTAGTTCACAGGACTAATTACTAATTATATCCAAATGTTTAGGAAATGATCTACAATAAAGGATCTACAATAAAGGGATTGTTATAAACAAATAACTTCAAAAAAGGTTCTTACCATTTCTTTCTTAAAATGTTAAACTTTTCTTGTGATAATTCATGTCATACCTTGATTAAAGATTCTAATTCCAATTTTACTCTCAATCACTTTCACATTACAACTCAAGTTCTGAGCTTTTTAGTGTTAGTTGCATGTTTATTTATTCACACGTATAACTCTTGCAGTTTTGTGGTGCAGGCTTTAGGAAATTGAAACACAACTCTTACACAAACTAATCGGAGTGTTGTATTCAGTTAGAGTACGTCCAACTCCCACACTGGTTTTGGACAATTCTCCCCTCACGAGCCAGTTTTTGAAGTTGAATTAGTCTCAACTCTAAGTATCATATCTTTAGACATTTGATATGAAGTAAGGTGATACATTGGCCGCCTCAATACCATATTTGAAGTATGGTAGTAGCATATAATTCAGCCATAGTTGGGCATCAGCTCTCAGTATAGTATTTGAAGTATGACAGTAGCATATAATTCTAAGTTCTTTTCAAAAGTGAAATGATTACAGTGTAAGTGTGTAACAATAATGGTTCATTAAAAAGTTACTTTGGGGCGTTTGGCCGTGAAATTCTTTTTTTTTTTTTTTTTGCACGTTTGAAAGACACCAAAAAGCTGCATATATATTGTTCCCAATTTAATCTCCACAGAAGTAAAGTGATAAACTTTTATAGAAAACAACTTGGGAAAATACAGAACTTCATTAAGAAAATACACATATGCCATTCTATTCACATCAACTTTTCCTCCAAATTACATCTCAAAAGCATTATCCAAAGAAGCGTTCCAGTACCATGGCGACTGATCAAACTATGGAACCATTGCTTGGAAATAACAGTTACAACATTTCTCTAAACTTTGCTTATACTTCCAATAATATGGAATTCAAAACATACTTAAATTTTAGAAAGCATACATTCTGATCATCGTGTGTCAATTTCCGATGTTGCCCTAGTTCTGCAGAGAGCACCTTCACATCATCCTCATTGCGGAAACTGCATTTAAAATAATGAACTATGAAGTTTGTCAAGGACAATTACATGGACGAACGAATAACAAAAGATAAAAGTACTTCCAACCCAATAAGACTAACGCTCTGCACTATACTGTCAAATCCATGAATTCTAACTCATATCCTAAAATGTTATCCTAGCCAATCTCGCCCAATCCCATTTAACAGACTCCTTAGTCTGGCCTTAGTGAGTTGTGTTGTGCCATCACCAACACTAGTTGTTTCGAAAGTTTAACGAGCCACAAATGACAAAAAAGACAAAAATTAATCACCAAAAGGAAAGGAATTAAACAGTGCAAAAGTCAATTGGAGATTTAGAGTACCTCAATGACTTTTGTGATGGAACCTAAAGTCAAGGACAAAGTCTTCAGACCGGGAAGAATCCAAACAAAGCCATCTAAAATTTGTTGAGAAGTGGCAGCAAATGAATCAATTCTTATTTCCAGATTCTTGAGATCATTGATTGTTGGAAGTAAGACCTCAGCTAGCTCATCAGGAAAGATGATAGCCTGACGACCATCAACAAAATAGTTCAAACTATATAAAAGTTAGAACAGGAACAGTAAGTTAATATTCAATCTTATGTTCCTGTTACCCTTCTCAACTCAAATGATTCGTCATTTTTCATCCAATTAACCTATTCTTGACGTGTGACCGTTAACTTTATTTGCAAGCACTTTAACATTAGCAAGGATTCAAAAGTCAGGGATCGTGTCCCAAGCATGTCAAGCAAAAAAGGAAGGATTCAAAAGTCGGGGATCGTGACCCAAGTATGTCAAGCAACTAAGGAACATTAAAAACAAATTGAGGATTGAAGTGATGTCAATGAGCTTTAGAGATGGTTTACCTGTTCAGATTGACAAATCAAACTCAAGTGCTTGGCATGAGCAAAACACTCCAAAATATTTCTTAACCAAATGTACCAGCCATCATTGAGCATTTCGGGGTTTAAATAGAATCGAACAAATTCCAGCCCCTTAGAAGCCTCAATTCCAGGAAACAAAGTAAGGCCACCCGTGTACTCCAAGGATTTTAACTTGGGGGCATCTATTCTTACCTCTACTTCATCAACTTGATATATCTCAAAGCTAGACAAATTCCGTTGAGAAAGATAAAGATTTTGCAAATTACTGCAATCACTTATCACGAGTATCTCAAGTAGAGGGAATTCATTTATAAAATGTGTCAGTGTCCTATCTTGATCATTAACACCACGCAATCTCAAATTCCTGACTGTTGTTCTGGAAGTGATCTCTATATCCCACATGAACTTCCTGGAGAAACTAAATTCAAGGGATTCAAGATGTTTTGACTCTATTAGTACTTTACCATTAAAACTAGGATAATACAGTCCAAAAAGTTTCAGGGTAGGATTTGAAACTACCATAGTAGGCAACTTTTTTGAATATAAAGTAATTCTTAATTGTTCGATTCCAGGGCACCCGGCAAGGAGATCCTTGAAATCATTATCCTCAATGAAGACATCAACTAGACAGAGTGAACTTAGAGTCGGAAGTATAAAAGAACAATTTGAAATCTGACAGTATTCGATCCTTAAATCCACCAACGTAGCAGCTATAAACGCAATGTTACACAAGTCAAAACGCTTACCATATCTCGATTTCAAACTAATATGTAACGTCTTAACCTTTTTTTTCAAGGCAAAATCAATCCATTTTTTGACGAGGGATTCAGCAGAAGCATTCTCAACTGTCATTTGAAGAAAGAATGTGTCAACGTGTTCAAAATACTTGTGACGGATGTCCAAGGATTTTTGCAAGTAAGTTAAGAAGGCCTTTCTTTTCTCTTTCTCTCCATCGCAATATTTGGAAAAGTCAACTTCATCTTTATCCCTGAAGACGGAAAATTCAGCTCCAAAATCCTCTTCATTCAAATAAATTTTAGGATGAGAAGCCCAAATGGTTCGCCATCTCTGGGACAAAACACTAGTTCTAACTGCATCTACCCGAGGAAGACACAAGTGAATTCGACGAATAATGTCGATAGGTAAACTGGAAATTCTATCGACACGATCAGTATCTTCTTTGTCTCCTCCTCCTGTGGTCATTGTCATTCCAATTTTTGGAGTTCTGCTCTTTTTTTGGCCTCTTTTTCTTCTTCTTGGCATATTTGGAATTGGAACAATGGCAAATGATTGAACAAGTCTGCAGAGGTGAAAATAGTAGGTAGCTTCAATCCGGACATAGTTGTGCAAAAGCAGACCCAAACATCATAGGTACCCTAGTGAATTTAATTGAGGTGCGTGAACGCTAACCCACACACCTAAGGACATGCACAAAAACGAACCAGGACACCACGATTATCTGCAGCTTCACTCTGCATCTTGACACTACTTCAGTTTTATTTGTTGGAAAAAAGAAGCAGGTGCGTTGAAAAGACTTTATTTCAATTGCATTCAATTAATCCCCGTAGGCTCTACGTTACAATGGCTGTTACGAAAAATTTTATTCCATATCTCACCTACTAACGAAAGTTGTGTGGATTTGTCTTAGTTTTTAGACAATTGACTTATTTGTGGTTGGGCATATCATATCCCTCCTTTTTTCTTCGTGTTTGGTCATGTTTAATATTAAATTCGAAAGGAATAGTAGTTTTTGTTTATTAAAGTGAAAAATGATACTCTTTTGTCCCAATTTATTTGGTACTTTTCGAATTCCGAAATTCAAATAAGTTTATTTTTTATCATTATTTTTTCAAAAAATCTTTCAAATATTTCGAATTGTCTTATGTCTTGTTTAATTACTTTTTATGTAGTTTCCAAATATATAACTTTTATTTTAAAAAATTTAGAAAATTTCATATCCAAATTCACTGTCAAACTTAAATTGTTTCACTCTTGAGAAGCAAATAGTAGTGGCACATAAAATGGTACAGAAGGTTGCCTATGAATACAAGTTAGAGTTGTTTTTAAATTTTTGTGAGTAATTTGAATTAAAAAAATAACTTTTTATTATATTTCAAATTCTTGAAAATTCTGGAATTCCGAAATTTGGCTATTATATGTGTTTGAGCATGAAATGCTCATAAATTAGAGTTTTCCTTCGCTGAGCAATACTGTTGGTCTGGAAATGCCTGGAAACCTGCAGTTTGGTTCAATTGCTACTGGTGGAGGTTATGAAAATCTAATAGGGATGTTAGATAAGCACATGACATATTTGCATTGTAACAAGAATAGGGTGATAATAGCTAAATAAGCATATTTGATTTGTTTTGAAATGACTTTGATAGTTTACACCTTTTTCTACTTGTTGCACACCAAATCAATAAGTAAATATATAACAGTTTCATCTTGAGCTTTTTTTAAGATTCTAGATGAGACAGTTAACAGAATTCAATATGATAACAAAGCAATAGAACTAGTACCATCTATGTTATTGATGGTATCATTGTATCTACTTGAACAATTTCCAGGAAATTGGAGCCACAGAAACTCAAAGTTCTCATTAGAATTCTTGGTGATGACAATTGAGAGTCCTTTAGCTGCTCGGCTGGTTGGTGAATTGTGGAATGCTAAAGTAAAAGCAGAAATGATACATAAGAAAGTAGCGACGAAGCATATCGGTCGGGCCAGAGATTCGAGGATACCTTGGGTGGTACTTGTTGGTGAACACGAAAAGGATACCTTGGGTGGTACTTGTTGGTGAACACGAAATTAGTGGAGTTGTAAAATTGAAGGATGTTGCAGACTTGCAGCTATTGGCTACGAGCTAAGCTTGTGGACGATCTGCGGGGACTATTAGGCATGTAATGTCATTAGTCCAGGTTGAAACAACATTACGTTTTTTGGGGTTAAAATCCACCATGTTGGGAGTAAAATTTCAGAATTATGGTACTCGGATGTCATGAAAAGATATGATCTTGGACCTATTTCAATCCCGAAAGCTAGTTCGCATATAAGCAGACCTTCAATCAATTCCTTAACCAGTGTGCGACTTTCACCCACTTCAACACATATGGTATTCGATAGATACCATATGCCAAATTATTTGGTGAAAAAGGTCTGCGCGGTGAATGTCGATGGATAGAGAGGTGATTTCGCCAAGGTTGTTTTCTGATTTTTAAACCAATCTAGTTTTAATGGGATCATCACACCGAACAAATATTTGGTGTATACTTTTCTATAAGAGGTTCCACGAAGCATCAACTTTTAGACCTGCCTAGCTCATATGGCTTAGCTTGAAAGATATTTATTTTGAGTAATTGCTTTCAGCTGGAGGTTCTCATTGAAATATTGTTTGTGATCTCTTTGAATGGTAAATCCTGAATTAACGTATCTGGATTTATGAAGTTTGATTTATCGAATCGAACCTAAAACTTTGGTATTTCATACTTATTTTCAATTGGGATTATCAAATACCAAAACAGAAAGACTGTTTTAAGGGTTCAAATTTACCTCCCTTTTAATGCGAAGCTTTTTTGTGTTTGAAAACAAGAGCAATTTTAATCCATTTAGTAACAACGAAGACATATTTATTCCATTTTGCAGAATTAGGGGCAATTTTGAACCTTCAAAACATTTTGTAGATTATTATTTGTTTGTTGTTATACTAACAGAGTATGTTGGAATATTTTAATTACACAAACAAAAAGGAAAAAAAGGGAGAGGTTCTACCGAGAATTGAACTCGGGCTATTGGATTCAGAGTCCAATGTCCTAACCGCTAGACCATAGAACCATATGTGATACAAAGGTGTGATAGAATTTAAATAACATATTTTAGAGTGAACACCCCAAAGAATGAATTCGAACCATATTATCGTCCCCCAAGTTCCCAGCAATAACAAAATTAGCCCCAATTGAGTACCAAATCCAATTTTGTAGCAGTTGTCTTATAGTTCTGAATGCTATTCATGTTCTTGATTTTGTCAGTTGTAAATTAAAGAGTGAGGCATGTCTTTGAGTAGTTTAAACACAGAGGTTTTGTTAATGAACCTGTTCTTGAGGTTATGTAAGAAACGGAAAATTTCATCCAACAATTATTAGACATAACACAGTAGTGGTTAAAGGGGTGATAGTCCATTACAAGGAAATCTCAACATGTATTTGAGAATTTCTCCATATTTTGCTCAATGTGGGAATTTATACTGCACTAAACTAATTGATTCGTACATGAAGTGGGGAAACATGGAAAAAGAAAATAAGAATTAAGGATTTGGAGTTTGGATTATATTGATGTGACATTTTGGGGTTATTATATATATTTCGTGCAAGAGTACGGGGTGGAAGTGGAGGATTAATTAGGTGATGCCATGGCTTGAACATATCCAACGTAATTTTATTAGCGGGGTATATATGCAGTTGTACCCCTACCTTTAAGGAGAGGCACAGAACATGAAGCATGGCTTGAGTATTGTCAAAAATAACAAGCTATAAATGCCAGTATGCAAATGTTGTATTCAAATCTTTTATCGTATTATAAAAATCCACTTTCCGGAGATCTTTTTTTACAGGAAGCTTTCTCGTCATACGGCTCGAAAAAAATGATTGATTTGAGGTTGTCTATGTATGAAATTCTATGGACAAACATAAATAGAAGAAAGATCGTTCAATAAATAAAATTGTCAAAAGATTTTTCATTGAAAGTTATACAACTTGAGTTACGAGAGAAAGAATATTTTTTTTGTCAAATTTCAGAATGAAAGAAGAAAAAACTACGTATATCTTTAATTGAACTGATATTTTAAGGACCCTATTGTCATTTCTTAAATAGGATTTCATATAAATACAAAACCTAGAACCAATCATTTTTCTCAAGCCGTACGAAGTGGGAAAAACTTCCTATACGTTTCTAGGTGGTACCATTCATTATCAACGCTAGATTCTGCTATCTTTTATTTGCTCTGAGAAATAAATTAAATATGATCTGTGAGTTGCTAGAAAACGAAAGGTGTAATGCCTAAAAATTTTCTTGATTAGTGAAGTGTTGGAACAGGACTAATCATTTACGGTGGGATATCGAATTCTTTCTGAAAGATTAGTTGATACGCCCAATCTCCAAAATAAAGTGCACAACACGTGTATTACTGTAAATTCATATCATAAAAGTTTTGGACCCTTCAAAATTGTCACTAAATCTTTCAATGATCACTAGAATGTTGTAATATTACAGTGAGTATAACTTCAGTAATATGTACTGCCTACGTTATATATATATATGTGAATCGAAGTATTTTTCACGGTCCTTATGGGTGGTGTATTTATGTCTTGTCATCTTATTATGTGTTTTTTTGCGGATTTGATTAATATTCTTTGTCTTGAGCTGGGGGTCTATCGGAAACAACCTTGCTACTTCTCCGGAGGTAGTGGTATGGATTGCGTACATCTTACCCTCCCCAGACCCCACTATATAGGAATACACTGGGTTTATTGTTGTTGTTGTTGAACTATTTTCACGGTAAGAATATATGTGAGCCAAAGTCATATAGAGGGCGAGAAAAATTTTATGGTGTGTAAGGATTTTCTAGTTGTGTGGGGATATTTTTAAATTTTAATTTTTAAAAGACATATTATGAGTCCCATTTTATTATAGTCTCTTTTTCTTTTCTCACCCCTCCAGCCCCATCTTTTTCGGTTCACCTCTTCATTAACATAGGATATTTTAATTTTTTAAAATTTAAATATACTCATGTTATTTCATTGCACAAATTCAAATAACACAATTACAAGATCAAAGAACAACGAAAAGTAGTAATGGACATTTGATCATGAAATAAGAAAATTACTTTATTTATAAATCTGAACAGGTGTCCATATTGAAAATGCTTAAATGTGTCCATTTCAAAAACAGGTGTTCAAATCATACTTTATGACACGTTTAACATTCTTTTTCATTAATATTAAATGTATTCACTCTCTTTCCTCATTCTCAGCATAAACTAGTAGTATACTTCAATTGCTTTCTCAATTTTGAATGTCCAGCTCTTTTCTCTTCCGTTGAAAAACTCCTATATTTTGATGACCCTAATTTTGGTATAAACTTGTTAATTTAAAATTGTGCGTGAAAAGATTGTGCATATTATTATGTCTATGTTCTTTAATGTCCTTATATTTTTTTTTTGTAATTCAACTGTGATCTACAGTTAATATGAGTAACACTACTAAGAAAATTTCTTTGTTGAAACTATATTTTTTTTGGTTAAAAGGAAATTCATTTATTAGAGATTAAGGTGGGAGAGGGGTTATGCTCCTTACAAACGAAGGATCCAAAATAATATTGTTTGGGACCACATCCCCACTCTGTAGGATACTAGATGAGTTTTAAATTCTACGATGGGCTAACGATCCTTCACGATTAGATTGTACATAATCAGTTACAAAATAGGGCATTTGCCAAAACACTTTCAGGGACACTACACGACTTCTAGCTCCTTCCTTCGCAAACACGTCTGCCACTTCATTCTGCTCCCTAATATCTTGGTTGGTGGAACTGTTTGTGTCTCCTCTATTAGTGACCTGCACTCATTAAGCAGATTATGATAGGAAAGGTGATCATTAGTGAGCATTTGAAGTATGGTACTAGAATAAGTCTCAATGCAAAAATGGTGGAAATTATTGGCCTTAGTGATGGTTAGACCATGCCTTAGAGCTAATAATTCTGGTATGGTAAGGGTAGTGTGTGGAAGATGCATGTAGTATCCTAACAACCAGTTCCCATTATGATTCCTGAAAACTCTCCCTATCCCGCCCATGCCTGGGTTGTCAAGGGCTGAACCATCGATGTGCAGTTTAAGCTGGACATTGGTGGGTGGATTCCACCTAATAGCTATTATGGTGATGTTAGCCTTATGTGTGTGGTTTTGGTTAGCTAACATGTTGAACTCACTGGCTAGGAAAATGGCCAAGTTAATAGAGATATGACTGCTCCTATTATTGAAATTATTGTCATTTCTATTGAGCCAAATGACCCAAAGACAGCGGAGGAGAAGAGTGTCCCAAGTAATCCAACTGTTGATGGATTTACCTTTAAGCTTTTGCCAAGCAGTTTCCCAGTTAGCTACAAGCCTACAACAATAGTAGACCAGATTTGGGTTAATTTAAAATGGGCCTACTGGAATAGCTTATCCCATAAGTAGGTAGCATTACGGCATTGAAAAAAGATGTGGTCAGCAGTTTCATCCTGATCTTGGCATAAGCGATAATGCGGGGGGATGGAAAGACCGATGTGTCTCAGGTAGACGTTGGTAGGGAGCCTATTATGAAGCAACAGCCAGAGAAAAATTTTGATTTTATTAGCAGTGTTTGCTTTCCACACCATTCTGAAATTTCTTTGGTTGTGGTGCATATCCCCCTGGTCTCTTATGAGGTTGTACATGCTGCCAGTAATAGAGCATTGCTGGTGAGGCCCCAAATAAGCTTGTCCTCTTTAGTGGAGTTTTGAGGTAGAAGGGTGGTGGTTATAACCTCTTTTAGTTGCTAGGGAAGTTCAAAAGAAAGAGTTCTGAAGTCCCAGCCACCATTGTTGTGGAGGTTATGGATTGTAGTGTTCATATCA
>NC_061117.1:202460195-202465641 GCF_002878395.1 Capsicum annuum
ATTTAGTTTATCGATCGATTTAATTTTTGCACATCCCTAATCAAACGTATTCTTTATGACATTTGTAGATTTAATATAAATTCATTTCTTTTCAATCATTCATCAAATCTTGACTTTTCTTGCTACTCTATCAGATGATTTTTCTATGTCAATAAATATTATGTGTGTATATATTTTTTTTACTCATTATAAATATCCGTCATCGTTCTTCTAAAAGGTAGTGGACGTTGTACATTTTCTAGATATATATATGAAGGCAGGATTTAAGTTTGGGGAAAAGACACAAATATTAACTCGCCTAAAATATTTCTATTAATATAGTCATTGATTTGGCAATTCTAATAGATAGTCATTTAGATTTTTCTGTTGCTACTACTCATTTTTTTTGGCCTTTTCTTTATTTATTGTTTAACTTTTAATATCAATTATTTTACATGTTACGTTATTTTTCTTCCTATTTTTTTTTTTTTATTTTCATTATTTTTTTTCTTTTAATGTAGTTAACTTTTTTTTTTTTTTTTGAAAAAAGTCCACTCTGTCCACCTATTTATTTTTTTAGATACGATCACGAAAATAAAAACATAAAATATAAGTCCACCCATAATTACTCTATCTTTTTTCATATGAGTTAATACTATAGTGACACTTTGATTTTTTCATTTTTCTACTATCTCTTGCTTTTTAATAAAAAAAATTAAGGAATGTTTGGACTGTAAAGGTACAGAGTTTAATAAATTTTGTATATGCTTGCACAAATTTTCTCAAAAATTTAGGTAAAGTTAACAAATTCACGAATAACGAATTACTATATATGCTTGTATAGATTTGCTCTGTAAAAGGTGTATTTATATGGTATATATACTGTATCAACGTGATATAAAAGTGTATCAATGTGGTATCAAAGTATATTAATGTAGTACAAAAGTGTATCAATGTAGTATAAAAGTCTATTAATGCGGTATAAAAGAGTACCAATTGGGTATAGGGATTGCATGTGCTTGCATAGAATTTCCTTTCTCTTTATTAAAAAGTATATCAATATATTATAAAAGTGTATCAATTTGGTATAAAAGTGTATCAATTGAGTATAGAAATTGCATGTGCCCAATTGGGCAAAATGGCCAAAAAAAAAAATTAAATTTAGCCGACAGTTTACATTTGCCGACCTTTTCAAATTGTACCAATTTTTCTTTTAAAATGGCCACCCCATGTTCTTTTCCCTTTAAGTTTCGTGGATTAAAAATTCGAAAACTTTAAATTACTAATTTCTAAATTAGTAATTTATACCTATTAAATAATTTTTTCAAGAGATATCGTGTTTATACTAAAGTTATTGGGTTCGGTTAAATCTGAGCTTTGATCTCTAGCTCCAATTTCTCAAGACATATCGTGTTTGTACTAAAGTTATTGGGTTCGATTAAATGCGAGCATTGATTTCTAGCTCCAATTTCTCAAAACATACCGTGTTTGTACTAAAATTATTGGATTTGATTAAATCCAAGTCTTGATCTCTAGCTTTAATTTCTAAAAATATACCGCATTTGTACTAAAATGATTGAATTCGATTAAATCCAAGCCATGATGTAACGACCCTCACGGTCGTTTTTCTGTATTTTAATATATGTTTTATATGCAGAAGTTTTCTATAACTGCGTCAACTTATTTTTGATTTGCTGGGACTGATAGTTCGATTCTCAGGTGGTGCTTTGAGGATTTTAGTACTACAGAATATATTGAGAAATACTTAATTTAAATTAGTATTTGGTAGAAATTTAATTTATTGCGCTTCTAAAATGTTTTTGATATTGATAAAATTCTTTAAGTTATGCTATATTTTTATTATTTTATTATAGCTTTTATAATTTATTAGTATTTTAAACGGAAATACTAAATTTAAAAATGTTAAAATATTACTATTATATAATAAAGGCTTTATTAGAAATAATTTTTTATTAATTTTGATATATTCAAAATATTATAGTTATTTTATCACAAACCTACGCAATACTCAAATATATATAAGATGGGATAAAAATATATTTTACTAATTCCACCTCCATTTCACGTGGAGGCGTGAAAATGGGAAAACAACAACAAATTAGCTAGCTAAGCATAGCTTATTTGGTGACACATGTAATGTAATATAAGTGTCATTATATGATGTTAAAATTATTCTTAGCTATGGAACGCACGATATCTATATATATTATGTATATCTGCTTGACTTTCTTTCTCACTTTGATTTTAGCTTACCAAGATTAGTAGTAGCATATTGCTAATAGATAAATTTATATATATATTGTACGTGTGATTGGAATACATGCATTCTTAATTACTTTTCTCAATCTCCCTCTTCGTGTTTCCATTTAAGATTGGTCAAAGGCACTTGTTGTGATGCCCTGCACGCTTATTCATACGCGATCAATTAGCTACACCAAGTTATTCGATACGATTCGGAGGCTTCTCGGAGAGCATCCAAGTAGGTTAGGTTTACCCTACCTTTAAATTAAGCTTCTTTAAATTAAGCTTATTTACTGAAATTGTGTACTATTGTACTAGTTTTAGATAAGTACTTATAATTGCATACCGTTTGATATATATAATAGGTCTTATTTATCCAAATTAGAACCCTGTTCTAGTAAATTTTGATATTTTATCTTTCAATATAATATAGCGTCTATCACTTTTCGATGTGGAATTAAATAGCAAAACCTTAAATTTGCTCCTTTTAAATTACGATATGCGTACGGTAATTAGATGTATTTTAGCTTCTTTTCAGGTTCAGTATATACTTTATTTGTGTCATTGATTGTAAATTTTGATACCATGTTGTCATTGTTACAGTGTGGTATGGATCTTAATATTACAGTTGGGTGTGATTACTATGAGTTTCGGTTCGAGTCCGACATCTGATTGTGGTTGTGGTTCTTTTGAGTTTCCATTCGAGACCACCATCTGATTATGGTTGTGGTTCCTCTGAGTTTCGGTTCGAGTTCGGCATCTGATTATGAGTTTTGTTGTATATTATATTTGTGGCTTTTGGTTATTACCCACTATGTTCGGTTCGAATCCGGCACATGTCCTCTTGTTATTATCTATCACTACCCGTTCGAGTTTGGTATCTGGCCTCTCCTTACTACCCATTGGTGTCGATTCAATTCCGATGCACATCTGGATGACTACTACGATTTCTTAGGATCAGTTCAGTTACGGATTATTTATGTTTATTTTAATTACTTCTTGTGTGTCTCACCAGCTTATGAGGGTACGGTTGGGTTAGTTGTCTTCTTCAGTGTGCCGAGCGGGCTTATAGGGGACCAATTAGGTTATGTTTGATTTGTCTGTTATTACTGCATTACTTATTTTCTGTATCGCTTATATTTATTCCTTTACAAAGTTTGCATAGCTTGGTAGTTGTTTACTTTTTCATGCCTATTTACTGATGACTCCAATTACACCCTTGCATTGTAGTTATACCTTTTCTGTATTGAGCCCAGTCGACCGATAATGTCTATTGAGTACCCGTTGCTTTGGTACGATACTACACTTCTGCATCTTTTTTCTGATGCAGATCCGAGTAGTAGCAGTCAACATTGACGTGATTCCTACCTTCCAGTACTGATTTGGAGTAAGTGAGCTTACCGTCGTCCGAGGCTGATCCTTCTCTATCTACTCCAGTTTACTCTTTTGTACCCAAGACTGTTTGTATATATTGGATATATTTTGGATTCTGTCTAGTACTCTGGTATATTTTAGTAGTGGCTCTAGTACCGACCTTACTAGGTCTTGGGAGGAATTCATTTGTGTATTTGGTCCTTTTACTTCTCTCATTTTAGTATATGATATATGTTTCCTTTCTATTTGTTACTTGTTATTACTACTGCTATCATTATACTCAATCTTTTTTTATTTCTGCCAATTAGCCCATTACTTATTATTCTGGGCTATATCTTGTTACCTACTGGGGGAATAAGGTAGGCGTCATCACGACTGTAGAAATCAGGTCATGATAGGTTGTTATTAGAGCTTAGGTTTCACCGGTACTGTTGGTACTAGAGCCAATGTTTAGTAGAATCTCGCAGATCGGCACAGAAACGTCTGTATCCTATCTTCGGGTGGCTACAGAGTATTTTTAGGGAATAATCTCATTTTCTTAATCTATTTTCATCCGTTGGGTCTGAGTTGGTTGTAATTTTTATTGGTGCACTCTTTATGTAGATGCTAGGACGCGAGGTTTTGAGAGTCGGGGATCGAGACCTCGGGTTCGCTTCTAGAGTTCTGATTAAGGGTCGAGGTCAACCTAGAGGTCAGGGGATGGATAGAGCAGTATCCCCAGTTCGAGATCAGTCCAGGAATCCATCACCTGATCCTCTTATAGCTCCGACGACTGAAAGAGCTCCAGGGATTCTACCACAACAGCAGGTAGACCAAGGGCAGCCCAGGCTCCACCCGATTTTACATCCTCTTCGATCCTTCGAGATATATTGGTACAGTGATTAGGGTTAGTTGGTGGTCCACCGACTGAGAGTGCTCATCCAACAACACAAGATGGTGTTGATTTAGGGGCACAACCTACGACTGCGGCGCCTAGGGTAGAGGTTCCGCCAGTATTAGTAGTCCTACAGCCGCCAGTAACCCATCCAGTTATATCTTTAGAGGAGTAGAAAATGTTGGGTCGATTTTTTAGATTGACTCCACCTAGGTTTTTCAGGATCCCCGGAGAGGATGCTAATGAGTTTCTATCCAGTTGTGAGGAGCAGGTTTGAAATTTAGGGTTGGTTGAGGCGAGAGGAGTAAACTTTATTTCTTATCAGTTAGACATAACAGTGAGGAGGTGGTAGAGGGGTTATCTTGATTCTAAGGCCAGTTGGATCTCTACCGGTAACTTGGATTCAGTTCTCCGAGGCTTTCTTGGGGAAGTATATGCCTCGCAGCATGTGTGAGCATCTTCAGAATGAGTTTACAGCATTGAGACAGGGTTTTATATCATGGCTGAGTATGAGGCGAGATTCTACGAGTTAGCAAGGCATGCCACTATGATTCTGCCTACGAAGTATGAATGGATTCGATGCTTCATTAAGGGATTGAGAGTACACTTCGTAGGGCTACACAGAGTTTGGTGACTTCAGGAAAGTCTTTTTCTGAGATAATTGAGCATGTTTATTCTATAGAGGAGATAAATCGTGAGGCCTAAGAGAGCAGTGATAAGAGACCATGTTACCAGGAAAGCTACAGTGATTCACAGATCACAGAATAATTTCATATTAAGTACCCCCAACAACAACCTTCTCAGTATCAGGGTCAGCCTAGTCAGCCAGTTCAGGCATCACTTCAGATATCAGATAGGGGTCAGCCCAGTTTTAGTGGTTCTAGTGGTCAGAGCAGCAGCCAGCCGGAAAGGGGTGTTCAGTCATGATCATCTGGTCGGGGTAATCATTTTAAATCT
>NC_061117.1:202468641-202491370 GCF_002878395.1 Capsicum annuum
ATAAAAATATATTTTACTCATTTTACCTCCATTTCACGTGGAAGTGTGAAAATGGGACAACAACAGCAAATTAGCTAGCTAAGCATAGCTTGTTAGGTGACACATGTAATATAAGTGTAATTATATGATGTTAAAATTATTCTTAGCTATGAAACACACCATATCTATATATGTATATCTGCATGACTTTCTTTCTCTCTTTGATTTTAGCTTACCAAGATTAGTAGTAGCATATTGCTAATAGATATATTTATATACATAATGTACGTGTGGTTGGAATACATACATGCATTCTTCAGTACTTTTCTATATCTCCCTCTTCGTGTTTCCATTTATGATTGGTCAGAGGCACTTGTTGTGACGCGCTGCACGCTTATTCATACGCGATCAAGTAGCTACACCAAGTTATTCGATACGATTCGGATGCTTCTCGAGAACTTCTTTATCGTTGGCATCTAGTAGGTTAGGTTTATCCTATTTTTAGATTGAGCTTATTTATTAAAATTGTATATTATTATACTAGTTTTTGATAAGTATTTATAATTACATACCGTTTGATATATATAATATGTTTTATTTATTCGAATTAGGATTTCGTTCTAGTAAATTTTAGTATTTTATCTTTTAATATAATATAGCGTCTATCACTTTACGATGTGGAATTAAATTGCAAAACCTTAAATTTTTCCATTTTAAATTAAGACATGCATACGGTAAGTAGATGTATTTTAACTTCTGTTCAGGTTCAGTATATACTTTGTTTCTGTCATTGATTGTGAATTTTGATACCACATTGGCATTGTTATAATATGGTGTGGATCTTAATATTACAGTTGGGTATGGTTACTATATATGAGTTTCGATTTGAGTCCGGCATCTGATTATTGTTGTGATTCCTTTGAGTTCCGGCATCTGATTATGGTTGTAGTTTTTTTTAGTTCCGGTTCGATTCCGGCATCTAATTATGGTTGTGGTTCCTCTAAATTTCGGTTGGAGTTTGACATTTGATTATGAGTTCTGTTATATATTATATATGTGGTCTCTCGTTATTAACCACTATATTCGATTCAAATCCGGCGCGTGTCCTATTGTTATTATCCATCACTACCGATTCGAGTCCGGTATCTGACCTCTCGTTACTGCCCATTGGTGCCGGTTCAAGTTCGGTGAACATCTGTATGACTACTACGATTTCTTGGGATCAGCTCAGTTACGAATTATTTGTTTATTTTCATTGCTTCTTGTGTGTCCCACCGGCTTATGGGGTACAGTTGGGTTAATTGTCTTCTTTAGTGTGCCTAGCGGGTTTATGGGGGCCCAGTTAGATTATGTTTGATTTGTCTGCTATTAATTAATTATTTTCTGTATCGCTTATATTTATTTCCTTACAACGTTTGCATAGCTTGGTAGTTGTTTACCTTTCCATTCCTAATTACTGATGACTCCAATCACACCCTCACATTGTACTTATACCTTTTTTGTATTGAGCTCATTCGTTCGATGATATCTACTGAGTACTCGTTGCTTTGGTACTCATACTATACTTTTAGATATTTTTTCTGATGCGGATCCGAATAGTAGCAGCCGACATTGACGTGATTCCTACCTTTCAGTATTGATTTGGAGCAGGATGAGCTTACTGTCGTCCGAGGCTCATCCTCCCCTATCTACTCTAGTTTAATCTTTTGTACTTGAGACTGCTTGTATATATTGGATATATTTTGAATTCTGTCTAGTATTTTGGGTATATTTTAGTAGTGGCTCTAGTACAGACCTTATCAGGTCTTGGGAGGGATTTATTTGTTTATTTGATCCTTTTCCTTCCCCTGTTTTAGTATATGATATATGTTTGCTTTCTGTTTGTTACTTATTATTACTATTGCTATTATTATACACGATCTTTTCTAATTTTTGCTTATTAGATTATTATCTATTATTTTGGGTTATGACTTCACTTGCGTATTGGGGATAAGATAAACGTCATTACAACTTGAAAAATTGGATCTGACACTTCATATCTAGCTCCGTCCCTAACTAGGTATAAAGTCAAATTTGGTTCTCCATCACCCTACCCTATCACCCTTTCCAAGGTTTCATCGTTTTCAAAACATTGAATATATGAGTTTTGTTTTTATATATTAAAAACAAATATCTTTTTTCTTTAATTGTTAGCATCTTTCATGCTCATTAATTAAAGGTTGAATATAGCAATTTTCATTGCCTTCCTAAACTTTCTATATATTGATGCTAAGAATTTATACCATGTCTGCTTTGTCATATTTATTTTCCGGCATTCTATACTTCAGAATTATAACAATAATATTTTTGCTGTCACGAGTGTATCAAGATCTGTGAAGTTAATCAACCTTATGATTTGTATATAACTATAATTTATTATCATCTTTGATATTCTCCCTAGCAATTATGCCAAAATTTGTTCTAGTAACAAATTATTATTGATAAACTTGATTCAAGTTTTTACCAAATTCTTCTCTTGCAATTGTAGTTGCTTGTTCATTTCTTTTTCCCCTTTCATGCATCTTTTTTTCAATTTTTTCTTTAGGATAATAAGCTCATTAAAAATGTAAACAAATAAGTTTTGTAGCAAAAGTTGAGAAATTAAATAACTTTTGTAGTAAAAGTTGAGAAGTTCCACAAATGACATTCAACGTTGATTATGTATCTTTCCCATCCTCCAACACACCTAATCCCGATTTGAGAATCCTCATACGGTAAAAGTCTTCCTACTAAAACAAAGTCAAATTTAATATGGGCTTGCTCTTTCATTAAAAAGGCTAGAGAGGACCAAGCTGGTGTAGCTCTGTGGTACTGGGGTAAGACAGAAAATTGGCCGGTAATGAAATTCAATTTTGCACCATCACTACTGAAAACTAGCCCTCTACATATCAGTAGTTGGGACTAGCTAGGATTAATGAGAACAGCCATTGAAGATTTCAAATATTTAAAAGATATATAAAAAAAACAACGATCAAAGATAAACTTATTTGAATCTCGAAATTCGAATAATGTCACATAAATTGAGACGAGGGAAGTACCGATTAGGCTAAGAGCCTTTAAGTATTCTGACCAATACAAAACCCTTTTAGGGAAATCCCCGAAAACCAATAAAACTAAAATGACATGATAAAGACTGTGTTCCAACCGAGTAATAGCAGAAGTTAATTGAATTGGTCGTTGAGTTTGAACTATGAAGGCATTGTCCGTTTTGGACCTAGATTCATACAGATTCGTCTCTTGGGTTTTAATTCAAAAGATGACTCAATAACTGATAATTCTAAGCTCATTCTTATAAGTTCTTTAACTTTCTTCTCTCATTCCGATGTGGGGTTCGTGTAATGTGCACCCCCTTTTGACTTGCTCTCTCTTATGAGCGTCATAAAACCACAAATATTAACTTAAAAAGCTTCAATCTTGAATTCTCCTCTATGCATCAACTATATATCGGCCTAACCCTACAATCATGTAATTTGATACCTATGAACATGGGATAGCTAATGCCAGCCCTCATATCTCTCATACAAGGGAAGTTGGCCACTTCTCTCTTCTGAGGTCGACCATACTCTTAACTTCTTTAATTTTAAATCATAAATTTCAAACGTTTTTATTTTTCTCTTAAACTCTAAGTCAAGTCAAACTAACTCAAATAAATTAGGACGAAGGCAATATATCTCAATCATCGAAAAGGGAGATATAACAATATTTCCGTCATTATATAGATGATAGCGATTCTCAATCGCTGTTTATGTAGTAGAGTACAGCCTAAAAATGGGGCAATTTAAGTACTCTAGCTATATATGTAGTAGTAGAGTACAACCTAAAAATGGGGCAATTTAAGTACCCTAGCTAGGAAATATTTTGTACCATATTTGTTTCTTGGGTACAAAATCTGAATTTACAATAAGAACTTTAAACACAAGTTCAAACAACTTATTAACAATCAAAATAAAGTTTGAATTATTTTCTGAAAATAGGAAAAAACATCAAGAAAGAGATGAAGAAATGAAAGAATCAAGTCCACCGAATTCACGGTATGTCCTTACAAAATCATTCCCCTCAAGTATCCGAGGTTAGTGAATATATCATTCTAGAATAAAATGATTCACGTTAGCAAATAGTGGTACCTCAAATTTGTCGAACTACGAACTCACTCAACAATTTATAAATCACACTTGAGCTTTTCAAGAAGATGAGGGTGTTTTTACTTTAAAATTTTCGTGTCAATACCTGAAAAATACTTTCAGATATTTATAGCAAAAATGTGTTGCTTCTAGAAAGAAACAATAACTCATGAAAAGTTGCTACATTTTGAAACGTCGGGCCGACCTGCGGTCGCAGATAGCAACTTGCGTCACCTGCGGACCTCATTTGCACCGCGTCCCTTCGAGATGTTTTGTGACGTAAAACATCACTAATTCTCAAGTTTTACAAGAATTTCGTCCAAAAATAATTATCTGTCAATCATCTGATAAAATTTAAATTTGAAGTCAAAGCCAAACCGAGGAAGTGAAGATGACAACGACAACGTGAGACTTGTTTCTTCTTGCCTCACTATCCTCATTAAGGCATGTTTCTATATTTAAGCATGAAAGATATTCTTGTCTCCCATCAATGTGGAAGAACACTTCTTTCATAAACCGAAAAGTCAATTCACTTTTCCTCCATTTTTCATTCACATTTCAACACTTTGAATCCAATAACATATAATATATAGCTGTCAAATTTATGGATTTTAGTCCATAGTATGTACTATAGGTACTCTCTGTTATCTCTATTCAATTATTAAAATGAATTTATTTTGCAATTTTATTGACGTTACCTTATTTGAACGTTACCTTATTTAGTGTCATAAAATCAGATACTGATTATCACAAAATCATGAATCTGATCCCCTTAAATCTGCAATCCTTAAATCAGGGATCTCCCCTGTCATTATGCTTGTAACTAGGAGATAGTTAGGACTCCTTTCTCTGTATAAATACAGTGTAGGTTCATTGTTATTTACACAACAATATTGAATAATTCTTTCATCTATATTGTTCCAGTTTTCTTTCTCTTTTAACTTGGTATCAAGAGTCTTATTTTGCTCTCTCTGAGATCTGAATATTCAGTTCTTTTTTTTATTTTTCAGAAAATCCATTTGATTCATCTTGGGCTCGGATTCTTTAACCACATCTGTTACTCTGGTTGCAATCTTTGGATTTGTTTGTTGATTCCCCCAGACTCTAATTTTTTTCTTCAATCAGAATGGATTTACGAGATATCTTGTCAACCAAATTTGACGGACATAACTCTCCAATCTGGAAGTTCCATTTCAGGGCTTTCATTAGAGGCAAAGACCTCCTTTGTATTCTAGATGGCTCAAAGGCTATACCTACAGAAGACAAAGAAAAAGAAGTTTGGGAAGTTAATAATGAAAAAATCATAACATGGCTTGTTAATTCTATTTCTATTGATATAGCTATGGAACTGACATCTTTTGAGAAAGCATCTGAAATATGAAATCATCTACATACTCTTGGTAACCAAAAAAATTTGGCTAGAGAATTTGAATTAGAAAGGCTACTCACAGAATCGACACAAGGTGAGAAAAGTGTTCAGTGCTTCTATTCGGGATTACTCAGATTATGGGCAGAGCAAGATCAATATTTTGCTGCCTCAATTAGAGCCGTTGGACTAAAGGACTTCATGACTATTATGAAGTGGACAAGGACTGTCCAATTCCTTATGAAACTCAAGTCTAAGTTCGAGCCTTTACGTGCCAGCATTCTCAACAGGGAAAAACTACCAGCTTTAGATGTGGTGGTTTCTGAAGTACTTCGAGAAGAAACTCGGTTAGGTTCTCAAGCCTCTATGGAAAATTCCCTTTTTGTGGACACTACCATGGCTGCATACAGAACTTCTTCCTCGGGCAACTCTAACAAACTAGTTCAATGCTATCATTGCAAAGAAACAGGGCATGTAATTCTCATTGCAAGAAGCGAAATTATGTAACTCACTACAAAAAATAGGTCTAATTACGAGGGTTTATTTACTGGGATTATTTTAACCCTCATAAAATTATATGAAATGCGAGGACTAAAATTGTACCGCTAAAAATTATATATTAACATGGGTTTTAACCCCCGCTATCCATTAAAAAATGGCACTAAATCAAAAAATATTTGCCACTCTTTTTCCCCCCAATATCCATAGAAAATAGCACAAAAACACTTCTCTCTCATTTTCTCCCAAAATAGCGCTAATTAGGGTATAGTTGAACTCACCGTCGGCCATTGATGGTAATTACTACTCTCTACTCCGTCCATTGCTACTCCGGCGCTCTGATCGGCCATTTTCTTCTGTTTCAACTTTTTCTCCTGTGTATTCAAACTCCTACAACTTCCAGCTCCCAGGTAATTGTTTCATATTTTTAATAACTATTCTTCTGTAAACTGCTCAATTGATGCCAAATCTGTGTTATTATAACTATAAAAATTCCATAAAAAGTCAAGAATTACAGTTATAATAACTGTTTTTCTGCTAATAACTGGTCAAGCGGCCCATTTCTCACCTTTTCTTTCTTTTTTTTCACCACTCTATCTTTCTAGCATTATCACCAAACGACGGTACAATCATTTTTTGAGAGTGATATTGGTAGAATGCTGGTCATACTAGTTGCTCTTTTGTGGTTCACCACGGTCGAAGCTTCTCACTGCTCTATAATGGCAAGTTTTCTAATCATTTCCTACTTCCGCAAATTTCATATGTTTATAGCTATAATAAGCAGGCAAATTTTGATAGTATTATGTTCTCGCATATTTAAAATTCAGTTTAGATGAAATTTCTAAAGTAATGTAAGTGAGAATTTGGGGATCTTAGAAGATGATTTGGATTATTTGTTGTCATTTTAGTTCTGGAAGAAACAAGTTATAGTTCCAATGATTGTTGATATGCATGCTGAATTATTTGATAGAATTTTAGTTGAAAGGTGTATGAGACGTTTCTATTTGGTTGCTGTTAAAATTCAGAAGCTATAGTTTTCCTTTTTATGCAGGATTATCACTCATGAGAAATATCAGTGAGCTTTCACAAAACAACTATGGGAGGCCCGATTTATCTCATACTACAATTGTAGGTTCAGTCTTACACGGCATAAAAGAGGTGCTATGTTTTGCTTGTGGTTTCTTAATTTTGACTTGTTGACAATATTCGTTGACCTGAATAGAATGTAGATAGAAAATATTTATATAGCCAAGTAATTATATCTACCTTGAGATTGAAAAGAAGTCGATTGATTGTGAATATTGACTCTTTGGTTTCATCACTGTTGTTTCATGTATAGATAGAGGTGTGGCTTCAAAATTTTGCTCCTGGATCTAGCACACCAATCCACAGGCACTCATGTGAAGAAGTTTTTGTCATCGTGAAGGGTCAAGGTACTCTCTATCTCACTCCTAGTTCACATTCAAAGTACCCAGGGAACCCACAGGAGTTTCATATTTTCCCTAATAGCACTTTTTATGTCCCCGTTAATGATGCGCACCAGGTATACAGTCTGCCTTGAACTCTTTTTTCTCTATCTTATTTGAGATTAGAAATATTCCTGCAGGATGCAAATAGGTGATCAATAACTTGATAAAGAAAACTCTGAGTTGATACATTCTTAATGTTGCATCTAGTTTTGTAGATATAAATATTCATGAGGATTCTAATTTTTAATTCATGAATCATAATCAATCAGCTAGCAAACTAATTATGGGAAGGATTTTCAGTCGGTCTATATTTTACCAGGTTTCTATGGAACTTTTGATCTCCAATTCATTATTTGTTTATGTGTAAGAAATGATCTATCCCCTTCTTGGCTAATATACTTGCTTTTCTTCATTGTTCCATGCTTTTTCTGCTTTTGGTGATAAGTCTGATGATTGATCTACTATACTACTTCGTGTAGTAGGATCTATCATGGTAAAAGCCCAAGTAGTTTGCATTTGTGATCCTACATGCATGCTTTCAATTAACCTATCTTTTTTGGGTCTAAACTGTTATTATAGCCTGTTTAAAGACCTATACCAGTGTTGATTTTGCCAGGTCAATTGAATTACAACTTCTCAAATTAGTTTCCATCTCTATGCATATGTGACTAGAAGTGTGCTTTAATTTTGTTACACAAGTATGGAACACTAATGAACATGAAGATCTACAAGTTTTAGTTGTTATATCTCGTCCCTCAGTGAAAGTGCAAGGAACCTATGTTGAACAATAACTTTCATCCTTCATTGTACAGATTATCATATATCATTTTGTCCATGCATAATATTTTTTGTTAACCTGTTAACTTTTTACTTAAATATTTTTGTTTTTATGCTTTCCCAATGTTGAAAGATTCCATATCAATTTCACCTCCTGATAAGGACCAGTACTTGGACTACATTAGAGTAGAGTCAGGATATGTTCTGATGTAGTTACACTTATGTTGTAGACTTGCAGTATATGCTTCTATTGTTTTGCCATAATATCAAACTTAAATGTTCGTTCTTGTTAAACATGTACCTTAATTCCCTTAAATAAGTACATAATAGTTACTCTGATGGCACTGGACTTAATTCTCTTCTTTGTTGTTGTCATGTAAAGTATTTTACATCTGTTTCTCTCTGGAATTTTAGGACATTAATCATTCAAAGTTAAGTATATGTTGTTGTATTATGCTTTATAGGAGAGTTGCAGTAACATAAGCATATCTTCTTCTCACATGAAACAATAACATAATATGCAAACACAAATGTACCACAATAAATATTTTATAATAAGGACTGAAAGTTTATCGATTGATTCTTATACTTTGCATTTTTATGTAGCCAAGTAATGCGGCTAGTAGATCCATTTTGCCCATGGATGTAAGGAGATCACGTGATGATAATGATCCTAATGACATTCTTCGATTTCGTTGCATTTGTCTTGAATATTCAATTATGATGATGTAATTGTGTGGTTGGAGTGAATCTTATAATATTTAAGGTTTTGTGTTTAAATTTGATTTTGTAGTTTCAAGATAAATGATGAAAATTTGGAGTTTGAAGATGTTAACGTTGAAGATTTAATTTTGAAGTTTAATGTTTAATGTATTTTTGATATGTTTGTCAATTACAATGTTTAATTACTCTGTTGTATTAATGATATATGAATTGAACAAATATTGGATTGTAGGTTATGTCTAAAGGAACAAATAAATTTGAGCTAAAATTAGAATCTATAATTAGTTATTGAAAATTGATGGGCCCTACTAAATTTAAAAAAAAATTGTGGAGGTTTTAACCCCCGCAAGTTTTAAATAAAAATTTATTATAAAAAGAATTAAATTTAGAATAACGGGGGTCAATAACCGCCGCAAATTAATTACGGGGGTCATAACCGCCGCAAAATAATTGCCGCAAATTAATCATGGGGGTCGAAAAAAATCCCTGTAAATTATTTGTGACAGCTCGTATTCTGGGGGTTTTAGAACCTCCGCAATTTGATCCATTTTTTGTAGTGATTATTGTAAGAAGGATGATCATATTATTCTGGAATGCCGTAAGAAATCCGGTTCAGTAAAACGTTCAACTCCTCATAAAGCCTTTCACGCGATGACAAGGGGTGTGGGTACACAACATACTCTAGAAAGATAAAATTCACCACAATTATTTGATTGCAACGACATTTATAAGATGATACAAAATTCATTGGCGATTGCTCTCCCTAATGCAATCTCTACAACTCTGAACGCTACATATCTCGGTAAGAATAAGATTTCGAATTCAACGGTATGACATATTGATTCTGCTGCATATAACCAGATGACAGGAAACCAAAAACTTTTTTCTAATCTATCTAAAACACATTGCACACATGAAATTGTTACTACAAATGGCCATGTTTTATCTGCATCAGGTATGGGTTCCATTAAACCATTTTCAGAAGTTCTTTGTGTACCGAAACTTACTACGAATCTTTATCCGTTGGACAACTTGTAGAACAAAATTGTTTGGTTATTTTTTGCCCTAATGGTTTTATTATTCAGAACATATTGAAAGGGAAAACGATGGCCGGAGGCGTAAGGTTGACAGGCTATTTCTTCTTCAATCTCCGGACACAAAATTTCATCATTGCTTTTTTCAGCTTCAAATAAAGATGTTGAGTTTTCAAATAAAATGTGGACTTTATGGCATCTTTGTTTAGGCCATCCACATGCTTCAGATTTAAATTTCATGTTAAAATCCTTTAATTTGTTGGGTAAAGACTCACTAATTTTTCCCTCTAAATTACCTTGTGAGAGCTGTGCAAAATCAAAGAGTCATAAAATTCCTTTTTAATTAAGCAATACTACTTATTCTACTCCATTTGATTTAATTTATAGTGATGTTTGGGGACCTTCTCCAATTATATCTCGTATGAGTTACAAGTATTTTATATTGTTCATCGATCAAGCATCTCGTTATACATGACTTTTCTTTTTGAAACACAAATCTGAGGTACCAAACATTGTCAAAAAATTTTATAACCTCATCGAAACTCAATTTGAGAAAAAAAATCAAGATTTTGTGTTCAGATTTGAGAGGAGGGTATGTAAATTCAAACCTCACAAGTTTTTTGCAAGAAAAAGGCATTATTCATCAACGTTCTTGCCCCTATACACTGAAACAAAATGATGTGGTGGAACATAAGAATAGACATGTTGTTGAAATGCCTTAGCTCTTCTTGTTACATCAAATGTTCCAAAAATATTTTGGGTTGAAGCAATCCAAACGTCCATTTATCTTATAAATAGACAATCATCTTCCGTTATCAAACAAAATTATCCTTATTTTATTCTTTTTAAAAAATTATTTGACTATTCACACCTTAAAGTATTTGGTTGTGTATATTTCGTTCTTCTTTCAAACCATGAATGCCATAAATTATCCTCAAAAGTTGTTAAATGTGCTTTTTTGGGGTATAATGATATCAAAAAAGGGTACTTGCGTTATAATTCAACTCGTCGCTTATTTAGAATATCTCGACATGTTATCTTCTTTGAAAACTCTTTTACTTATACTAGTAAAGACTCGCAATTGTATACTATATCCTTTTTGGAAGAATTCATGACTCATGATTCTGCTTGCCATAACAACCTAGCCGCTGGTCCATCGCTAAACTTGTCTTCTTCCACAACAGATACTACTTATGACTTAGATCCTTTCTTTGATAATGATATTATTTCGATGAACACTAATTCTTTACCTTACCAAACTGACTGGCATAATGTTTCTTTAAATCGTAATAATCAACCTCCACCTCCTCAAAATATCATTGACCCTGTTAGACGCTCATCTCGTCATGCTCCTCCTCCAAACCGATATGGATATTCTACAGGTGAATATGGTAGATCATATGCCTTACTAATAACCTTGAATTCTATAGTTGTGTCAAATACTTACATGTAGGCTAGTGGCCAAAAGTGTTGGGAAGATGCAATAAATGAAGAACTAGCAACCCTTGAGGAGAATGATACATGGGATATGGTGGATAGACAAACAAACATAATAATTATTGGAAGTAGATGGGTGTACTCGGTCCAGATGAAAGTTGATGGATCTCTAGATCGATATAAGGAAAGATTGGTAGCTCAAGGGTACAAGCAGGAGTATGGAATCAACTACAAAGAAACCTTTGCTCCAATTGCCAAGATGACGACAGTACGTATATTGCTTGCTTTAGCATCAATAAGAAGTTGGAAGTTACACTAACTAGACGTCAAGAAAACATTCCAACATGGATACTTGCAAGAAGTGATCTACATGAATCCACCACTAGGTTACAAACATTCAAATCCAAATCAGGTGCGTCGTCTTAAGAAATATCTTTATGAATTTGTAACGCCCCGAAATTCCATCTCAGAGCGTCACATGGTGCTTAAGGCTACAAGTAGCCTCAAGGTAACCCTTTGAGCCTTCTACTACATATAAAGCTTACTTAGAGATTAATAAAGCAAAACAATGGTATTGTCATATCATGATCATAATGGAATACGAGGAAATACTTGTCTGAATAGTCAAAATATTGGAAGTCTAAACATACTGATACTCTAGTCTGACAAAGCCTCTACTAGTCAAGAAAACTAGAGAGACATTGGGACAGATCCCCAACTGAGTCAAATTGCAAAACCAACTGCTAATAATACTAAATGTCTGGAAAATAGGTCCTCAAACCATGAGGACTCACCACTGTGGAAATATAGACAAGGTACTCAGGATCACTGACGCTGTTGGGACTAAGCACCTGAACCTACATTATGAGACAATGTAGCACACAAACGTATATATGGATTAGTACTTTGAGGATGTACTGAGTATATGGGGGTGTATGCAATATATAAAATAATATTATCACAGGTTATAAAATTATGTTGTGCTAAATGTAAGTGGCTCACATAGTTTGAAGAATCTGAAATCTGAAGATACAAAGTAACGAATAGTAAAACATATAATCTGGATTCCATGAGCCATTACACTTAGCTCTAAAGA
This sequence comes from Capsicum annuum, assembly GCF_002878395.1. Taxonomy (NCBI): domain Eukaryota; kingdom Viridiplantae; phylum Streptophyta; class Magnoliopsida; order Solanales; family Solanaceae; genus Capsicum; species Capsicum annuum. Next base: position 202,481,181 of record NC_061117.1, read on the forward strand.
CTGTAATTAGTTCTTGTTCTCAAATCAAGTAGTCTAGATGAAGTCTGAAACTTTATTCTGCATAGTAAATATTTTATCTCAAAGAACTACTTCAAGAGTAGGCACTTCTATTTGGGAGGTTCTTTTAACCGACATGTACACTATGTGAGCATCCATAGTGTCCCACGACTAGCCCCCGTAAGGTTAGGGCTGTTCTATCCTTGCCATCAGAATAGAAAAATCTATCTCAGTGATTACTATCTCAGTTACCCATGTATAGTGGAAATAAGTATCTCAACCTACGGTGGCATGTAGTTATGGGGTATGAAACCGTAGTAACATTTCCAACTCGGTGCTAAATACTAATCCCAATCTTATGCTCTAAGTCTCAAGAAAATCCACATTAAAGTAATGTCATATTTCATAAGAAAATCAATTATGAAGTCTGTAATCTCATTTCCTAAAGTGAATTTCAACTCTATTGTGCCCAAAGGGTCAAATCTTTCTAAATTATTTCAAAGTAGTCTAATCATAAGGTGCATGTAGCACAACAAATTCTCAAAATCACATTCTAAAATAGGGCTTAATGACCCATATGTCAATATCAAGATCAAAGATCTAAAAATTCATACTTTATATCATAAACATGCATAAATCATTTGAAAATCTGGAAATTTCAGCAATACTCATAAAAATATACTCATACTCATAAAATTCAACTTCTAAAACATTCAAAATCTCATAATCTCATGAACAACCACATAGGGTATAGATTCATACTTCAAATTCATAGGAAAACATCTAAAATCATGTATCCTTGTAAAATTAGTGCAAATTTTGGGCACAAGAACTGAAAGAGTGTTCTTGTTCAAACCCCACATACCTTAGATTGATAAACTTGGATGAACAACTTGCTTGAGATTCTTTTTCGTACTCTTGAGTGAGAGTTCTTGAAGCTTTTGACTTAGGAATCTTGAATCTTGACTCAATTTATAAAAATTATGGTGAACTCTTGAGATTCTTGGAAGAGGATTTGGATGCTTAGGGTTTTGTTTTGAAGAGAATGAGGATGTAGGGCATAAAGAGCTTTGTAATACCATTGGTTTTATGTTTTTGGATGAATTAGGGGTAGGGTAATTGCCCAAAATATCCCCCTTCTAACCCTTAACGTAACTGAAAAAATATAACTGGGAGCCCGATTTCATGGGCCACCATGATGCGCCACTATTGCGGTGGCTCACTGGAAATTGACAATTGGGAATCTGGGAGTCACTACGACGTAGAGCCATCGTGTTGTCCCACTGATTGGGTCCAAGAACTTCAGCACAACTCGCCACGATTGCGCTAGGCTACTAGAAATTGACTATTGGGAAATTGGGGTCCTCCGCGATGCGCCACAATCGCGGAGCCCCACTGGAATTTGACAAATAATAATTATACTCTCTCCGTGATGCGTTAAACACCAAAATGATGGTGTTTTACAACTATAACTTAAATTAGCTAACTTCTTACCCGGCTATCAAATTCAGGAAAATCTTATATAGTTGGAAAGCTAATTCAATTTCACACACGATAAAAAGTCAAAACCTGGAATATTATTTATGATTTTAAAACATTACTCACTTAGAAAGTTATTCCTTAACCTTCTAGAGACAATACTAGACTTAAAGAAAGTTTAGGGTATTATAATATCTCCCCCTTGGTAACATTCGTACTCGAATGTTGCTAGTTAGGCTTAAAATACAGAGAAACTAAGAATGTACACCTGAAACAAATGGCTAAACTGAATCTGTATCTTCTTAAACTCTTGAATACTTTGGCGAATGCATGAATTCATAATAAGGATAGCTATATAGCTGAATCTTTGATTGGAAAGGGGCTGAATTAAGGAAGAACAATACCTTCGGCTTGATCTGAACTCGCAGAGAAGAGGTGCGCATACGTGGCACGCATGTCTGCTTCTACTTCCCAAGTAATGCCTTCAACTGACTGATTCCGCCAAAGAACCTTGACCAAGGGAACTTCTTTGTTCCTTAGTCTATGGATCTAATGGTCTATAATCTCAACTGGAATCTCTTTATTCGAAAGACTAGTCTGAATATCTGAGCTCTCCGAAGGATCTACTACAACAGAATTACCAATGTGCTTCTTAAGCATGGAGACGTGAAAGACGGGATAAACAACTGACAAGTCTGCGGACAACTCTATCTCATAGGCTACTTTCCCAACACGGCTCAGAACTCTATAAGGGCCAACATAACAGGGACTAAGCTTTCCTTTTTTGCCAAACCTTTTCACCCCTTTCATAGGTAAAATCTTCAAGTACACCAAATCACCCACCTCAAACTTAAGATCTCTTCTTCTCACATCTGTATAAGATTTTTGATGACTCTAAGCTGTCTTTAATATTTCTCTAATCAACTTAACCTTTTCCATAGCCTCAAACACTGCATCAGGCCCAGTCAAAGCAGCTTCACCTACTTCAAACTAACCTATGGGTGATCTATAACTTCTCCCACACAACACCTCAAATGGGGCCATCCGAATAATAGCATGATAACTGTTGTTATATATGAATTCGATCAATGGCATATGCTCTTCCCAACTACCCTTGAAATCAAGAGCACAAGCTCTCAACATATCCTCCAAATTCTGGATGGTCCTCTCATCCTGACCATCAGTCTGTGGATGAAAAGTGAAGCTTAAATGAACCTGGGTACTAATACCCTTCTGAAAAGCTCTCCAAAACTGAGAAGTGAACTGAGTACCCCTATCTGAAATGATAGATAAGGGAACTCCATGTAGCCTGACTAACTCCCAGATATACAACCTAGCATAATCCACAACTGTATAAGATGTATGCACTAGTAGGAAATGTGCTAACTTAGTCAACCTGTTACAACGACCCAAATCGAATCAAGAGGATGACCCAAAAGGGGTAAACCAGTCATAAAATCCATATTCACTTCTTCCGACTTCCAAGTGGGAATTCCAAACTCTTGCATCACACCACCAGGCCTTTGATTCTTTACCTTAACCTGTTGAAAAGTTGCACACTTCGCTACAAACTCTACTATATCTTTCTTCATGCCACTCCACCAATAGATTTCCCGTAAGTCACGGTACATCTTAGTAGTGCTGGGATGAATAGAATATCGCGTGCCATGCACTTCAGTCATAATTCTCTGCCTCAGATCATCAACACAAGGAACATGCAATCTTCCCTGCAATCTCAACACACCATCTCCCCCTCGGGAGAAAACCTCTACCTTTTGGTCCTTAACTAACTTCTTCAGTTTGACCAAACTAGGATCCCTGTCTTGCTTCTCCTTAACTTCTGAAACTAAAGAGGATTCAGAACTACTTTGAACCCAAACATTACCTTCAGCTGTATCAAGCAACCTAACACCCAATCTAGACAAACGGTGCACTTTACGAGCCAGTTCTTTCTTACCTTCCTCCACATGAGCAACAGTACCTATGGACAACCTGCTAAAGGCATCTGCCACTACATTGGCCTTGTTCGGGTGATATAACACACTCATATCATAATCTTTTAGCAACTCTACCCATCTTCTCTGCCTAAGATTCAATTCCCTCTGAGTAAACACATATTATAGGCTTTTGTGGTCCATAAAGACATCAACATGAACTCCATACAGATAATGTCTCCAGATTTTTAAAGCAAAGACCACATCATCAAATTCCAAATCATGGGTTGGGTAATTCTTTTTATGTGGCTTCAACTGTCTAGAGGCATAGGCTATAACCTTACCTCTCTACATCACCACACAACCCAAACCAACTCTAGAGGCATTACAATACACCATAAAACCATCTGTAACATCAGGCAATGTCAACACGGGGGCTGAAGTGAGTCGAGTCTTCAACTCCTGAAAATTCTTCTCACAGGAATCCGAACAAAGGAACTTAACTTTCTTTTGGGTTAATCGGGTCAATAGAGATGCAATAGATGAGAAACCTTCAAAAAAACGGCGGTAATAGCCAGCTAGACCCAAGAAACTCCTAATGTCTGATGGAGAGAAAGGTCTAGACCAGTTTCTTACAGCTTTTGTCTTTTGGGGATCAACTCTAATGCCTTCGTTTGAAATAATATGACAAAGAAAGGCTACTGAATTTAGCCAAAATTCACACTTGCTGAATTTGGTGAACAACTGATGATCTCTAAGAGTTTGCAAGACAATTCTAATATGATCCGCATGGTCATTCTCGCTACGGGAGTAAACAAGGATATAATTTATGAACACTATGACAAACATATCAATATTTTGCTTGAACACTCGATTCATGAGGTCCATGAAAGCCACTGGAGCATTGGTTAGCCCAAAAGACATAACTAGAAACTTGAAATGACCATAACGGGTTAGGAAGGTTGTCCTTGGGGTATCACATTCCTTTACTTTAAGATGATGATAGCCAGATCTTAGGTCTATCTTTGAGAAATAACTTGCACCTTACAACTAATCAAATAGGTCATTAATTCTAGGAAGAGGGTACTTATTCTTGACAGTGACCTTATTAAGATGACGATAGTCAATGCACATAGGCAAAGAACTATCTTTCTTTCGCATGAATAGAACAGGTGCACTCCAAGGAGAGACACTGGGCCTTATGAAACCTTTATCTAAAAGATCTTTGAGTTGCCCTTTCAACTCCTTAAGTTTTGTGGGTGCCATATGGTATGGAAGAATAAAAATAGGCTGTGTATTGGGAAGAAGGTCAATCCCAAACTCTCTCTATCGGGAGGTACTCCTGGGAGATCTTTTGGAAAAACATCCGGAAACTCATTCACTATACTGACTGACTGGATAGTTGGAGCCTCAGATTTAGTGTCTTTAACTCTAACTAGATGATAGATGCAACCCTTGGATATTAGATTTCTGGCTTTGAGATAGGATATAAAATAACTCTTGGAAGATGCTGAACTCTCGGACCACTCAAAAACTGGCTCATTAGGAAACTGGAACTTAACCACGCGGGTACGACAGTCAAAAGATGCATAAAAAAAATGAAGCCAGTCTATACCATGAATAAGATCAAAATCGACCATATCCAACTCTATCAAATCAACGAATATGACTCTATGAAGAACAGTAACAAGGCACTTTTTATACACTTGCTTAGCAACAACAAACTTACTTACTGGAGTAGAAACTAAGAAAGGCTCAGGAATATTTTTAGGACTCATTTCAAAGTTCACAGCAGCTAATGGGGTTACATATGAGAAACTTGACCCGGGGTCCAACAACACATACACATCAAAGATAAAAACACGAAGCATACCAGTAACAACGTCGGGAGAATCCTCCTACTCCTGACGGGATGGTAAAGCATAGAATTGGTTCTAGCGCTGACTACCACCAGTACTAGATAAAACACCCTGAGGAGGAGCTGGATGGGCTAAAGGAGCTGGTGCACTGGTACCCTGCATCGGAGGTCGGACATCTCTATTCCCTTGCCTAGCATGTGGTCAATCTATAATATCGTGACCCTCTATTCCACAACCATAACAACCTTTCTATCCCCAAAAATATCTACCTTCATGATCCTTAGCACACTTGGCGCACAGGGGTCGATTTGGCTTTCCACTCATGCTGTTCTGAGATCTGGATATAGAAGACTTACCCCACTGCTCTTGTCTGTTCCCGGGTGTAGGAGCACTGGATAATGAAGGCGCTAGCATTGACGAACGGCTCTAAAACAGTGGGCAGTTCCGTCTATGGGATCTAGTCTGTCCATGATCATACTGCTCTGACCTAGCCCTCTTGTTTCCTCTTACTCTATTTCTCTTCCTTATCTTATCTGTCTCTATCTGTTGGGCATGCATCAATAACCTAGCAAGATCCATATCCCTATTAAGCATAGCAGTCCTACACTCTTTCAATACCAATCCAGACACTCCAGTCATAAACTTACTCATACTATTTCAAGCGTCAGCTATCAAATAAGGAGCATACTTAGCTAGCTAGTTGAACTTAAGGCAGTACTCTTTAACTGTCATAGATCCCTGTCTCAAGTTCATAAACTCCTCAATATTTGTTTCCCTCATCTCAAGTGGGAAGAACTTGTCCAAGAATACATCCTGGAACACCTACCAAGTCATAGGAGCAATATCCTCCCCTCTATTCTTCCTCCATGCTACAACCCAGTCATAAGAAATATCAGTCTGTAAGATGCCAACTCCACACTCTCTTTCTCAAAAACATACACGACTTGGGTGATCTTTTTTACCTTCTTAAGATACAATTGTCGGTCTCTACATGCCTTAGACCCATAGAACTCTGACGGATTCATCCTCATGAAATCACTAATCCTGGCTGCAACTAAATCACCTCCTTACTGGTGCGAAACTGCAGCATCGTTATTAACCTGGACATTCGCTGTGACTGCTTGGGCTAACGCCTGAAAGGCAGCCCAAAACTCAGCGTGAGACACGTTCTCATTTAGGGGATCGGCTGGTTGAGGTGGATGATCGACATTCCTACGGGCATTAGTTCTTCGGGGAGCACTAACTAATAGCGGATAAAGATAGTTGTAGGCATGATAGACTCTGAAATAAAGAGGTGACTTTTTCCTAAAACGTCTCATAGCCTCTTGCTCATAGATGTAGGGCGCTTCACATCGATGATTAAGACTCTACGTAATGTGGCTTATCAGACTCCCTAGGACTCCTTAAACATTAGGCTCTGATATCAATTTTGTAACACCTCAAAATTCTATCCCGGAGCATCACACAGTGCTTAAGGCTACAAGTAGCCTCAAGCTAACCCTTTGAGCCTTCTACTACATATAAAGCTTACTTAGAGATGAATAAAGCAAAACAATGGTACTGTCATATCATGATCATAATAGAATACGAGGAAATACTTATCTAAATAGTCAAAATACTGAAAGTCTAAACATACTGATAATCTAGTTTGACAAAGCCTCTACTAGTGAAGAAAACTAGAGAGCCATTGGGATAGATCCCCAACTGACTCAAACTGAAATCAACAAAACCAACTGCTAATAATATTAAATGTCTGGAAAATAGGTCCTTGAACCATGAAGACTCACCACTATGGAAATGTTGACAAGGTACTCGAGATCACTAACGCTGCTGGGACTGAGCATATGAACCTACATTATGAGACAATGTAGCACACGGACATATATGTGGATCAGTACTTTGAGGATGTACTAAGTATATGGGGGTGCATTCAATATATAAAATAATATTATCACAGGTTACAAAATCATGAGTGCTAAATGTAAGTGGCTCACATAGCTTGAAGAATCTAAAATCTGAAGATACAAAGTAACGAATAGCAAAACATATAATCTGGATTCCATGAGCCATTACACTTAGCTCTAAAGATTGTAATTAGTTCTTGTTCTCAAATCATGTAGTCTAGGTGAAGTCTGAAACTTTATTCTGCATAGTAAATATTTTATCTCAAAGAACTGCTTCAAGAGTAGGGCACTTCTATTTGGAAGGTTCTTCTAACCAACATGTACACTATGTGAGCAGCCATAGTGTCCTACGACTAGCCTCCGTAAGGTTGGGGCTGCTCTACCCTTGCCATCGGAATAGAAAAATCTATCTCAGTTATCCATATATAGTGAAAATAAGTATCTCAACCTACGGTGGCACGTAGTTCTGGGGTATGAAACCGTAGTAACATGCCCAACTCGGTGCTAAATACTACTCCCAATCTTATGCTTAAAGTCTCAAGAAAATCCATTTTAAATTAGTCTCATATTTCATAAGAAAATCAATTATGAAATATGTAATCTCATTTCGTAAAGTGGATTTCAACTCTATTGTGACCAAAGAGTCAAATCTTTCTAAATTATTTCAAAATAGTCTAATCATAAGGTGCATGTAGCACAACAAATTCTCATAATCACATTCTAAAATAGGGCTTGATGACCCATATGTCAATATCAAGATCAAACATCAAAAAATTCATACTTTATATCATAAACATGCATAAATCATTTGGAAATCTGGAAATTTCAGCAATACTCATAAAAATATACTCATACTCATAAAATTCAACTTCTAAAACATTCAAAATCTCATAATCTCATGAACAACCACATAGGGTATAAATTCATACTTCAAATTCATAGGAAAACATCTAAAATCATGTATCCTTGTAAAATTAGTGCAAATTTTGGGCACAAGAACTGAAAGAGTGTTCTTGTTCAAACCCCACATACCTTAGATTGATAAACTTGGATGAACAATTTGCTTGAGACTCTTTTTCGTACTCTTGAGTGAGGGTTCTTGAAGCTTTTGACTTAAGAATCTTGAATCTTGACTCAATTTATAAAAACTGTGGTGAACTCTTGAGATTCTTGGAAGAGGATTTGGATGCTTAGGGTTTTGTTTTGAAGAGAATGAGGATTTAGGGCATAAAGAGCTTTGTAATACCATTGATATTATGTTTTTGGACGAATTAGGGGTAGGGTAATTGCCCAAAATACCCCCCTTCTAACCCTTAACGTAACTGGAAAAATATAACTGGGATCCCGATTTCACGGGCCACAGCAATGCGCCACTATCGTGGTGGCTCACTGGAAATTGACAATTGGGAATCTGGGAGTCACCGCGAAGCAGAGCCATCGCGTTGTCCCACTGATTGGGTCCAAGAACTTCAGCGCGACGCGCCACGATCACGCTAGGCTACTGGAAATTGACTATTGGGAAATTAGGGTCCTCCGTGACGATCCACCATCGTGGAGCCCCACTGGAATTTGACAAATGATAATTAGACCCTCTCCACAATGCACTTAACACCAAAATGATGGTTTTTTATGACTATAACTTAAATTAGCCATAACTTCTTATCCGGCTATCGGATTTAGGCAAATCTTATATCATTGGAATGCTAATTCAATTTCACACACGATAAAAAGTCAAAACTAGGAATATTCTTAATGATTTTAAAGCATTACTCACTTAGAAAGTTATTCCTTAACCTTCTAGAGATGATACTAGACTTAAAGAAAGTTTGGGGTATTACAGGATTAAAGAAGGCTCCTCGCTCATGGTTTGAAAAATTTTGAACTACAATCCTTGGTGCTGGTTTTTCTCAGAGTAGCTCAGATTATTCATTATTCCTATATCAGTGTGGCTCAGGTATTACTATTCTCCTTATTTATATAGATGACATGATTATTACAGGGAACGATGAGCTTGGAATCTCTCATTTGAAAAACCTATTACACTCCTCGTTCAAGATGAAGGACCTTGGAAAGCTAACATATTTTTTAGGTTTGGAGGTAAGTTATGGTGTAGAAGGCATAAAATTGAGTCAGCAAAAATATGCAAAAGATCTTGTTAAGTCAGTTAATCTTACTGATCATAAGAAGGTTCATACTCCAATGGAAGTGAATACTAAATACAAAAAAGAGGAAGGAGAGATTTTTAGAGATCAAACTCTGTATAGACGCCTAGTTGGATCACTTATATACCTTACTATAAGTCATCCTAATATCTCTTATGCAGTACAAGTGTCAAACCAGTTTGTTATGAAGCCCTACAAGATTCACTACTCTGCTTTGCTCAGGGTTATTAGATATATAATAGGCACAGTGAATCGAAGTCTCTTATTTCCATCATCTTCATCGCTGGACATAGTGGGATACGCTGATGCGGATTGGGCATAATGTCCTAATTCACGATGATCCACTATAGGCTGGTGCATGATGCTTAGATCGTGTATGATCTCTTGAAAGTGCAAGAAACAATCTCGAATATCAAAGTAATCTACAGAAGTAGAATAGAAGTATTTCAGTTGCGTGCTCTGAAATCATTTGGCTACGGAGCTATTATCAGAACTTGGCATCAAAATGGAAGGACCAACCATATTGTATACAGACAACACTAGTACAATCAGAATAGCAACCAACCCCGTGCATCATAAAAATACCAGGCACATAAACGTAGATTGTCACTATATCAGAGAACTAGTTGAAGATTGGAGCATTAATCTTAGATATATATCATCTAAAGATCAATTGGCTGATTTGTTCGCTAAGGACATGTAAAGAAGTCGACATAATTATCTTTTGTCCAAACTAATGTTTTGTGATACACGACATAAGTTTGAGGGAGGGTATTGACGTTACCTTATTTAGATGTTACCTTATTTGGACGCTACCTTATTTTGTGTCACAAAATCAGATACTGATAATAAAAA
>NC_061117.1:202494370-202527341 GCF_002878395.1 Capsicum annuum
CTCTTAAAAGTTATGATGTTCACAGCTAGCTAGCTCCTAATAATTCCAAAAGATAAACAGTTGTCGATTTATGAGTAGTCAATTTTTTAAAAAGCAAATCAATAATGAAATCCTTCCCAACAACACTGTATATATAATTCCTTCTTGCTGGTTGCATGTCTATTGGCCAAACAAAAATGACCAATTATAATAACAAGGACAGAATAGAAACAGACATCATAGGTTGGTTCGAGGAAGTTGCCGAAGAGTCCGTCGATGTACAACGGCAGACGCTTCGGCGGATCCTCGAACTCAACCATGGTGTGGAATATCTCAAGAAATGGATTGGAGATATTAGAATTCAAGAAATGGATGACAATGAAATGGAGTCAATTTATGCCTCTTTAGTCCCTCTTGCTTCTCATGTAGATTTAGAGCCTTTTACTCAGAGAATTGCTGATGGAGATACAACTCCTCTCCTCACTCAACAGCCTATTACAAATCTATCCTTGAGGTGAGGTTTTTTTGTCTACCTTTCCTTTGAAATCGCGCCATCTATAGTGGGGTTGTAGCTTAGTTGGAGAGCTGCACGCATCTTTATTCTAGTGGTGGGTTTGAATCCCACACTATCTTTTCTCGCGAACAAATTTTGTAGTTAAACAACAAATTTCGTCACTAATCTTATTTAGCAACGAAATATCATACAATTTTGTTAGTTGTACGAGCAATTTAGTGATGAAGTTAGCAACTAGAGTAATTATTATATATTTTTTGTTCTTTTTCACCTAGTTGGCTCTAATTTATGTAGCCCAAATTCATCGACATATTTTCTACCATTTAAATTATTTTGAATTCTCCACCTTAATTGGGACGGCAGGAGGCTCACCAACTGAGCTAGCCCTCAATCCAGATTGGGTAGAAATAGAATTATTATTTGATATGGATACATCAATTATTTTGTCTTTTTTTGTTTGGTCAATTTTTGCGGATTGTGAAATATTCGTACAAAGTACTTGCACCCTTTATCTTCCAAAGTATGTCAACAAAAATGAAGATCGCAACATGGAATTATGCTCCTTGGTATATACATATTTGCTTCAACTGTGGAGTATACTTCGGGTTTTAATTTGATAATCAAATTACTGTAGTTTGTACCTATTTACTGAAGATTATCACAAAATTTTGTAGTTGGACAAAAGTACTTATGTCTACTTTGTTTCTTTAATAAGTAATAATGTAATGAATGAGAGACCTCCGCAAGTGTTTTTTTTTTTTAAAAAAATAAAATTAAAGTTGAAGTTTGTTTTAACCTATATGCCTTAATGATATTTTCTTGCTTGTGGGAACTGTGTTTAGTTCTGGAACCACTGAGGGAAGACAAAAATTTGTGCCCTTTACTCAGCATAGCTCCCAAACTACTCTTCAGATTTTCAAGTTAGCAGCAGCATATAGATCAAGGTATGATGATAAGTTGTTCAAAATTTTATAAAGTGTAGCCTGTTTGGCCGAGCTTCTGCAAAGCCAAAAATACCTAGTTTTCTAAAAAGTAAGTGCTAGTACTTATTTTAGAGAGTCGGTGTATTTGATCAAAGTTTTTAGAGAAAAGCTAAATGTTTTTGAGTAATAACAAAAAGTTTTTTTTTAAATGCTGAAAAAAATAGCATTTTCTCATAGGCACTTTAAAATTTTGATTAAATACCCATTACTGCTCTATTATTGGCAAAAGTGTTTTCCAAAGTGATAGTCATACACAAATTGTTACTCTCCAAATCATTTTTTTACGAAAAAAATACTACTTTTGACAGCAAACAGTTTCCAAAATAAAGTGATTTTGATAGTTTGGCCAAACAAGATTTTATTATCTTATAGTTCATTATTCTTAGAGCTTACTGATTTCTTTTTTATTTTGCATGGTGGGGTCTCATAGAATTTATCCTATAAGAGGAGGGGGAAGAATTCTTGAATTCATATACAGCAGCAAACAATGCGAAACAAAAGGAGGTGTAATAGTAGGAACAGCCACAACACACTATTATGCTAGTGAAGAATTCAAGATTAAGCAACAACAAACACAGTCCTTCACTTGCAGCACTAGAGAAGTCATTTCATGTGGAGATTATAAACAATCCACATATTGTCACCTCCTTCTTGGCCTATATTTTTCTCATGAAGTTGAATTTGTTACTTCAACTTTTGCATATAGCATTGTTCAAGCATTCAGATCATTTGAAGAAATGTGGAAGGAATTGTGCCATGACATTAGGGAAGGTACTCTTAGCTCAAGAATCAACATAGCTAAAGTCCAAAAAGCCGTCTTAGGTATGGTTACCATCTCATCTAAAAGTTTAGCTATAATAAACAATATATTTTTAATTACTTCGTTGTGTCTTCAACACGCCCCCTCACGTGCAAGACTCTTTTTTCTTCGGCCTATAGCACGTGAAATTTTTTTTTGCTAATGAGTGACAGTGAGACTTAAATAGAAGATCCTCATAGCCTATTATGTTATGAATGTTGAAATATGTTACCATCTCATAAAGCTTAAACCATTAGAAAGATTACATTTTCAATTACTTAATTATGTCTTCAACACGCCTCTTCACGTGCCATTCTTTCTTCTTTGGCCTACCATGTGAAAACCTTTTTTAATGGATGACAGTGCGACTTAAACAAAAGATCCGCCTTAGCCAACTTTGACATCAATATTGAAGTATATTAATAACCATCTCTTCTAAAAATTTAAATTGTTTTAGTAAACGTAATTATTTCAGCGTTTTCAACAGGTACCACTCAGCCTAATCCAGAATTGGCTTCAAGAATCCAATCAGTTTGTGAGAAGCTAGAAAAGGAAGATTGGTTTAGCATAATCCCAAAATTATGGCCAAATGCTAAATATGTTTACTCAATAATGACAGGGTCAATGCAGCCATATTTAACAAAATTAAGGCACTATTCTGGAGAATTGCCTCTAGTGAGTGCTGATTATGGATCCACTGAGAGTTGGATTGGAGTTAATGTGGATCCTAAAACTCCACCAGAAAAAGTTACTTTTGCAGTTATACCCACTTTTTCTTACTTTGAGTTTATACCTCTTTATAGACACAAGTCAAATCATAATTACCAAAATGGAAATATTAATTCAACAAATTATGATTTCATAGAAGGTGATCCTGTGCCATTATCTCAAGTCAAGACTGGTCAACAATATGAAGTCGTCCTAACTACTTTCACAGGTACGTAAACCTTGTTGTTTTGAAACTATGATTCAAAATTTAATGTTTGTCGAACTTTCAGTAGTTTTAACACGGTACATATTTTTGTTTCATGTCAAAAATACTCAATTCAGTTGAATTCACAAATATTGCGTTCATCGATCCGATTGGTACTAGACCTTGGCCATGCAATTACTTTAATAACAAATCATATTGCATAATCATCGGGGCCATGCTTTAATTTGCCAGATTGAATTATACTTAAGTAGAAGTACACTCTAACAAAAAACAGAAATTAGCGAAGGACAACTATGTCACTAAACTATAAAAAAAACCCGTTACTAATCCTATTTAACGACATATATTAAAAAAAAAGAAAAAAATCTATTAGCTAGGAACTATTTAACGACATAGTAAATAACGAATTTATAGATATAATTTCTATTTTAGTAGTTATATTACACTTCATTGAATCATCTGTTTACCATTTGAACCGCTACTTGCAGGTCTTTATAGATATAGACTAGGTGATGTGGTAGAAGTGGAAGGATTTTTCAAGAATACCCCAAAACTCAACTTCATATGCAGGAGAAACCTAATATTAACGGTGAATATCGATAAAAACACTGAAAAAGATCTCCAGTTAGTAGTAGAGAGAGGTTCGCAAATACTAAGCAAGTCAAAACAAGCCGAGCTAGTAGACTTCACGAGCCACGCGAACGTGGCAACACAACCGGGGCACTACGTAATTTATTGGGAGATCAAAGGGGAAATTGACGAAAAGGTCCTCGATGAGTGTTGCAGAGATATGGATGCTTCATTTGTGGATCATGGGTATGTTGTGTCAAGAAGAACAAAATCAATTGGACCATTAGAACTTTGCATTGTGGAGAAAGGCACATTTAAGAAAATATTGGAATATTACATAGGAAATGGGGCTGCATTGAGTCAATTCAAGACTCCTAGATGCACTGGCAACAAAGTGTTATTAAAAATCCTAAATGTTTGCACCATTAAGAGGTTTTATAGCACAGCTTATGGATGATTAGTTAGATACTTAAAATGTGGTGATTAATACAATTTGCAATTCTTCTCTTCTTTCCTTTTTTTGAGTCATATCAACAAATTATCAAGCTCCACAATTTTCTTTTTCATGCCTGGAGATGAATATTACATTTTTATATTTAAAATTAATTTAACTTCAAATTTTTTATTTTATCCTAATAGTGTGCAATGATTTATAATCACGCAAAATTGTCTAAGGCTGGTTCCACATCATAAGTTTTAAAAATCTTCTTTTATTTCTTAAAAGTCCCACTTAAATTAGAAAGGAAAGGTTATTTTGCAATCTATTTAATTTGAGTCCATGCACCAATAGGTTCTATATAAAATTGTATTACGTGATTAGCATTGGCTAATCAAGATCATTTCTCATCGTCCTTATCATGTTGGATATAATTTTATAGATTAAGCATGTTAAAGCTTATAATGTTAACAAAACAATTTTGTGGCATAACCAAAGTAATTAAGTGGGACTAAAAGTGGACATAAAGTCGTCCTAACTCCTAAAGCAACTATATCATGACAAATCAACTAAAAAATGTTTATTAATATAGAGAAAACATTTAATTTATCGTGATTAACAAAATCTGAGAACTGCTTATACATCTTCCAATTCTAAAAAAGTATATAAATACAGGTACATTTTTTTTTCTTCTTCTAAAAGTAAGTCTCTTTCATATATACTTCATCCGTGTACTTTTACTTGTCATATTTTGTTTCACGAGAGTCGGTTTAACTAATTCACGGAGCTAAATTGATGTGGATTAATTCAATATTTCAAATTTAACTTAGATGTTCAAATGATTATACAAAAATAAGGTGTAATCTTTCTCAAATTAATTTGATAAAAAACTTAATACATTTTAAAATATTGATCAAAGTTCATTCAATTTGATTCTAAGAAGCAAAATGTGACAAATAAAAATCATAAGTCACAGTATATATCTATTTACTAGGCCAAGTGCTCCATTAATATAATCATTATACATATATAATGCACTATGGAAAGTGCCCCATATATCTATTTCTCTATATATATATTCTTCACGTACAGCATATATATCATGTTAGCTTTATATATGATGGTTCCCAAGAAAATGAAATGAAATTGCATGGCCACACCTCTTAAGACCTACTAATATATACTTGTCGTTTGTTTATAAATTTTGGGATTTTGGCCCCCCACCAGTGCCCCCTCCTCTTAGATTTTCTAATTCGACAAAAAAGGTATAATCATTTGTCTCGGACATAATATTATCTCTTTATGTGTTTCAAATGTGTAACAGAATAGTGTAAATTATCAATAAAAACAGTAGCTGAGGTTGCTTAGTATTACTGCTACAATATAGTGTAATCATCATATTAATCTTACACTTACATCATTTTATAGTATGGTTACTTATCTACACTAGCTGTTTACCGAACCAACAACTTAATTTTAGTTAAAATGTATTCCCTGTATCTTAATTTTTTATGGTATATATTTTTAATTTATTCCAAAAGGAATTATATAATTTTACAAGAGGTCGGGGGTTCGATTCCACCTCTGTCGAATGAAGCAAATTCTGTGGCCAGTTTCCTACCGCAAAATGCACTGATCGAAGAATAGAGAATTAGTCTCACGGCTGTCGGCTGTGAAATACCGTGGGAAACCAAAAAAAAAAAATGTCATATAAAATAACACGATTAGACAAAACAATAAAAGTAAAATTATATGTTTCTTAATTTCGATTGGTGAATAAATTTTTATCTATGTCATTTCTTCTTTTGGTGTGGGCGAAAAATTATGAAAACGACAAACGGCCTCTATAACGAAGTTATTCCCAATAATTTGTCGGATGACTTTTGGAATTTGCATTTTGACATTTTCTTTCTTTTGATGGATTATTTGAAAAATAAGGTGCAGATTGCAGGGAAAAATTGGTAAAAACTATCTGTCTCAAAATTATTTTGTCAGAGGGATATTAAATTTTTTTTTGAATTATTTTTAGGATTAGGGTGTAAAAATTATGTAAAAATTAAAAAAAGTATGTCCACATGCGGGCCAAAGGACCATTGTATTTTTTTCTAACTTTACAATTTTAACATAATACACTAACACTCATCCACTTATTCCAATATAAAAAAAACCTTCTCTCTGCTCTTAAATTGTCTCCCAACTCCCGCTTTCAAGAACTCTTCTCCCCAAACATCATTTTTGTTTTTTCTTCTTGTGCAGCTGCTAAGAGCTCGTTGTTGCTTCATAAGGTTAGTTAAAACCATGTTTCGATCATTTGTAGGTCCATTTAAACAAGTTTCTTTGCTAATCGATTCATAGTGATGTAGGATTTTTTTTTTCGAATTTGGTTGATTAAGGAGTTTTGGTTTAGTTTCGATTTTTTTTTTAGCACAGAAGTGTTGAATGGTGGGATAATCGTTATTTAAAGAGTTATTTTGGCATTTTGATTCGAACAATGACCCGTTTCTGTTCGTAGACCCGTGGTTTATGAAATCAGAATGCCCTAAATTGAAATCAATTTTTAGACGTATGAAATTCTTTTGAAAATGGTTGCTGACATAGTGGAAATTGAAAGATTAATATCTAATTAGTTTGATTAGGTGCACTAGTTTGAGTTTTAGCAATTGTTGTGTTTTGATACTGCATGTTGAATTTTGGTTCAGTTATTGATGTGTGTAGTGAACTGTTTGATGGTGGAAGAGTTATTTTGGCATTTTGATTCGAACAGTGACCTGTTTCTATCCATAGATCTGTGGTCTATGAAATGAGAATACCCAAGGTTGAAATCAATTTTAAGACGTATGAAATTCTTTTAAAATGTGATGGCTGAAATAGCGAAAAATAAAAGATTAATAGCTAATTAGTTTAATTAGGTGCACTAATTTGATTTTGATACTGCATGTTGGATTTTGGTAGGGTATTTCTTTGATTTTTTGGGGGATTTTCATTTGAGCATTGACTTATTTTTGTTGATAGTATGGTCTATGAACTGAAAATGGGAGATTTGTTCTGTAGGTGTACATTGTGTTGAAAATATGTACAAAAATCATCCATCATGAGGAAGAAAAGAAAGGTGAGAAAGAAACAGTGTTGAAGGTGAAGAAAAAAAAGAAGCTGAAGAAGAAAAAGAAGTTGAGAAAGAAGCAGTTGATGCTACAAATGCTGAAAAAGAAGGAAATGAAACTGGAGATGTAATGGAAGAAATAACAGACAAAGAAGGAGGAGAAGACAAAGAAGTTGGGTTCATGGATATCGTTGATGAAATCAACAATACCTATGCTGATGATGAGGAAAATGGGAAAAAAGACGTTTGAATGTTAATATTGTTAATGTGTTGAATGATCTGTTGGTAGGATATTTGAAACATTCTTTTATTTCATAGAATTAATATTTAATCTTCCGTATACTGCTTGCATAGTCTATCATTACAATGCTGCTCAATTTTCAGTTGAGGTATTAATTGATCGACTATGATTCTATCAAAAACAGTATTAACATTGTAGAAAAATAGAAGTATTATTATTTATTCAATATCACTACATCCATGTTACACTTTTTTAAAGAACGAATACTAGCATTATAACACAGAACATCATTTTTAGGTCATTCTCCTTTTCTTCGGTCAAAATTAATTTTTGTTCTAGTTAATCCCTCTCTATTTGGGTGTCATGTAGCAATACTTTAAGATGATCTCTTCGTGCTTAGGCTTCTTTGAACAAAGTCATAAGGAAATCTCTATTTTCTTCGCATTTTTGGAGCCTTTGTAGTAGATTAAATTTTGCCAAGCGACGAAAATTTGATGTCTCTGATCCCAGACTCAACGTTGATGGACTGCTATGAAGTGATAGCTCATCAAGCCATTTAAAACACAAGCATGCGCCATTATTCTAGAAAATAAATTATAATTATATAATGATTAACTTAACATTATAAAAAAGACATACACGGCTCACCTTCGCAATTGCATAGTTATAAAATTTACAATCTTAATTTGAAGCCATGCGTAACGTCCTCAAGACAGCCGCATTCCCACAATGACAAATTAGAGTCTTTTTAGAATTGAATGTTTAAGATGCTTGAGATATTGTAGAATTTTTAAATAAAAATAAAGTAGATGAAATAAAATAATGAGGGAGTGACGACTTTATATATGAAGTAAAAAAAAAGTGTTAAGTACAAAATTAGTCGTTTGTTATCATTGGAACAATAATTTTATTTTTGAAATTGGTGGTGACACTTAATAGACTATCGTAGATCATGACCTATGTTAGCCATCAACGAGATACTAAAGTCTATTGTAGACACGCGTAATCGATGGACCCTCAATAACATATTTAAAAAAAATATCAGTAAAAGATATACTTGTGCTTTGAGGGTCCATCGACTCGTCCGGTCTATCGTAGACCTACACTTTTAGGAGTGCATCGATAGATCTCTTAATTATGCGTAGACCACAGTGATCTATGTACACTGCTATAGACCAACACTTAGATGTTGTTTAAAAAAGAATAAATAAATTTAAAATAAATGTAGGGTGAATTTCTACACATGTGAAGGAGTGTAAACAAGTCACACAATCATATTAGGGCTTATACAAATTAGGGGTGGTGTATTAAGGAGTGTGTGGATGGGCAGTGTTTGAATGTTCAATCTCCTAATAGTAATGTTTTTCAAAGCACAAGTATGTATTGAGGATGATGATTGTCCAACCACTATCCATTCCACATACTCTTTTTGATTTGGGGGTGGTGATTGAAGGAGTATGTGGAATGTGTATTCATCAAATATAAAATATATCCTCAAAACATACTTGGACTTTGACAAACATTACTTTTAGGATATTGAACATTCAACCACTACCCATCAACACACTCCTTAATACACCACCCCCTAAGTTGTATAAACTCTAATATGATTGTGTGACTTGTTTACACTCCTTCACATGTTTAGAAACCCACCGTACATTTATTTTTTATTTATTTATTCTTTTTTAAACAACATTCAAGTGTTGGTCTATAGCAGTGTACTTAGATCACCTTGGTTTTCGCATAATTAAGAGATCCATCGATGCACTCCTAAAGGTCTAGGTCTACGATAGATCAGACGAGTCGATGGACCCTCAAAGCATAAGTATATCTTTTACTGATATTTTTTTTTGGGCCAATATCGATGACAGTCTATTAAGTATCACCAACAGTTCAAGATTGTCTATTTAAATCTATTTTAATTTAATTATTTTCTTCCACCAACCCCAAAATATGTTATTATCAGTTTAAGTCATTTTTAATTTAATTATTTTACTCCACCAGCCCCGAAACATGTTATTATCAATTTAAATCTATTTTAATTTAATTATTTTATTCCACTAACCCCAAAACATGTTATTGTCTGTTTATATCATTTTTAGTTTAATTGTTTTATTCCACCAACCTCAAAACATATTATTATCTATTTATATCATTTTTAATTTAATTATTTTATTCCACCAACCCCAAACTTGGCCCATCGTTTCACATAGTCGACGAGCAACTACTATGTTAGGTCGAGGACTGATGGAGTATACGATCGATGATAGACTATATAGACTATACGATCTAACAATGCATAAATTTTTGAAACGTTGTCTGCATAGACGAATAACCACAAAAAAAACAATCACATAAAAAAGGAAAAACATAATGTACAAACTGAAAATACTTATATTGATTGAACTTGTTCATTGCATTACATGAATTTTAAGTAAAAAAGGCAAAATTGAAGAAGCTTTCTTCTAGCAAAATTCTATTACGAAAGCTTCTTCAGCAATGAACAATACAAAAAAAACTTAAATACATAAAGTAAAATAAATACCTAAACTAAATTAAGGGGGTGTTGTGGGGGTGATGTAGTCATTGCCGTTCATGCCAAGCCTCTATAGAATTGCTCGGAGGAAACGAGAAATACATCAGAGCTCACGCTCCAAGTATGCTCGGTCTTCCCCTAGGCCATAGAAAAGCCGATCAAGGTCATTACGCAGTAGCAACAAATCATAGTGATGAGGCAAAACTCAAAACAATAATTAAAAGACTGCCTCACCATTGTTGCGTCTAGTAGCATTTTGAGCTCATTCTTATCGGAAAATGTTTAATCAAGATAGAAATTAGTTCCGTCAGTGAAGGAATGTCCTCGTTATGATCTCGTTCCACGGTCTTCTTCATCGTTTTACGAATCTGATGAAACGTCTTCCATATGCATCGAATAATCTTCCATATTAATAGGATGATCGTCATCGTTCTCATAATCACTAAAATCGTCGTCGACTGATGGGCGCGGAGGTAGGAATTCTGATGAAGTTATCGGTCCTTCGAAGGACCTCTCAACTACATTTATCCTCAAAATAGGCATAAAGCCATCTGCATCAACATCCATCATGTACATCAGCATACGTACATCACTATTTATGATCGTAGGATTCACCTTTTTCCTCGAATGCATTAGATAACTAATCACCATATCGCCCGGCACGCAATCTAGATCCCCGCTCTGCATTACGCTTGCAACCAATTCATCGTTCGAACTGTTGTGGCAAACAGCAATGGGGATTGTCATCTTGGTAAAAGATCTCTATTTCCAGCATTTGGGAGTCTCCACCCATTCTCCCATGAAATCACCAAAAACCAGAACAAATTCTGCAATAGACATCCTGGAATTAGGCTTTGGTTGATTGTAGATTATGCTTATGGTCTAGGTCGGGTTATATACACGATCGATGAATGACGATCAGTGGTTGATGACTGGGCAGCTATCCGTACGAAAACCTTGAAATTGCAAATATTGCTTCTAATCAACGATCGTTGAGTTTATGGAATAGAGAAATGAACTTAGAATCGCCTGAACTGCTGTAATGTGTTTTCTAAAGTGGTTTTTAGTAATGTGAGTGGTTTCAAACTTTTTAACAATAGTGAAAAGTGTGTTTGAGAAGATACCAAACAAATGGGGTAACAATGGGTGCAATGGACAAACTTATGATGTTTGTGGACTGATTTAGAGCTAATCGCCGAAAAATAACACCAAAAAAGTGGTCGGAATCAGAGCTTTTTGGAGGAAAAAACAACCACCTTCTATTTTTAGCTTTTAAAATTTTTTTATTTAATATTTTTGAAAACCTAGATATTTTTGTATATATAATGGTGGATGATGGAGTGGGTTGAAGTGTATTATTTAAAACTTTTGGATGAAATTATTAAGTTGGAAGTATTGGGTTAAAGTGAATTATTATAAAATTTGTGGGTGAAGTTGTTAAGTTGGAAAAGTTGATGATGATGTGGATTTAAGTGTCCTTTCAGCAAATTTTTCAAAAAGTATATAACTTTGGCAAAATAGTTTTCCATAGTGTCCTTTTGGCAAACTTGCCCCAGATTGCAGCCACTTACTGACACAAATGTTAGTGCAAATAAAGCTTGTTGAAATTTTTTAAATTCGAGACTTTTAATTAGGATGACAGAATTATATTTATTTCACTGTAATTGTAGTCGTAATTTGTTGGTTGGGGAGGAAAAACTTGCAGTCGGTATAATATAACATATCAACTTTAAATTTATAAATTCATATAGGTGTTTTGATAAATTTAACTTCTGAGTTTAAGGGGCTCGTTGAGGGTACTTGATAACATTCGAAATTAGCTTATAAATGATATCATCTCTACTATGAGGATTTCTCAAAAACAATCTCTTTATCTTCGCAAGATAAAAGTAATTAAATTTGTGTATATATCAGTTTCTCCATGACTTGTAGAATTACACAATACTTCTTGTTGCATAAAAGATGTAGTAATATAAAAAATAGCAAAATAGAAGTTCCTACAATATTATACCAGGATTTGATCTTGAGTCAAATTTTTAAAATTTCTTCAAATATTAGATGAAATGGATTTCACAAAACTTGAGCTATTAAAACTAGAGATCAGCAAATGATTCTTTAGTTTGTGGAAACAATCTCTATCGAAAACAGTGTTTCTATTTTTAAGGTAGGGTAAGCTGGGGTAAGAGCAGCATGAGTACATTCTATCCTTTTCAAATGTCCCTCTATGAATTATACCGGATGTGTTGTTGTTGTGTGTTGTAATGAGCAAAGGAAGGTAAGTAGGTGATGGGTTATCTAGTAGCTTTTTGTTTTGGTTCAATACAATTACTAAGATAAAGATTGAAATTAAATTATATTCTAGTGAAATCGACCCAAAATTTGAGATCATTTAACGTGGTCAAGTGTGATCTCTCAAATGGGATCAGGTTCAAACCCTCTGCATGTTTTTTCGATCGAACTTATTGCACGGGGCTAGCTTATTTCTATATTTATCTATTTCATATGATAGACTATAATATTAAAGCGAGATTTATCATGTACACATTCAAAAAATAGCAATTATTGCGGGTTGCCTATCAATGAAAATAAACATTGAACGATTCAAAAAAAAAAACTTTTTTCATAATGTGAAAATCACATAGATATACTATTTAAGAGTCAATATAACAAAACATAAACATACTCTTTTATTTACAAAACATAGATTTAAATTTTAAATTTGTAGAAATTGAAGGAAAGAAAACTAATAGCTGTCCCACAATGTATGAGTGTGCAAAAATCAAACCGACCGATAAAAATGTTATTGATTTATTGTTATTGGGTTAATGGTTTGTTATTGGTTTTATAAAAAAAATTATTGGGTTATTGGTTTGGTTCGATTTTTTTTATTGGGTTATTGGGTAAACTGATATATATATATATATATATATATATATATTTCTCTTAATTTTTTTTTAATTTCTACCAATTAACAAACCTATTATTTCAATTATACAAACTCTTAGTTTCTCCTAACAACATTTAGTTCAAACTTGGAGATTCTTGTAAATTGAAACACATTATGTAAGATTTTTGGCTGCAAATAAGATTCAATTTTTTTCATGTTAGCTACTACTATTTTTATTTTATGAGTATTTTCTTATCGGTTAAACTGAAAATCGAACCGTTAAGGACTAAAATCCGATAAATCGAAAATCAATAAAAAATATCTTATTGATTTGGTTATTGGTTTAGCATATTTAAAAATCAAAAACCGATAAACCAAATCGATAATATATAAAATTGAACCGAACCGACCGATGCACACCCCTACCACAATGTAATCAACCGTATCTTTTCTTTAAAAGTAATTAATACTAATTTCAACATAAATCTTCATTGGAATCTACTCTTCATAAGAGTCCTAGAATAATGGCGTTTATTAGCCTAAAAGTCTATTCCAGATGAATTTTAAATTGTATATATTCACTCAAATTTTAGTCAAGCTCAGAAGTTGATCTATCAATAATTTTGTGGTATCTTAACTGTACAAAAAATTGATTTAGTAATAATTTTATAATGTATGAACTGTATAAAAATTAGTATAACTAATTTTATAGTACTTGAAGAATATAAAAATTGATATATCATTAATTTTATGGTGTTTAAATTGTATAAAAATTGATATAAATAATTGTATGCTGTTTAATTTATATAAAACCTGGTATATCAATAATTTGATGATGTCTAATATGAAAATTGATATCAATAATTTTATGGTATTTAAGCTATATAAAAATTAATACATCAATAATTTTATGGTGTATAAAAATTGATATCAGTAATTTTATGATACTAGGACATTATAAAAATGGTATATCAATAATTTTATGGTATATGGGCGTTATAAATACTACTATATGAAAGGTAAAACAAATACTCCTTCGAGAAAAACTATAAAGTTCCTTTAGAAAAATCAATGGCATCTTATTTGGTTAGTTTTTTTTTTTTATCGTATCTTCTTTATTTTTTACTTTATACTTTAAATTCCGTTAAATTTCAACTGGTAGATTTAGTGAAGTGAAAACTATTAATGAGTTTCGTAATATTGAATATTAAATAGTGGTATATTTATGTGATTTGCCTTTTGATAATAAAATAAGTAATAACAAAGAAAAAACACGAGAAGTAGCAAACTTAAGTCTATAATTACGCTAAATATTAATACTTTTAAAAGATTAAATTTTATAGTAAAAATAGCAATATTTTCAATGGGGCCAAGCCATTACTGCTTTCTTCCGTTACCATGTGTAACTTCTCCTCTTTTACGCAACTACATTTATCTCTTTTCTTTTGTTACTTTATATTCTTCTTTTTTTCATTTTTTTCCCTATTTTTTAGATTTCAGTTTTTGCTATTTTCTATGCCTACGATCAAAGAAATTAGTGAGCGTTGAAGAGGCGAGGTCGAAGCATCGTAACGATCCAGAAAGAATGATCAAAATTATGAAAGAAAAAAATTTAAAAAAATATCTTTTCTGAAACTCTCAAAAATTCAAAAATCAAAGAATAAAAGAAAAGTAAAAGCAATCGAAGCAAACAGCAAAATTCCAAATCCTAAAGTTGAATAATCTTCTAAAGA
The DNA here is from genome assembly GCF_002878395.1 of Capsicum annuum. Classification (NCBI taxonomy): domain Eukaryota; kingdom Viridiplantae; phylum Streptophyta; class Magnoliopsida; order Solanales; family Solanaceae; genus Capsicum; species Capsicum annuum. The sequence goes on from NC_061117.1 coordinate 202,509,083, forward strand.
TGATTTGCAAGAAGATAAAGAAGAAGAGGTATTGTATATGTATTTTAACACGATTGTATTTTGTAATGTATGAGTGTTTGTATATCTTACAAATGTATTCAGTTTGTTTGTGCTGATTTGTATAAAGGGACAGACCCACATACATTTTTTGAGCACCCACTAAATTCGATGTAGAAGAGGTATAATTATATAAGAAATAAAAAAAAAATAATAAAATATAGTATAAAAAAGTACCCAAAGAATAAAAGCATGACTGGTGCTCTGACTTTTGGCATAACTTTCATGTCTCCTATTTTGGAATCGAATCCTTGACATTTATACTTGTATATCGAAAAAATTTATTCTGCATTTCATATGTCATAGTTGTATGAGGTGTCTATATATTTGACAAATGGACTTTTGGACCCCACCTGCCAGACCAATTCTTTTCCTTCTGCTTTGCATTTTCACTTTCAGTAACTTTTTGTTTTTGTTTGCCAAATCATTTTTGTTCTTTTTTTAGAATTATCTTTCTTTATTAGACGCAAGAGGCATGTAAGCACGGTCCAATATTCATTACTCCCTCCGTTCTATTTTATGTATCATTATTTGACTGGGTATAGAGTTTAAAAAATAAGAAAAGATTTGGTAAAATTTACCAAATTATCCTTTATCAAAAAATGTGTCAATATCTTTTTTTTTAATTAAGTGGAACTAATAAAAGTAAAAGGGTAATTGTGCCTTTAAAAAGTTATCAAATAAAGAAAGACGACACTTATTTTGGGATAGATTAAAAAAAAAATGATGACACATAATTTGAGTCGGAGGGAGTATTTTTTATCTAATTAATATAATATTGATAAAATTTTTAGAGTTAAGTAAATTTTAAAAAATTTTAAGTTGTTAATTATTGTAATGTATATAGTATTTTATAATTTTTTTAGATAATGTGTTATTCTTAATATTTCAATTTATGACACTGATAAAATGTAGGAAGTCAACTAAATTTTTTACTAATATAACTTTTAAATTGTTATGTTATTTTTAATATTTTAAATTGTTAATTATTGCAATTTATAATCCATTAACATAATTTTCAGATAATATTTTCTACTCTTTTTATTTCAATTTATGCAACACTGAAGAAATTTAGAAAGTGAACCAAATATTGTAGATTATTGTATTGTTTTTAATATTCTAAGTTGTTAATTATTGTAATTTATAATCCTTTACAATTTTCAAATAATATTTTCTATTTATTAATTATTGTAATTTATAATCCTTTTACATAATTTTCAGATAATATTTTCTACTCTTTCTATTTCAATTTATGCAAAACTGATGAAAGTTTGAGAGTGAACCAAATTTTTTAATATAAAATTTCTAAATATTTTGATCTGTTAATTATCGTGATTTATAGTACTTTCTACTAATTTTTAAATAATATATGTTACTCCTTCTGTCCCAATTTTTGCGAGTGTGATAATATTTGACGAATCAATCAATTTTTTAATATATAATTAAATATTTTAAGTTGTTAATTTTTGTAATTTATGATACTTTACGTCATTTTCAAATAATATATGTTACTTCCTCGGTTCCAATTTATGCACTAATAAATTTTGAAAGTCAATCATTTTTTCTGATATATATCTTTCATATATTTTAAACGATTAATTATTATAATTTATAATAATTTATATGCAATTATTGACAAATAAATTAAAATGAAAAAATAAAAAATTATAAAGAAGTGAAAGCTGGTAGGACGACCATGACCTACCTGCTTTACCGCACTTATATATATTAGTAATTGCTTTCTTTATTTTCATTGTTTACCTTTTTCTTTCAATTTTTTTCCCATACTAAGTAAATTGATGGCTTTCTCGTTGTGATTTTTATTTGTATATATTCATAAGAAAATCAAATTTATATAATACTTTCTATGTCTCACGTATTTGTCTTCATTTTTTTTTTCAATTTCACAAAAAATTGTTTATTTCATTTTTGATAATTTTTTTAACTTAATTTTTTTCAGTGGCATGTTTTAAACCACTAAGATTAAAGGATATTTGATATATTTTAGATAGTTTGAATTTAAAAATAGAAGATTCAAAAGTCCTCTTGATTTTCTTAAATTCTATGCCGAAACAAAACCAGACAAACAAATTAAAAACAGAGAGAGTATTGTCTCCATTAGTTAAATGTATGAATGATCACTCAACTTATAATAATTCGTTTCAGAATTTTTCGGCATGAATCAAATTTAATCGGATTTTAATACAAGTATCAAATACCGAATGTAGAACAATATATTTGGCAATTAAAGTCTCTTTTTGCTTAGTTATCTTCCGTTGTTATTTTAACTTGAAATATAATTTTCAGTGTCTATTTAATGATGTGGTAGCTCAAGTTTTTAGAAAAAAATTAAATTAAAATTAAAATTAGTATTTAAAATTTTCTAGGACACACTCATTCTAAATTCAATCCAATTCTAACCCAACCTGCTTAAAATAATTTTGCTATATAATAGATGCACTTTGTAAAAAAAATAAAAATATGTGATGGCTATTCAATTTCTAACGTTTTAAATATTAGAGATACCGGTAATAACATAACTATAATAAACAGTACAATATAAACTTTAAAAAATAGATTTTCCATTTATGAAATTTAATTTTAAATTTTTGATATCTACTATTTCCATCACCAATAAAAAAGAATGTATAATAAAAACGAAAACAACAATCATAATCCAATGATCAAAAAATTTATATTGTTACAAATATTTACAAATAAGAATTAAGAGGGAAAAAAAAGCAAAAAAAAAAGAAACTTCAAGCAATTTGTGAAAACGACAAAGTAAGAAAAATAATAAAAACAAAAAAAATAAAGTAACCTCAAAAAAAAAAAAAGAACGAAAAATAATTTGTCCCAAAAAGAAGAGAAAAAGAAAAAGAATAGTTAATGGTAAAAGATAATAAAATTGGCATGGCAGGTGGGGCCCAAAGTCCATTTGTCAAATATGTAGATACCTCATACAACTATGAGGTGGCGTATGAGATACAAAATATTTTTATTTTTTTTTATATGTATATGTATTTTTGTGCAATGTCAGGTGTGTATTTGGCCTATGTTGTGTCCTTTAGGGTCGTTTGGTAGAATATATAAGAATAATGCAAAATATGGTGTATTAGTAATGTTTGTATTAACAATGTTTGTATTAGCTATACTTGCATTAGTTATGCTTATATTTTTCTTATGCAATGTTTGGTTCGATGTATTAAAAATAACATGAATTACATAATTTCAAAAATTTTTTTTTTTACATAATACCCTTAATATATATGTTAAAAAGGAAGTGAAATTTTTTTTAGGGATAATAGTGTCTTTAAGCATGTCAATGCATGCATTAGATCCATGTATTACTAATGGCATGGATTTTGAGGTATTATTAATACACACCTCAATACACAATAGGGTATAACTAATGCAAGCATTAGTTATACATAAGATAAAAAAAATATACCAAACAAAGTACTGCTAATACACATTAAACTAATGCATGCATTAATTTTCTAATACACTCTACCAAACGACCCCTTAAAGTGTAACATATGTATTTGTATTATATTTTTACAGTGGACACATATGTAATTTGTATATTATATATGTATATGTATATATATGTATATATATATATATATATATATATATATAGTTTTTGGGGTATTGTATAGTACAACGTCATATATGTATTTTGTACAGTATCAGATATACATTTTATAAATAAACTCGAAGAATATAAATACACGAAAAATATAATTACACTCTGAAATACATACAAATACATTAAAAAATATACAATTATAATCTGAATAACAAAATCAACATTCTGAACTGAATATGTAGCAAAATGGAGTTTGATTTAAAAAAAACCTCTACAAGTACATTCAAAGTACACTCTGGATTGAATAGTTTTGAAAGTAGCAAAATTGAGTTCGAATAAAATAATAAAGTCGACTTAATCTAGTGAAAATAAAGTAGGTCTTCGTTTAATAAGAACCAACCATGAAAAAGAAATCTTTAAATTCTAATTTATGGCGTAATTATAGTAGTTAAATCATTCCTTATTTATCTCAACAGATTCGATAAAAATTAATAAGGGGCGTTGATCCATTTGTATATATGCTTTATGATTAAAAAAAAAATAGCCTAAAATATAAAACATAAATTGTTGTTTTGGATAATTATAAAATTGTTGCTATGAAACGCCTAATTATGAGTTTAAGTTTGCTACTTCTGAATTTTTCCCTAATAATAAGGTATTGATAGGTAGAGATAAATTTTATGGGCGTTTTACATAAATTCCTACATGTGTATTCCTAATTACACCCTACCTGATACGGAAAAGATAAGAGAAGACTGAAAAACTACTCTAAACAGTCCACAAATCAACTAGAACCCGAGGACCCATTTGAGAGCAACTTTCGGCCAACAATAACAACACAAGGATTACAAGATACAAGGTGTATTTTAACACCAAAATGGCAATAATGACACAAGATGAAACAAATCACAGATTCAACACAAACACAAGGAAAATTACATAGAAAATAAAGATAGATAGTGAGACCAAGATTATTACAAGATTAAGAACCAAGTGTATTTCAACACTAACCCCTAATGAATATAACATTCAAAACCACACTCTTACGGTGACCACCAAGGGAATGAACTTACCTCAAGATCTACCGTTTTCAAGCAAAGATCAATATTGGCTTTTCCAAGCCCTACGTTAAGGATGGTTTTTCCAAGCCCTACGCTAAGGATGGCTTTTCCAAGCCCTACAATTAAGGGTGTTACACTCTCAAAAGAGAGAAAATATGTCTTTCAATTCTTCATCATTCAAAATCTCCAAAGAAATGAGCTAAAATGACCTATTCATAGTGTATTACAAAAGAAGATAAGAAATACCACTTTGCCCTTAATGATAGGTGCGGCCATGGTGTGTAAATACACCATGTGTAATGTCCAAAATGCCCTTAATTAAGGTCCAAAACCGTGAGTCCTCAATCTTAAATGCTCCAAGCAATCTTCCACACACGAGATTGCTTTAAGTTATGCTCAAAACGGGTCCTCCATGCATGTTCTTGTATTATCGAGGTGACCAAGTCTTGAGCCTCTATATGTTGGCCTCCAAAGATGTCATCAAAAGATAAGATGACCATTTGTCCCGTATCATCCTCGCCTTCTTGAAAAGGATTCGACCTCGAATCCAAACCTTGCAAAATCGAAGAGAGGACAAAAAAATACAAACTCCTCATGGCATGAGGGTTAGGGTTAGCATAACAAATCATCTCAACATGCTAAGGTTGCACATATTTGCAATATAACCAAGAATCCTTTGAAAGGAATATTAAAAACTCAATAAAAGATGAACAAAGGATTTGGTTATAGGATACATCAAGAGTGAAACTTTGCTTGTCATGTAGACCAAGAAACAAGTTTAGTGCACCAACATCACCATTTCTAAATTTGACATCGGGGTCAAATGAGAAAAGTGGCCATAGACACGGGTCTCGACAACACTTCCCTTTCCCGTGGTCTACACCCAAACTAAATGACATACTCTCTACAATAACATACATATCATCCAAAGAAAATAGAGAGTAAAGAAAGGTATCACTCAAATCGACTTATACTAAGGTGCTCTCAAGTGTGTTCTCACTACTAGTTTCCCAATAATCACCATGAGTACTCTCAACAAAGAAATCACACAAAGTAGAAGAAGAAGTAGCTTCTGCAACTACACATTCTTTACCCTTAAGAGTACTCTCATCTTCCAAGAAGAGATTTTCCTCTTTAGGAGGAATGTTGTCACATCATAGTGGGTTAGCATATAGGCTATAGCTTCCAAGGCATGCTATACCATCATTTTCACCACTAGGTTCATTAGGAGTGTTTAAGTCATCTTCAAACAAGACATTATACCTAAAAAGAGTGTGATCTACCTCACAGACAGATTTGGAAAAAGCAAGTTCCTCACTCTCTAAATGATCAATATCAAGTTTCAAGGATGTTTCAAACACAATATTACCCCAAGAAGAGCTCTTGGGTTCATTCTTACTTTGTTGAACAACATTTTCAAATACTTCACTCACTTGAGTCTTATTAAACACATCACACACATACTCAAGCGGTGGATAGTTTTTACAAACAAATTGATCAACACCAATTACACAAGACAATGTACTTCCATTCAACATATAGGCTTCAACACTAGGTGGACAGTAATTAATCTCACAAGAGGAGTCAATTTCGTCATCAATAGGATCAACTAGTGTATCCACACTCACAATATGTAGATCATCAATAGGAGGCAAGGAATCATTAGACTCATAAACAAGTAAGCTACTACTCACACTCAATGGATTACTAGACATACAATTATCATTCACATGCATTAAAGTGTAAGAGTTAGCTATTTTACCTTGAAGATCTTGAGTAAACTCTTTCTTCCCGTGAGGTGGAGGTCCTCCATAAGCTTGGGCAGTAACTTCCTTTTGATATTGGTCGCCTTCTCTTGCCATGTTGGTACCTATACAAATGTCCATAGAAATAGAAGGACAACCAAAGTTAGCACGGTTTGGTGGCAATCCCCTCACTTCGCTCAACACAACCTCTCATTTTTCCACTCTCGGATTACCACCTTTCATTCTCTTACTCTTCTAAATCTTTTGTCTCTCATAATAATTCGACTTGGAGTAGGTAAGAACTTCTTTTTGCGACCGGGGCAGAATGTACATCTCGAGGCAATTTTCCTATCGGTCTCTTACAATATTAGGCCAATTTTGCATATTTGGATCTTTATGTTGTGCAAACCAATCGGTGCCCAAGTTCACATGACCATAAGTTATGGGAAAAACATCACACCACACTTCCTCATGGTAATTAAATTGGGAGAAGACAACTTTTACCCTCTCGGTAACCTTAAACCTGTCCAAGAAGTATGGAATAATTAAAGGCTCGCAAAATAACCCCAAGTAATCAACCATGGATGGAACAATATAGTTTCTATAGTACCTATTATTTAACACAACGGTATCCCACAAATGGTCACTTTTCCAGAGTGTTCACTCATTCTCGGATTAATATTGTAAAGCACATGAGTACCCCTTGGTTTTGGAGATGCATACCCTCTTCTTTTCATTCGACAACCTACACTATAGCTAGTATAACCATTCACACTATATCGACCTTGATAAGAAGTACTACAAGGTGGAGAATATGAATCTTCACACTCCTCATGTGTACTCTCATCATAGCTCTCATAAGGTTTGCGAATGAAAGGGTTATACCTAACACCAAATCTAGGTTCGGAGTGGGGAGTGCAAGACTCCTCACATGTCCCAACTTCATCATAAGATCCATCACGAGGTCCTACATCATCTCCAAAGTCACCATAAGCACTAGGCACTTCATTTACCTCATTTTCTCCCTTAAAACAGTAACTTTCAAATCTTCCTATGTTTTGATCATGGCTATTTTCATAGCCTCAACAATCTCCCTCAACTTCGTAGCCATAAAAACCCTTACTACAATCATAGTCTCTCATATTGTAGTCACAATAATTCTCGGCTATCGAAGTCATGTTCCCCTTATATCACCCTTTAAACCTACAAAATGAACAAACAATATTAGTAGTAAAGCTTCTCACCAACACTCGTATTCACTCACTTTTGTGATCCCCACAATTTGGAGCGGCGAATATTGAAAGTTGCTTATATTTCGGTAGTCAATAGGATGTCAATTCTACTTAGCGACTGGAATAGATTTTTATTTGATCGACTCAAGACACAAGACAGAAAATTTTCTTACGAACTTGAAACAAAAAGTTACGACGAATTAAAAATGAGAAAAGCACACAAATAACGAAGACACGACAAAAACAGATTCAAAAACTAATTCACAATCTAGTAGGTGATTACTAGTTGCTAATTAGTACTAGAATCAAGAAATGAAACTAACGAAACAAAGAAAAGAAACTTTAAAATCTGAAATTTGAGCTTCAAGGTTTTTTTGGAACGTTGATGACGTGGCACTTAGATGACGTGGTAGTTTGGTGACGTGGTAATTTGGTGACATGGCAATTTGCAATTTGGATTGGTCAAATTTTTAATTTGGGAGAGTGAAAAATTAGCTAAAGGAGGGAAAGCACAAGACTTAGAGCCTTTTTTCAAAATTCAAAAGACTTTGACTTTCCTTGCACCTTTTTAGCAAGACACCTTTTGAAAGCCTTTGTCTCCTTTCCTCTTTTGTTTGTCTTGGTACGTGCCCTTACTCTCTTTTGGTAATAAGTCTTTTTGAAAGTCCTATTGTCCCCTTTCTTTTTTTGTATGTTCTTTGGGATATGTTTCAAGACTAATGAAAGACTACACTCTTTTCTCCACTCTTTAAGATCAAACCACACCTATTGAATATTCTTGTTCAACAATAAATGATGAACATGAAGAACAACAAGAACACTCAAAAGATTGAAACTAAACCAAATGAACTCCAAATTGAATGATTTTGGATTCCTTTTGCTCACGTTAAACTCCATAACACAATCATTCATTTTTCAAGCCACTATATCAACAACAAGCCTTCCAATTTCGAGCTTCACCTTACTAGTTTCTTCAACCTTAAACTCAACAATGGTGAACAACTCAAAACCACCTGGATTAAGCTCAAATCCAAGATCTAGACTCACTTAGTGTTAGGGAACAAGAACCTAACACTAGAAACAAACAAAACACACTAAAATCTCCTAAATCTAAGTCTCAAATTTCAGCTCAAACACAAAAACGGGACAAATTTCTTTTTTTTGAGATTTTTGGTTTTTCAACACTTTTTTTTTAATTTTTCAACTAACAAGCCCAAGATTGATTTTGTTGGAACAAAATCAATCCTTGCTTTGATACCAAATGATACGGAAAAGACAAGAGAAGGCTCAAAAACTGTAACACCCCATATTCAAGTACGTGTATTGGCGTATTCAAGTACGTGTATTGTTTTTATTTATATGAAATAATTTTTTTTATTTTATTTATACCGGAATTTGCCCATCGATGGTTCCATGCGAAGGTTATTGAATAAGTTTTCCAACGATATAAGAATTTTCAAAAATGGATAGGTTTCGGATATAATCGAGCACATTTGAAACTATAAAACGGTGGCCGGGATATTTGGGAATAGTAAATGTGCAGGAAAATTTCCTGCACACACACTACTGAGGCCAGTTGAATTTTTGGATCAATTTCGAATGATCATAACTCCCTTAATATAATGAACTGGGAGAGCTGTGACCTATGAAAAGAAAGATCTTTGAGTCTTCTTTCCAATGCAATTAGTTTCATCTAAATCCAACGTCTGAGTAAGGAGTTATATTCATTTTACTTCAGCCTATCAAAATAGATTTTTAGGGTCAACTTCAAACAACCATAACTCCTTGTACAGGACGAACTGGGTGGCCTACTTTATATGAAAGCCCTTTGAATTATCCTTCCAACTATACCAATTTCACCCAAATTTGATATCGGAGAAAAGATTTATGGTCGATCTACTTTAACTTATCAAAACAGTCCACCAAAGGACAGATTTGACATTATTTAAATTTTAAAGGCATTTTGATCATTTTTTATTATATTATGGACAGGAATATGTGTATATATACATGTATATGAGTTCAAAAACTCATTTTCATCATCAATCATTGATGAATAACAAACCCTAGCCAAATTTGACCTTTAAATTACTTTTGATTCAACCGTAGAAATTCCAAAGTAATCCGATAACTGCATTTGTCATCTCGAGAGCTTCGAACGGCACCTATTATTTGTGCAAACGGGATTGCATAATCAAGAGGTGAATTCTAATATATGAATATTGTTTGCCTTTGTTCTTTTCCATATGTATATGTGTGATAGAGGATTATATGTATTGGTTGTTATTGAAAGGTGATGGAAATAGGGTTATGGACTATTTTACATGGTTTGGTTGTATTGAATTGTGGAAGGTGGATATGGTAATTGAGTTATGGAAGGTGGATATGGTGATATACTATTGAATTGATGATTATTTATGTCTATGGCTCAATTTGGTTTAATGGATTGCTTTGAAGGATAAATGAATCCAAACTTGATATTGGAGGATGTTGTATGAATATGCATGGCATGTGAATGTAATTGGAGTATAAGAGGGTTAAAGTGACACCCTTTATGGTGTAATTAAGGCTTACTACTTAACCACTAGTTTGGTGAATTCAAATAATTGAATTGTGATGTTTGGTTGCTAATACTAGATTGCTATATATGTTCATTGTAGATAAGTAATCCAAAAAGACGGGAAGTCCATTTGGGACTAGTATTGAAGGTTGACAATCAGGTATGTAAAGCATACTCTATACCATATCTTTGGCATGAAAGTGAGCAATTGTTCTATTAAGAAAGTTTCCAAAGTTATTCAGTAACATGTGATCCATAATGGTTTTGTATGATGTCCTACGTTACCAATGAACTTGTTTCCACCCTACAAGATGTCAAGACATTCCAATACTTACTTGTTTTCCAAATCTTACATGTTTATTGCACTAATGAATGTCAGAAGGTATCCGGTTACTCAAACAAGATCCATGTGCTATTAATGACTCCAAAACGTTTCATTGATATACCAATAAGTTCCTACTTCATTGTTATGGCATTGATGACTCCAAAACACTTCATTGATGTGTCAATGAGTTCTCACTTCATTGTTATTGCATTGATGGTCTATTTATATGTCTCTTATTGATGTATCATTGTTTCAAAGTATCAAAAATGCGGTGGCGACCGAAATAACAATCTCAAAGATTAATTGAACTAAGTGATATAAGTTCTCTCTAATCGGGTAGTATCCCAGGGGCATAAGCCTATCATGGGTCGATCCCTATTTATATGTTTATGGGTGGTATCCCTGGGGCATAAGCCTATCATGGGTCGATCCCAGTTGATATGTACTGGAGGCAGCCTAATGGTCACAGTACAATAAAGTAATGATTACAAAGATGATAAGAACGAAGGTAAAGTGATTGAATAAATACAATGTGCAGGTTGTCACAAGTTCTAGTAAGTGTGGTCCACTCCTATTACGATTTATTCACTTGTTTCTGATTTCTATTGAGCTCATATATCATATGTGATTATCTACAGCTTTACATACTCAGGACATATTTCATACTGACGTCCCCCACGGGGGACCTGCATTTCATGCTGCAGGCATAGGTACCTCAGCTCATACACCGCATAAGTAGGAGCCAGGATATCCAGCTGCTTTTGGTGAGCTCCAGTTTGCTTTGGGGCTTTCCGTGTCATATCCAGTCACTTTTGGTATTGCATAGAAATTAGTTATATGGCGGGGTGTGTCCCGACCTTAGTTAAAATCTGTGTATTATCTAGAGGCTTTGTAGACCTAATGTACAGTCAAGGTGGTGTTTTGTTAATAGACGTGATGGCTCTAACGGCCAAGTATTGTATATACATATATATGTGTGCTCGAGCTTATACATGTGATTATTTCCTTTTATATGCGACATGATGCTGTCCGAATTTCGGGTTGTCATAAAGGTATGCATGGGAAGTATAAGGTTATAAGCTGTTTCTCCCGGAACTCCTCAGTTACGGGTGCCAGTCCGCCCCAATAGGATTTGAGGCGTGATAAAAACTACTCAAAACAGTCCACAAATCAACTAGAACCCGAGGACCCCCTTGAGAACAACTTTCGGCCAACAATAACAACACAAGGATTACAAGATACAAGGTGTATTTTAACACCAAAACAGCAACAATGACACAAGATGAAACAAGTCACAGATTCAACACAAACACAAGGGAAATTGCATAGAAAATAAAGATAGATAGTGAGACCAAGATTATTACAAGATTAAGAACCAAGTGTATTTCAACACTAACCCCTAATGAATGTAACAATCAAAACCACACTCTTACGGTGACCACCAAAGGAATGAACTCACCTCAAGATCTACCGTTTCCAAGCAAAGATCAATATTGGCTTTTCCAAGCCCTACGCTAAGGATGGTTTTTCCAAGCCCAATGCTAAGGATGGCTTTTCCAAGCCCTACAACTAAGGGTGTTACACTCTCAAAAGAGATAAAATATGTCTTTCAATTCTTCATCATTCAAAATCTCCAAAGAAATGAGCTAAAATGACCTATTTATAATGTATCACAAAAGAAGACTAAAAAGATCACTTTGACCTTAATGATAGGTGCGGCCATGGTATGTAAATACACTATGTGTAATGTCCAAAATGCCCTTAATTAAGGTCCAAAACCGTGAGTCCTCAATCTTAAATGCTCCAAGCAATCTTCCATATGCGAGGTTTTTTTAAGTTATGCTCAAAATGGGTCCTCCATGCATGTTTTTGTATTCTCGAGGTGACCAAGTCTTGAGCCTCTATATGTTAGCCTCCAAAGATGTCATCAAAAGATAAAATGGACATTTGTCCCGTATCACTACCTCAACATTTAATAAAATTTATAAAATTCTAAATTTTTTATTTTTCAATACATATATTAATAAGAGATACATCTTATCTGATATATCCATTAAAACAACTATGACGTGCTAAAAAAAGAAAATAATGAAAATTGAGGAGGAATTAATCACATTTCATAACTTCAAAATTACTATTAAAATCTCCAGAAAATCGTAATTAATTAAAATATTGATATTAAAAAAAAAAGACCCTCATTCATCTTGTTGAAACATTCTTCTTCTCTCTTTGAAATTCAAAAGAATATCACTCGCTCATCTAAACAACTCCACCTCCTCGTCTTTAAAAGCTTCTTTAAAATCTTCTAGAATTTTAACGTTGCAAGAACTGTCAAACCTTAACAGATATGGTGGAACTTCTTTGACGATATAATGCATATCTTGCATTGAAATACATAAAAAAAAATAGAGCAGTTAGTAATCAGCTTAGTTAGTAGTCATATTAACCAAGATATATCTATTTTTGAAGTTATTAGGTGGAGAAACATAATTCTGTTCAATATTAAAGAGAGATACATAATCAAAATTATGTCTGATGCATGGTATTCATGTTAATTATGTATCGCAACATCAAAATTTATTACTGAGATACATTCATTTTTTAATCTATTCGATCGACATACATAATACAGTAATTAGATTGAAGCGAACAATTAAAATTATGTCTCATGCATGAAAATGATGTCAATTATGTATCTCAATAGTAAAAATTATGTATATGATGAATTTTTTAGTACAACAACAACAACATACCCTGTGTATTCCTACGTAATGGGGTCTGAGAAGGTTAAAGTGTATGCAGACCATACCACTATCTCAAGTAAAGTAGAGAGGTTGTTTTTGATAGACTTCCGGCTTAGGACAGGTAACATTGTAACAAACACAGAAACATAAAATCATATAAGCTAATATAGTACGAAAAATAAATTAACACTGCTAGCTACTGCAGGAAACAATGCAACCACAAGATACTGCTACACACTATCTAATCGAAAACATAAACATCACTCAAATTCCTGGAACAGGAAATTTCAGACGCGAACAAAGTACTTTTTCCTACTATTACAGACGTACTCTTACCCCCTAACCCTATATCCTAATTCGCGTCCTCCGCACCTTCCTATCAAGGGTCATGTCCTCCGTAAGATGTAACTGCTCCATATCATGCCTAATTACCTCCTCCAATATTTTCTCGACCTACCTCTATCCCGCCTAAAATCATCCATAGTCAGTCTCTCACACCTCCGTACTGGAGTATCAATCCCTTTCTTATCAGGTGTCCAAACCAATGTAACCTCACTTCTCGCAACTTATCTTTCACCGAAATCACTTCTACCTTTTCTTGAATCCTCTCATTCCTAACCCTATTATCTTGGTAAGGCCACACACCAATGCAACACCCTCATCTCCGCCGCCTTCAACTTTTGAATGTGAGAGTTCTTAACTAACCAACACTCTGCTTCATACAACATAACCGATCGGACAACCCTCTGTAGAACTTACCTTTAAGCCTCAGAGGAACCTTCTTATCACATAAGACTCCCGAAGCAAGACTTTATTTCAACCACCCAACACCAATACGGTATGTGACATCCTCATCAATCTCACTGTTCCCCTGAATCACAGACCCCAGATACATAAAACTTCCTTCTTTTGAATGACCTGAGAATCCAGCTCCACTACCACATCAGCCTGCTATGATAAATCACTAAACTTACATTTCAAGTACTCTGTCTTGCTCCTGCTCAATCGAAACCCTTTGGACTCAAGGGTATGTCTCCAAATCTCCAAATTATCATTAATCCTCCCCGAGTCTCATCAATCAGTACCACATCATCAGCAAGTAACATACACCAAGGCACCTCCCCTTGAATATAATACGTTTTGAAGTGTGTTTATTTTGATTTTTTCAACAACTTTGCATTTTGAAGGACCAAACTTCCCTGTCAAAGAAGCAGAATTCCATTTTTTCTTTGCTTCTACACCATCAATGTCAGCATCGGCAGCGAAATCGATTTTCGTCATTGATGGTGTTGGTGCGGTGATGTTGGTGGCATCAATGATAAATTTTATTTTCTTAAAAAAAGAAGAAAGAAACGTCAAGAAGTTTCTCCAACAAATTTCAATGATAAATCGCCTGATACACCATCAATGACGGTATCAATGAAAAAAAAATTTCTTAAAAAAGAAAGAAAGAAAAATCAAAAAATTTCTTCCACAAATTTCAAACCTAAAGGAGAAATTAAAGATGAAAGAAGGAGCAGTAAATAATGAACTTTTTCTTGAAAAAGGGAAAAAAAAGAGTCAGGAAATTTCTCCCACAAATTTCAAACCTAAAAGAGAAGTTGAAGATGGAAGAAAGAGCAGAAAATAAGGGAATAGACGAATCTTTGTGCGAAAAAAAAAGGTGTCTTTCCTCTTTTTGTGATGTATCTGACATTTTAAGAAAGATAAAGTAAATAAGAGATTTAATAAATATTTAAAAGGATTAACATTTTAAAAAATTAGAATAAATTAAGCTGTGGTATTAATAATTAATCCAAATTTTATTGCATAAAACTGTCTATGTTTGATTTGGGTATTGTTAGGAAGACTGAAATAGGCCCTTGTCCAACAGAAAGTGAAATTTCAGGCCCAATTACCATACTCGGTTGTTTACGCAAATGTCTCTTTTTAAATTCATCAATTTTTTTTGTAATATTGAAAATATAAATTATGTATTTGTGTAATTTTTAATTTATATTTTGTCCTTATATCTAAAAAAAAAAAATCTGTACAAATATAACCCTTGAGTCTGAAAAAATATTAAATTATTGTCTAATGTTAATTTTGAATTTTAATATTACTTTACTCCATAATACTTTCACTTTTCTCAAGGATATCTTTACATCGTAGTCTAAAATGTTCATCGTAAGTACCAAATTAAAAATAGATAGTCACTTACTAAATAGATGCCCGAAATGAAACAAACAGCAAAAATTAACAACTTTTGGCATCTTCTATAAGAGGCCAGTTATCTTGCAACTTCTCAACTCCAAGAGGATTTAACTAACTAAAAATTACACAAATACATAACTTATGTTTTAATATTACAAAAAATTCCAATATCCTAAACATATTACAAAAATCCCAACCTATACACAAAATGCTATGCAGATGTCGGTTATGTTATGTATATTAATAGGGAGAGGGAGTAAAGTAATTAAAAAAGTGGGAGAGAGTGTAATTACTTTCAAAGGGGTTGTTTTTTATGTTATTTATACTTTAACTAATATACATAAATTTTTTGGTTTCGTAAATATTATTTTACGGTAAAGATAATTCACATGGCCCGTAAAATCTTATACTCCCTCTGTTTATTTTTTACTTTTTTCTGTTTCGCTTTTTTCAGTCAATCTACTTGAATTTTGATCAATATTTTAAGATTTATAATTTAAATTTTAAATGGTTGAAAACTATATGAAAAGTGCTATACGTTGCAATCCTTCTATACTAATATGATCCAAAAACATATCTTAAAATGTTGATCAAATTTCATACAGATTTGACCTTAAAAAGTGAAATAGTGACAGGTAAAAGTGAATGAAGGAACTAATTAATTTGTCTCCAGAGGGTAGTTTGGTACTATCTGATTTCTCTATGTGAATGGTGTTTACTTAGGATTAAAAAAAACTGGACACGAAGTTTTAAAATGAAATGAAATTTTCTAAATATATGATTTGAAATAAGTCAAATTATGTAACTATAACTCACATTCCTTGTAGTCTCGCTCCTTTGGATTGAGCAAATGACAATTCTATAAACCAATGAAAACAATAGTAAAGAAAAATAAAGTATAATTAAATAAACAACAAGATTCACCTAAATCATTAATAACTTATCATTTGGTATAATGCTGGGATATTCGAGGATATTTCATGAGTTGGTACTTATTTTTTGAAATTAGCTACTCCATCTTCTATGTGAAATAGTAGCTAATTGCACCATTTTGGTATAAAATTTATCTCGAAATCACCTAATATCCACAACAAATATAAACAAAAGTTAATCTCAAAATTTATTTTAAAATTATCATTCATATCTCATGTACCAACCCTAGGAATTAGGGAAATCCAAAGTGTAACTTTAAAGAGAAACATTTAGGACACGTTTGGCCATAGATTTTCCTAATAATATTTGAGAAAAAACTTGGTAAATAGTGTTTCACCATATAATTAATCATTATTTGATAAATAATTTAAATTTTTCAATATTAGAAAATTCTAGTATTTTGCCCAAATTTCAATTTTTATAAATTTTTAAAGATAAAATATGTTTTTCAAGTACTATGATCAAACATGTGGTTAAATTTCATTCAAATTTTCATCAAAAAATAACTTGCCAAAAATATCTAAAACTCTACTACTATATTAAAACACTACCTTATTAAAGTAAATAGGGATAATACCCACGAAAATATTCGAACTTTGACCGGATTATCAGTTGAGCATATTGTACTTTGCGGGCGTCCTATTATCCCCAGACTTTTTTTTTTCGTATTTTAATGACATATATCTGTCACTTGGACAATTGTGTGTTAGACACGCGCATTGAGTGCGTGAAGGCGTTAAAAAATGTTATAAACTCATTTGTTTTTACCAAACAGCCATTAAATTTTCTAGTTATTCAAAGTTTTATATTATTTTTTTTCATTCTTTCTCTTCTCTCTTCTCTCTTTTTTCTTTCTTCTCTTCAACAATGGTAAAATTGAACACAATTACATCACACACGTACATACACACCCAAATGAGTCATCTTCAACACACCCAAATTCAATTTGATACTTTGAATAATTTCAAATTCAATTTCCTATTGAACTCAAATTTGAATTTCCATTTTTTTGGAGTTCCATTTTCAGTTTCCAGTTTTCAGTATGTGTAGACACGTAATTTTGTCCCCCTCAAAAATTCGATTTTATTCATTTCTACCTTATCATATCATGTACCCTCCCCCACATGATTACACCCCACAAAAAATACAAAAAAAAATAACTCTCAACAAATCCCTAACAAACTTTTATTCTTTTAACACCCTAACAACCCTCTCCAATAAAAAAGTGACAAATCACCACCTCACCACCCCATACCCTACCCCTTACCCCTACCCCATGCCACCCCCTCCCCACTCTTTTTTTCTTGTCCAAGAAGAAAGGACTCAAAAAGGAAATACAATATATATATACCCGCATACACACAAAATAAAAAAAAGGAACAGTAACTAAGAAAAAATCAGCTCTTTCTCTCTCTAGACCTCTCTCTACTCTCTCTATCTCTCTCAAAAAGCTTCACCGGCCGCCCTCTCTAGCCGTCACCGGCGAGACCACCAGAGAAAGTTCTCTCGCCGGCAACCCCCTCCGTAACCAAGCTCCTCTCCCAACCCAAAATTCGACCACAACGACAACGGCATCGGCGCCGGCGCCGCCTTCTTTCTCGGTCTACGATCTCTCTTCCCCTCCGGCGAACTAGCGCCGTCACCGCTCCGTCACCGCCTAGATCTGCCGCCGTCGCCACCAACAAAACCTCCGCCGACCAGCGAAACAGTCACCACAGGCGAACACCGTTCGCTGGCTAGGGACCCGACCCGACCCGACCTCTCTTCAGTTCCCTCCATCTCTCTTTCTCTCTAAGCTCCCTCCGGTCGGTGACCAG
>NC_061117.1:202530341-202553534 GCF_002878395.1 Capsicum annuum
GAACTTTAAAATATACAACATTTTTTGGAGTACGTGAAAAAAGGGGTGTGACAGTATGAACAAATTTGAAGATTGAATTTTCAGTTTCCAGTTTCCAAGTTTCCTGTTTTTTCATTTTCAGTTTCCAAATTTGAAGATTCCATTAATGAAAGTTTTCAATTTGAATTTGAAATTTGAGTTGGAATGGACTGGAATAATTTGGAATTTGATTTGTAAGAGGAATTTGAGTTGTGGAATCTTTAATATGGTTATAATGGTGAAAAAATATTGAAAAGTGATAAAATGGAGAAGAAACGGCGTGTGTACCACACTTCTCGACGTCAAAACTGGTATAACTTTGCGGGGGCAATCAATTCCACTTTAAAAATGTTCGGGGGTAATTAATTCCACTTATAAAAATATAGGTGTGTAATAGGACCCCCGCAAAGTTCAATATACTCAACTAAAAATTTGGTTAAAGTTCAGATATTTTCGTGGGTATTATCCCAAGTAAATAACATCCCTTCTTGTGGGAGTGATAATATCAAGGTTCAGCACGAATTGGAAAACCTAGAAGCAATCTAAGGCTTTAACTTTCCAATAGAGATGAAAAATTAGTGTCTTCACGTTCTAGTTAAACATATATCTCCAAGCTTGATTGAACTTTCATCGTGATTTACTATAAAATATCCTCCTAATTGACCTTGAACTATGAAAAAGATAATATATTGTTTAATAAAATATACTATTTAATTAGGTTATCTACAGTGAATCAGTGACAATGAAAAATTTATACTACAAAACACTAGTGTGATTTGACTTGTTATAAAAAAGCTTTATTTTAGTTTTAGTATAGTTTGGGCTACCAATTATATTATATAATATAATTACCTGCTATTACCTATTAAATGCCACGATTATATATAAATAACCTTTTTTTTGTCCACAAATTGAACTCAAATTTAAAAAAAGAAAAAAGAAAAACGGCTTAATACATGGTCAGTTCTTTAATTTTCGTAGGATATTCCATTTAGACACTTGAAGTTGAACTCAAACTAAAAAAGAATTAAAGACTTAATACATAGGCAGTCTTATAAATTTACTAGGATACTCTATTTAGACACTCGAATTAAGTCTTGTTCCAATTGAATAGCATAGCTCGTAATAATTTTTTTTTCAATTAGACACTTGCAATTCAAACTTTGCAAAACCTTTTGCGCGTCTTTTGATTAGTCGATTAGATAGTTAAGAAAAAACAAAAATTAGATAGTTAAGTGAACTGCATAAAACACATCATCTCTTTCAATTATACGCATCAACTTAAGAAAATCTCTTGAATTTTACGGCTTATTGAAATGAATGCGTGCAATCAAATAAAATGACATTCTATAACTTAACTATCTAATAAAACTAATGATAATACACGCAAAAAAAAACAAGTGTCTAATAATAACACTTTATTAGAAGTTGAGATGTTAAATTGCAACATGACTTGATATGAGTGTTTAAATAGGAAATCCTGACAATTTCAAATTAAAGGGTTTGTTTTCTTATATATGTTAATTACCATTGTAGCAACAAGAAGTCCATAGGAATAAACTCCACAAGGCAACAACTTTGGTATTTTCCATTGGCCCCTTCCTATATCATTCACCCAACGTCACACTAAAAAAGGCTCCCCCTCTTCCAAAAAAAATAAGCAACTATTAATTAACATGGGTTCCATGCCATCTCCTTCAAGAAATCCTACTCGATATCAAGAAAATAATGACCAATATTATCGTATTTATGCTTCATTTTGTGGCAAAGATTACACTCCAAACATTAACATGTCGAATTGGATATCGTGTTACCATCCTTCAACAAATTCCTGGCATCGACTCACTACAATTCCAAGCCTTCTCGAGAACCAAGTGCTTAAAAACTTCGCCATGGTTTCAATTGGCGAAACAATTTATGTAATAGGAGGGCGACATTGTAACAAGGTTATTGTTGACACTGACGATAATTATGTTAAAGAAATGAGCCCTGGTGTGCGCGATGAGGTACTTAAATATGATACTCGCGCAGATACATGGTCAACTTGTGCCCCTTTAACTACGCCAAGGTATAATTTTGCATGCACTTGTAATGATGGTAAAATTTATGTTGCTGGTGGACAAACAACGTTGGACAGTGCTGAAGGTACTTCTTTTGCTGAAGCTTATGATCCTGTTAAAGATGAATGGGAACCTTTACCAAATATGAGTACCTTGAGGTATAAGTCTGTTGGTGTGCCATGGCAAGGTAATGTTGACTAGTTTTTTTACAGAAGCCTAAGTTACATTAATTTATAGTAACATAAAAACAATCAGATATACTTGGAAAATTTTATTATGGGATGGAAAATTTTATTATGGTTGAGGTCCAACCAACAATCTATTTTTATAGCTAAAGTGAAAATAACTAGAGAAAAAATATACTTAGGGCTCGTTTGGCCATAAATTGTTTTTCCTTTTTTTCGAAATTTTTTTTCACTTTTCCGAAAATTGTGGTGTTTGATCATGAAAATTCGGAAAAATTATTTTGGAGTTGGATTTCAAAAAGTGAAAACAACTTTTTGTTATTTTCACAATATTCCACTTCCTTTTCTAACTTTCATTATTATTACATATAACCTCAATATTTCAATTTTTACACAAACCGTTCTTATAACTACAACTAACCACCAAGAAAAAAATTATTATTTGTTTTCTATGGTACAACATCATTTTTAATTGTTACAGATATTCTAATCTCTTTTTCTTCTTTTAACCAAAATTTACTAACATGAAGTAAAAAATAATAAATGACAATCTATGACGGAAAATGAGAAATTTAATATTTTTTTCTTGCCATTCTAATTTTCTGTATATGTCATATAATGGCTATTATGATTTTAATAAATTATTAAAAAGTGGTCAGTAAAGTCGCATATCAAACATAACGTAACAATCCATATTTACGATACAATAATATTCAAGGAAAATCAATATCATCAATAAAGAAAAAGCAAAAAATTAGCACTAATCTATTCAAAAATAATTCATCCGTAAATTTTTTTAAAAAGACCAAATTCAATAAAATAATTAATTCAAGTGAAAGTAATTAAGAATCTTCATCAACAAACTTAAGAATATACAAAATAGATTTATATCCATCAATCATATTTATCAAAATATATTTTTTCTATTCAGTCGATTATGGTTAGATAAACTTATTTAGCTTGTGCTTCTGATATTTTTATTCAAATTTTAGAAGAATAACAATCATAATAATTAGTTTGTTGCTAATTATTTTATCAATTGAAGACATATAAATTATTTTGTCAACATCTGGTTGTATGTTAGTAGGTAAATTAGTAGTTGAGTGATTTTGATAATTTTTAAAAGTTGAGGGCATAAAATCATATTTAAAAAAAAAAAAAAAGATTTTTCAAAAGTCTAAAAAAGAATTCAAAAAGACACGGCCAAACATAACTCTAACTCCAACTTCATCTTCATCTTCATCTTCATCTTCATCTTCAACTCCAACTTCAACTCCGGAAAAAAGTAATTTTCATGGTCAAACGACTACTTTGAGTAATTGACACTGGTCCCATCAAGCTTTTTGAAAATGATTTTTTTATTTATTCATTTAGTAAAATAAAAAAGTTTAATTATATTTTCTTGATATTATCCTCAGCTTAAATAACTATAGTACTCTTCCGTTATTTTATACTTGTAACTTATTTTTAAAATTAATTCTATTTTTACTCGTTATTTTTTATAAGTCAAGAAAAATAATTTTTTTAAAAATATTTTACTTTCAACATTAATTATTTATTTCCTAAATCATTTTCAATGCCTAATATTAAGCATCAATTAATAGGAACAGTGTGATAAAATAATCATGCTAATTATTTTTTTTTAATGACATGCCAAGTCAAAATTGGATAAGTAAAAATAAAAATAGGTAGTCAACTGGAAAGCTTCAAAGAATTATTAATAAGATTAATTATAGTGAAATACATTGATTAAAATTTTTTTAAGAAAACTGGTGTCCAAATCTTGGTTGATCTTGCTGATGCTACAAGTATTTCAAAACTTGATGTTCAGATCTTGGTTCTTTTCCTCTAACTTTGACAATTTTTTAATCAAAACAAACTATTATATGAAAGATTAACAAAAATAAGACTATAGTATTTTGAAACTATTTTCTACATTTTAAAATAATTTTCACCTTAATATCCTTAATTTCTTGCAAAATAATAAAAATACCTTTTCCAATTATTTACAGGTAACAAAGTAGGAAAAAAAAAAACCAATATTATTTGCATGAAATTATACTCCTATATAACATATACATGTACTTTTAATTAGATTTGCATTCAATTAAAGATTGATGAAATTTAATGAAATTGTAAAAGATTTTTTTTTTTCATTCGATGCTTTTTATTAAGAATTTTTTCATATCTAGAATTCGAATTCGAGACCTCTGATTAAAGAAAAAGTAACCTCATCTACTGCATCACAGCCTTTAATAATGTAAAAGGTATTTTTATTTTGTCCTCGAATGAACTGCTAATCTTCCAACAAATACTTAAAGCAATTTGTGTAAATCATTTACAACCATAACCCACTTAATTAAGATGATAACGGATGAAAAAATATCAATCATTATTGTACACATAGTAAATTATGCAAATTACAAATTATGTCACTTTTTATATTTATTTATTTCTTATTGTGTCTTCTGAAGACACGGGCGTACAATTGTTATTGCCTTTTTCTATACGTACTATTATGTACTCTCTCTTTACATTTATTTGTCATTAATTTTTTAATTGAATTTTTATTTTTACTTATTATTTTTGACATATCAAGAAAAGATAATTTCTTTTTCTATTTTACCCTTAGCATTAATTATTTTTTCTCCAAATTAATTTTATGACACAATATAAACATCACTTAATAGAAATATTATAGTAAAATAACTATATTATTAATTATTTTTCTTAATAGGTGTATCATCTTAATTTGTGACGATTAAAACTTAAAAGGAGAAAGTATTTAGCTCAATTCATGATTATTCTTGATTGGACGCATGTCCATAGTACTATAAAATACTATTTTTTTTCTTTTGTTAAAATAATGGGAAAAGAACACTCTATAGCATTTTTCAAAACAAATAGCCCAAGTTTAAAAACTTTCCAAAAAGTGTTCAGTCGGATATATTATTTTCGCTTTATAGTCGTTTTCTAATTTGGATCATTTTGGCCTACTTAGTTCATATACAGTCCATATACAATATTGATACAGTCTATATATAATACTGATACAGTATTCAACTTGGGAAATTCGACCCTTTTAAAAATATTTTTTTTTTTGTTATAAATTTTTTAACTAATCAAATATTCTGATTTTTTTTTATTGTTTAGAAATAATAATTAAATTATATAAAAACAATATAATTGTTAAATAGAATATGTATCTATATAAAATATGTGTATAGAAATTGTATAATTTTATCAAATATGTATATGTATAAAATATATATAAAAAATATATAGAAAGTGTATGAAAATTATATAATTATTGTATAAAACATGCAAAAAAAAAAAATGTACAGTTATTGTATAAATTATGTATCAAAAGTGTATAATTTTCGTATAGAATATATATATGTATAAGATATGTATAGAAACTGTATAGAAGGTGTGTAGAAACGGTATAGAACAAGTCAGTAAATTGAAATGACTAGAAAATGAAATTTAAATTCCATGGTTATTTTCATGGAAATAGTTTAATTTGAAGTGTCGTTTCTGTCCTTTCCCCCAAAATAATTAAATAGGCCCTCTGTTTCATGTGTCAAAAAGGCAATAGAGCCTCATCCAACTTTTGTTGGTTGGACCTCAACCATAATAAAATTTTCCGATACACTTAAGTGAATAAGTGATTGGATGGACCCACTTAAGCTCATAAGGGGATAGGCCGGAGCGGAACATAAAATTGCAATGGTGGTTCTTTAGTCTTTGCTCTTTAGCAATTGAGCTTATCACGATGGACATATACTGAAGACCAAACACAGAATAGAGGTGAAAATGCAAATGACTCCAAGAGCAGGAGCGGAGCTAGCTTATGGTCAGGGATGTTAGAGTGGGTAAAAGTCCCACATTGATTGGGGAATGGACTGGTGATTTGCTTACATGGACCTTGACAACCCTCCCCTCTTGAGCTAGTTTTTGAGGTTGAGTTAGGCCCAAGGTCCATTTCTTGACAAGGGATTCATCCAAATCCACATTGGAGAAAAATTATAGTACTACTATTTTAGATAAGATTAAAATTATCTTCTATGTATGTATAATAAATGTTGAACTCCTATCGACTAGTTCATGTTTACGTCTTTCAATTTTAAACCCATGGTGAAAACTGTGGGAGGGAATGGTTCATTGGACTGGCCCCTAATTGATCGGTTTCAGCCCAGCCCATAAATGAAATATGTAATTTCATTTTTTAAAAGAAAATTGAGGTTTCTCTGTTTATTAAATTAACTAGGGTACATCTAACTTTTTTGGTAATTGCAAATTTAGAATTCAAAATACAAAATTCATACTCATACTTAACAGGTAAAATTTATGTGGTGGGGGGATTTGCTAAAAGAGGAAACTGTGAAAGCCAAGGACCATATGTGATGGAAAGAAGTTCTGCTGAGCTGTACGATCCACGTCAGCAAAATTGGGAGTACGTGGCAAGAATGTGGGACCTAGATGTTCCACCTAATCAAATAGTAAATGTTAATGGCAAATTATTCAGTTCAGGTGATTGTTTAAATGCATGGAAAGGACATATTGAAGCTTATGACGAAAATCTAAATATATGGAATATAGTGGATGGCTCAAATTCACCAATATCCACGTTAGATGCCACGGTGGCAAAGTTGCCACCTAAGCAAAGAATATTTTGCACCATGGCACCTATTGGGACTCAACTTTACTTCTTAGCTGGATACCGAATGCCAGGTGAGATATCGATAACGAGGACCGAAGTCCATGTGTTTGACACGTCAGCAACAGCTAATGGTTGGAGAAGTTTCGAGCCAATTGAGGAAGAGGGAGAAAAGGAACTTTGTTGTCATTGTTGTGTTCTTAAAATGGATTAATTCACTAGTAATAGTTTATATGCTACTAATATAGAATAAGAACGACAAGTATAGAGAGGAACGACTGATATACTGTCTCGATAAAGTCGGTTGTAAATCCCAATATATATTGTTTACGTTGTATGAGACTAATTATAGTATATATAGTGGATCAATCGAATTTTGTTAGCGGACAGAATGTCAGAATTGTATGAATAAAAACAAATTTAAAAAATATGTATTTTAGATTATTTTTGATAGACTGAGTTAAATTAATAAAATTTAATTTCCCCCAAGGTCCTTTAGCTGTGAGTATATCTTCACAATTTGTTTTTTATTGAACATGGGAAATCAATGTAATTATTATTCCTGAGATTATAGAAACTCCAAGCTTTCAAATTTTCGACGTTGTTTTAAGAAATCTAATTAGTAAACCAATTAAATTTTGTTTTTACTCATGTTAACTTGATATGATCTGCCTTTAAGTAATTGATCATAGGAATAAAAATAAAGTGTTAATTCTTACCAACTTAATCTTGTTGAATTTAGAAACAAACATGTACGAACCATTTTACAAAGTATGTGTTTGGATAATCCAAAGTATATATTTGTACGTAATCATGGCTGTAGTATGCCCTTTTTGGACCTATGTCCTAGTAAAAAACTGCAATCTATAATTGTTTATTATATTGGTTGTCCATCTAATTTTATTCCTAAGTAGGAGCAGAAAAGTCGGGTTTCAATATGAATATCAGATGTTGGATGGAAAATAAAAAAAGAGAGAAGAAAAATGAAGATTTTTATAAAGATGAGTTGTGGACTTGTGGTGGAATGGTTGAAAGTCCTTCTACCCTTGAAAAGGGAGTCTGAGTTTTTGGTGTGGAAAAAAATATTGTTAGGAGTATAATTTCAGAGTGAATTTTGCAATGTAATATCCAAATATAATCACGCTCTAAAATGAATACTGAACCACCGATCGGTAAAATAAAGAAAAACGAGTAGAAAAGTGAATTTTATTCATGTTGAGATAGTGAATTTCTTTCATTTGATGATCTTCAATGTATCTCAAAATCTTATATGAAATCATACCAAAACAACATGTAAACCAAATGGAACCGCCTATTTAGAGAACAACTAAAAAATGTATTTATGTTGAAATTCACATTAAACATAAAATATTAATTAATTTGATCATCTTACTCTAAATCAAGCCGAGTAAGCTAAAACAAAGAAAATATTTATATTCTTTACTCTTGTCCATTTCAAATTTCAAGCAGAGTACTATTCATTGGGTTTTGTGAAGCATGTATATTTGTAGTGGAAGGTACTGTTTCCTTTACGGGCCGTTTGCTTTGCGGGGACTAAACTCAATAATTTCAGGATAAAATAATAATTTTGAGATAACAATATAACTCACTCATTTGATTATAAATGTTTGGGATAACTTATATCAGGATTAATAATTAGTCCCGGGATAAGTTATCCACACAAATGGTGGGATAACAATCCCAAGACTATTTTTCTTTGGTACTCCCTCCGTTTCATAATAAATGAATTGTTGAATTTTGACACACAGATTAAGAAAAAAACACTAAAGACATAAATTTAACATAACTTTTCATTTTTACCCAAAAAAAAAAAATTGACCTTGTAATACCTTTTCAAAAGTTAATTGATTATCAAATCATAAGAGTAAATTTGGAAAAAAATTTAATGATTCACTTATTTTGAAACACCAATAAATATCCCAACAATTCACTTATTCCGAAATGGAGGAAGTATTAAATTATATAATGACTAAAATATCCTCAAAATCTATGATTTCATTTCACACATCTATATATATATATACTAGTATTTTAATTATTAATTTTAATAAAATTTAAATACTTAATAATTTTGACATAAATTTTATATTTACATTAAAAACTTACTAGTAATATATAATAATTTATCAAAAAATTAATTCTAAAATTCAAAAAAGGATATAATTACCCTCCAAATTCATAGATTATCACTTTGTATACATTACTTTACTTCTTTTTATATATATATATATATAATATAAGATATTTGTATAACGAGATATGTTAGATTTTAATGCGAATGAATATGAAACTTATCATATGAAGTTCAAATTTTTAGATGAGATGAAAAAATAAATTATAAAATTTTGTGTATAATATTTTGTTGTTTCTACACAAGTTTTTTTTATCATTTTTAATTTACTTTTCTTCTAATTTACTCAAATAATTTTATCTAAAAATCCAAAAAAATAAATCTAACTACTACATGATTCATCATTATATGTGTTTTGGAGAAAGTAAAAAATTCAAACTTACAAATAAAGAGAAAAATCATATGAATCAAATAAATAATTTTTTTATGTTGAGTAATGGAGAATCTAGCTAGCTATTATTTTAAAATCTTTTCAAAACTATAGCTAATAACATTTTTTCAAATGATTTTACTAATATACATATATATACATATATATATATATATATATATGTATGTATGTATGTATGTATGTATATATAACTTTACTTTAATACTATATATAAGAGAGAATGTGAGATTTTAGTTGTCCTCGCATTATTTTTTTATCATTTTATCTCTAATTTAAATTTTAATTACTCTACAAATTTTCATTCATTTTGATAAATTTGAACAATTATATGAGCTTATTAAATGCTACCATAGTGATAAGTAATGAAAAAATGATAGTGACACTATAAAAATTATTTATACAATCAAGTTCAAAATTGATGCAAAGATTTATTGTTTTCCTATTTTGTAGAAATGTTTATTAATCGTACTTTAGATTTTCATTTTTCCTAACAAATTTATCATGAACATAAATTTTTATTTTTCCTAACAAATTTATCATGGACAAGTTATTAAAGTATGTTGACATTCCCTTTCTAACTTAATACATGCTTAATTATTAAATAAAAAAATATTTTTATATTTAGCTAAAAATATTTAAAAAAAAAATTTTCTAAATATAATTTGACTCTTCAAATATTAATGATACTAAATAATGGAAAAATGAGAGTAATTCTTTTTCACATTTTTTTATGATGAAATTTTTTGACAAAAAAATGAGATTATCAATATTTTATGGAATTTAGAACAAAATAAAATATTAGAGCTTCATAAACATTTAAGAAATATCAACATATATTTTTAGGAAAAAGAAACTAATAAAGTTAAAAAAAATTAGTAACTTTTTAATTTCTTTTGTATGATTTAATATGAAGGAAAATAATTAAGCTAAATATTGTGAAGGGTATTTTAGTAAACAAACAATATATTTTTACAAACAATGCACTACATATTATTTTTAATACCACAAACCAAACAACCACTAAAAAATAATATCATGATAACTTATTCCAGAACAACTAATCTCATCATAACTAATCCTGGTATAACTTGTTTTCAAACCAAACGACCCTTTAGCTCTTCACTTTCTAGAGAAGTCTTTGATACTTTTCATGTGACAGAAATTTACTCTTCTTTTGGTTGGGGACGAAATTAGAATTTAAAATTTATGAATTTTATTGTATTGGCTTTTTAATTTGTTAATTTGTTAAATTAATTAAGATAAATATAATTTGAATCAAATACTGAATTGGAAAGAACCAAAAATTAACAGTCTTGGCTTTCCTTTGTGCAGAATGAAATCTTTACGAAATGTGACACTCATTACGAAGAGAAGGTTGGAAAAGCCGTATGAAAAAGAAGAATTGGTAAGTTTTTAAATTGCGTATGATATTTTAGACAAAATTCCATGAAAAATGAAAGGAAGTTAATAAAATGAAAGCTTACATAAGACCAAAACATAAATTCACATATAAATTATGTTTATAGATTTGTGGCATGGTATTTTAAAAAGACAAATTTATGAGTTATATTGAGTCAAACCAGACGATACATGCTATGAACTTAATATGAAAGATACAATTTTTTATTGTTTGGTGTGGGTTTAATTAATTAAAACTAGTGCATCAACTTGAGATGCACAAATTGTGCAGCACAATTAATTTTTATTTTATATATATGATAAATGTAAGTAGCTTTAAAGAAATTGTGAATGAAAGTTCTGAGTTTTGTTTCCTAAAGCAAGATATGATGTTTTTCTTCTCAGGAAAAACTTTTTTTTCTTGTCATTTTTTTTTCCCTTTACAATTTCATCACTCAAAAATTACTTGCAATATTTATGGTCAAAGGGATACTAAGAATCTGAGGGGATAGGAACTCCCATTAATTGAAACGGACTACAACTTCATTTTCATGGGACAAATAAAGTAAACAATAACTAGTCACTTTTCCACTAACCAACAATTGGATCCAATTAATGAATACATCGAAAGATGTGGTGAAATGAATAAGATTCATTCGGCCTTAGTTAAAACTTTCGAATTTGGATTCTTTGGTATAAGAAATTTACTTTTTTTTTAGCGATTTCTTCACTAGTAGACTTATACAATATGAATTTAAATTAATCGGGATCCTAATATGAGTAGTGAAGACGGGTGACAAATCAATTGGATCGAATGAGGACTATCATGCTACACAAGAAAGCTAAGTTTTCTCCCCACAATTGTCACAACTCACAAGATTTATGCATGAGCAAAATGCAATCTTCGAAACATATTTTGTTAAAAGAAAACAATAAATTAGAAATCAGTTTAATTAACAAATTATTTAGAAAAAACAAAGTACTACAATAAAATACAACACGCATGTTCTTGTTATAAGAGCTACCAAATTACAAGCTTGAATAGAAAAAAGAGTTCATCCCAAGGAGGGAACAGAAGCTGCACATTCACAAATCTCCATTTATATGACAATCTCAATAAGCTTTCACGAACACCAAAATTCACTTTTTTTTCCTTTTTCACATACATGTGCCCTTAGCCTCGTCTAACTTTTATAATGTTACTTAAGGGATTACAGAGTTAGAATTTAAACTTCATAATTCTAAATTCTAACGTCGTGATATCATATGTTAGTAATTGAATTCTAAATTTAAATTTTATAGATATTCAGTAAATTTCTTAATATCAACGTAGAGTTCAAATTAAAATTGCTAGATTTATTGTTACTGTGAAGGAGATTAATAAATGTGTTAATGTGCCATAATTACTAAGTAATGATAGTCAACTAATGTGTATGATAATTATGCGATAATTGTCATTAGTGGTGAATTGAGATAAGTTAGTTAATAGTAACAGTTATTAGTGGGCTTAGCTACCATGAGATGTTTGTGTATGTATAAAAAGAGGGATCTTGTAGACAGTTATTGCTCAATGAAGAATATCTTTTTCAATTCTCTCTCAAACTCTCATAGCTACTCTCTTCATTCTCATGCTTAGATTGTCTTCTTCTCACATTAGTGATTAACTGATCATATGAATTCAGTTACTTAACATGGTATCAGAGCCAGTGCGAGCTCATCTCGACGGAATTGCTGTCACAATTCGTGAAGAATTCGCAGAATTTGGTCCTTTTAGCTCATCTCGAAGGAACTATTGTCACAATTTGTGAAGATTTTGCAGAATTTGGTATTTTTTCCTCTTATCTCTGTTTTTTGATTTTGCATGGCGGATTCGAGTAGTTTGGGGGGAAATTCAACTGTTCCTACAGCTGCTACAGTTGTCGATTATCATCACCCTTTGTTTTTGCATCCTTCTGATGCACCTGATTCGTTGTCGGTAGGAATCGTATTATTTGGTTCGGATAACTACACTTTGTGGAGTAGAGCTATGAAATTGACTCTATTAGGAAAGAATAAACTAGGATTTATTGGCAGATTGATAAAACGTATTCAATACACTAGAGATTTGGAGAAGCTATGGGATCATTTTAATGCCATAGCGATCTCCTGAATTATATGTAATGTGAGCAAGGATTTACTTGGAGGAATCTTATTCTGTTCCAATATTCATCTCATTTGGGAGGATCTGCGAGAGAGATTTGACAAAATTAACAGTTCTCGAGCTTTTCAATTACACAAAGAAATCTTCACTTTAGTTTAGGGTGTTTCTTCAATTTTGAATTACTATTCTAAATTGAAAAATCTCTGGGATGAATATGATTCAATTATGCCACCTCCGTCGTATGATTGCCCTAAATCGAGAGAGTACTTTGAACACTTGCAATATCAACAAGTATTGTAATTTTTTATGGGGCTGAGTGATAGTTACAGTCAGGCTAGAAGCCAAATCTTAATGATATCGCAGGTGCCCAGTGTTAACCAAGTATATGTCATGGTTAACCAAGCTAAGAGTCAACGAATTGTGGCTGGAACTAGTAGAGTTATACCTGAACACTCAACTCCTACTGCTATGTATACTTCTAAAGGTGGTGGTAATGGCTATAATGGTGGAGGATATATTTTCAAGCAGAGAAAACAATACAATGGTAACTCATTCTGTGACCACTGCTGTATGAGAGGACATACTAAAGCTGAATATAACAAGCTTCTGAAATGCGACTTCTGTCATCTTACGGGCCACGTAAAGGCTGGCTGTTATAAGCTCATTGGATATCCCACAGATTTCAAAGAAAGGAAGAAAGCTAATATTGTGACGGGATTGATGATAGGTAATACTCAAGTGTTTGATCCTAATACTGTTGCAGGTCTACAGGCTTTCCAAATAATGTCTTATTCACAACAAGGAGGCTTTCCTCAATACTATAGTCTACACCAATATTCTCAACAAATAGTGACACACCAGGACATGATGCAACCTTACTTCAATCTGTCTCATCAGCTAGGACTGATACAGGGTATGTCACATCTCGTACCTTATTCTACTGTTATGCATGCTGTTAAGGAACCACATAAAGATGCTCATGCTGGTCAAAGAGCAAGTATTTCTGGCACTGGTAATATGACAGGTACTTCCTTCTCTAATAAGGGCTCTTTCATTAAATAGATAGTAGACACAGGTGCTACTAACCATATGATAGGTGACTACACTCATTTATCAGATGAAAACTTGATAGAAAATACAGGACAGGTGCAACTGCCTACTGAAGAATCAGCCAGAGTATCTCATGTTGGGAACTATAACCTTGGAGGAGGTGATGTTCTTACAAAAGTTTTGTGTGTGCCAACTTTTAAGTTTAATCTTCTGTCGATTTCTAAAATGACAAAAGACTTAAACTGCTATGCTACCTTCTTTCCCAATTGTTGTGTATTTCAGGACCTCTCATCCGGGAGGGTGAGGGAGATTGGTAAGGGTAAGGATGAATTGTATACTCTATACTCATAGATTGGGTCAAAAGATACAACTCACAAATTCCTTGCTGCAACTCCACATGCAGACATTTTCATTTAACATCAAAGAATGTGTCATGTTCCAATAAATATCTTAGAAAACTGTTTATGTTTCAACATGAGTCATTTAATTTGAATAATTGTGAAGTTTTTCCACTTGCTAGACAAACTAGGCTACTTTTCCCACGTAGTGTAAGCACAATTGTTTCATGTTTTGACTTACTTCATGTAGAAGTTTAGGAGCCATATAAATGGAAAACTTTTGATGACATGAGATTTTTTTCTCACTATTGTTGATGATCATTCAAGGTGGACCTGGATTTATTTGATGAGACTTAAATCAGATTTTTTTTTCTACTGAGAAATTTTATCACTATATTCAAGACACAATTTGGTAAAATTGTTAAGAGAGTAAGGTCTGATAATGATGGTGAATTTTTTAGCCATGCTTGTATAGATTTGTTCCAACAATATGGTATTATTCATGAGAGCTCTTGTTCATACACACCACAATAAAATGGTGTAGTGGAAAAAAGGCATAGACATATACTTAAGACGACAAGAGCTATTAAGTTTCAAGATGGTTTACTAGACAGATTTTGGGGATTATGCATTGAAACAACTGTATATATGTTGAACAGAATTTCTTCTTAGTGTTGAAATGGAAGTCACCTTTTGAGATAATATGGCAAAATCCTTCTTTGATACATTTAAGAGTTGTAGGTTGTCTGTGTTTTGCTACAAACCTCACACAGAAGGACAAATTCAGTTCAAGAGCAGTAAGAGTTGTTCTAGTTGGTTATAGTGCTCATAAAAAGGGGTATAAACTGTATGACCTGGAGAATAAAATAATTTTTGTTAGCAGAGATGTGGTGTTCATGGAAACCATGTTTCATTC
The DNA here is from genome assembly GCF_002878395.1 of Capsicum annuum. Classification (NCBI taxonomy): domain Eukaryota; kingdom Viridiplantae; phylum Streptophyta; class Magnoliopsida; order Solanales; family Solanaceae; genus Capsicum; species Capsicum annuum. The sequence continues at coordinate 202,545,650 of NC_061117.1, forward strand.
AAAGGTTGTATAGCAGACCAAGACACCCACACTATGCATCCTTAACAAATTTTTTCTTGCGAGGAACTTTGTACAACTTCAGAAAATCTTATGGATGCACAACACCTTTATGAATCACCCTCAATAGAGACAACAATACCTGATATAAATTCAGTCATAGAAACAGAACCTATAGGTGTTTCTGAGCTCAGAAGATCACTAAAAAGCTCCAAGCCACCTATTTGGCATAAAGATTATATAGTAAGGAAAGGATCTAATAGTTAATTTATACTCTATTGCTGATCACATAGATTATACTTGTCTATCAACCACATATCAAGGATTTATCTCAAGGTTCTCAGCTGAAATTGAACCCACCAACTATGCAGAGGCTGCTACTGATGCAAGATGGGTACAAGCTATGAAAACTGAAATTCAAGCCTTAGAAGATAACAAGACTTGGAAAATTGTGACACTACCCAAGGACAAAAAAGCTATTGATTGTAGATGGGTGTATAAAATTAAGTATAAGGCTGATGAAAATGTTGAGCAAGACTTTTAGCAAAGGGTTGTAGGCAAAAGGAAGGATTGGATTATCAAGAGACTTTTTCACAAGTTGTGAAGATGAATATTGTTCGAGCAGTTATCTCAATAATTACAGCTAAACACTGGAAATTATACCAAATGAATATATATAATGTTTTCTTGCAAGGAGATCTGTTTGAAGAAGTATACATGCATATTCCAGAAGGATTTTGCTAGTAACAGAGGAAAGATGAGAAGGTGTGCAGATTATTAAAATCCTTATACGGACGGAAACAGGTATCCAGACAATGGAATATTAAGATGACTGCAGCTTTAACTTCTTTTGATTTTCCACGAAACACAAGAGATTACTCTTTATTTACAAAGAAGGATGGTGATAAAATTGTTATTGTGTTAGTTTATGTTGATAATTTGCTGTTGACAGGGAGTGATAATGACATGATCCAACAAACAAAAGAAGTTCTACAAACAACTTTCAAAATAAAAGATTTGGGAGAACTCAAATATTTCCTTGGGATTGAGTTTGCTAGAAATAAGGATGGCATCTTGATGCACCAGAGAAAATATACATTAGAATTGATTTTTGACATGGGGCTTACAGGTGCTAAACCTATTGTTACACCCACGGAGTAACATCTTAAACTCACTACTGCTGAATTTGACCACAGTGTGTCATCAAATAGTAAAGATCAACTCTTGAAGGATCCTACAAGCTACCAATAAATAATTGGGAAGCTGCTTTGCCTTACAAATACAAGACCAGATATTGTATTTGATGTACAAAGTCTGAGCCAGTTTATGCACTCTCCAAAAAGGTCACATATGGATGCAGCTATACAACTAGTGAGATATGTTAAACAGGCACCAGGAATAGGAATACTAATGTCAACAACAGGTGATGATGCATTGAAGGTTTATTGTGATGCAGATTCGGGAGCCTGCATTAATAGTAGAAAATCAGTCACCTGATATCTAGTGCAATATGGTGCTTCACCTATTTCATGAAAGTTGAAAAAATAGCCTACTGTGTCTAAAAGCTCAGCAGAAGCTGAGTACAGAGCAATGACATCATCAGTAGCTGAACTAGTGTGGTTGATAGGATTATTTGAGGGCCTTGGTACCAAGGTTAAAGTTCTTGTTTCACTCTTCTCTGACAACATATCAGCATTGCAAATAGCAGCTAATCCAGTGTTTCATGAGAAAACGAAACACATAGATATAGACTACCACTTTACTAGAGAAAAGATTCGGGAAGGGTTGATTGTTACTACACATCTATCCTCAACAGAACAGCCTACAGATTTGTTTACCAAAGGACTTGGGAGATCTTTACATGCACATTTGATGTCCAAACTGGGAATTAAAAATATCTTCATAGCTCCTAATTTGAGGGGAAGTATGTAGGAGTTTAATAAATGTGTTGATGTGTTGTAATTACTAAGCATTGATAGTCAGGTAATGTGCATGATAATTATGCAATAATTGTCATTAGTGATGAATTGAGATAAGTTAATTAATAGTAGCAGTTATTAGTGGGCTTAGCTGCCATGAGATGTATGCGTATGTATATAAAGAGGGATCCTGTAGACAGTTATTGCTCAATGAAGAATATCTTTTTCAATTCTCTCTCAAACTCTCATAGCTACTCTCTTCATTCTCATGCTTAGATTGTCTTTTCCTCACATCAGTGATTAACTGATCACATGAATTCAGTTACTTAACAGTTAGTCTAGGATGATACTAGTTGCTTTTACAATCACGGGCAGATGGAGTGTGTGTATACACAAAGTTAATATCTTTTTACACTCATCATAATGTGATTAAAAATAAAATAAAACTTTTATAAATACTAATCTCGAATTCATTTAGACCGTACATCTTTTTAGGTATATTCATATAATAGGTAGTTGTTAAGTCGTTATTGCATTTCATAAAAACATTTCTCCTAGAGTAGTTGTTAATTCGAATAAAGAAACTTTGTTATGGACATTTTTAAACATTCAGGGGTCATTTGATAGGAGGGATAAGGGATAATTAATTTCGGAATTAATTTTAAAATTAGTTTATCTATATTTAATTGGGATAAGATGAATGAAATAACTTATTTCGAGATTATATTATTATTTTTATTCCTTCTTGAAAATGAGATAACTAATTTCGAGATAATTAATTCTATCTAACCCCTCAATGTATAGTACTGCATAGAGTTAGTTACATTGATCCGCAAGAAGCTTAACTAACTCATGAAATAGCAAAAGCTACTGTAAAGGAAGGAAACAAAATATTGAGACAAATCTCACTCTCCTAGCTAGAATATGATGAAGGTTATCAATTCGATTTCATAACTAGTTAGTACGTTTGAATAATATTATTTCTCAACTATAATAAGCTAAATTTAACAACCTAATATCACATCCCAAATTATAATTACATTTTGTCCTTATTTACTCAGGCTCTGAAGACATAAAACAAGCAAAAATCATGACAAATAATGAGCCGAAGTAGAAACAAAATCAAATATGTCACACTTTAGAGTAAGACAAAGTTAGTACTACTACAGATTAAGGGATCGTTTGGTTGAAAAATTATTATTTCAAAATAATTAATATCGAAATTAGTTATTTAGGATTATTCAAGATAACTTATATCATCATTATGTGAGATAAGTTATTCCATCACTATAATGTAAATTATGTAATAAGTTATCCCATCATTAATTAATTCCTCTAACTAAATATGAGCAAAATTACTTATTTAAGGAATTACTTATACCGCACACCAGACGAGCCTTAAGATACCTTATATTTACAAAATTTGAATTTCCCACCTCTTAATTTAGCAAAATGCTGACGTAATCCTCTTTCAGGTTTATACGACATGATTTAGCCTACAGGAAAATAAAACATTCCATAGAAACAACTGGATTTTCAATAGACTCGCCGGTCTCCGGCGTACTTCTCGCCGGCGATTGACCACCAAGTTTGACTCCCTCATGCGCCGCTGCTGAACTTGTGATTCCAATTTTGTCTCCTTCACGCGCTGCCGTCGGATTTCTATTTCCATGTTTGTCTTCTTCACGCGCCGCCGGCGCCGGACTTCTATTTCTCACATTCCGACGTACATCCACCGTACTACGTGTCGCCGGAGAATTCGACCTCCGAACCCCATTATCACCTTGACCTCTGCGGGTTCCATTAGTAGGCCCCACATTGCGCCGTTGTTGCGGCATTCCCCTCCCTTGTACTCCTCCCCTTGACGTTACCGGCAATCTCCTTTTATCCGGCGATGTCGCCGGTCTTCTTCTCTCTCTAACTCCGGCAATGTCGCCGGTGTGTTGCCTCTTCCGATATGCTCTCACCGGTGACCTCTGAGTTACTTCTCCGTCTTCCTCTCTCTTCTCCGTCGCCGTCGCCGTTGTTGAATAGCTCTCAGTAAAGCTACACATTTCTGAAGTCTCAATCTCTTCAGATACTTCCGTTGCTTCAAACTTCACTTCATCTTTATACTTACCATCAGCCGTTGATTCAAGTTTCACTTCCTCTTTCTTTTTAACAACAGCCGTTGATTCAAACTTCATTTCCTCTCTCTTTTTAACAACAGCTGTTGATTCAAACTTGATATCATTATGGGGTTCAATGACAGCCGTTGATTCAAAGTTGACTTGTGGAAAGTCAGCTCTTCTGTTGTTGACCTTTGGTGGTGATGGTGGGGGAATAATGGGTGTTTCAGAAAGGACTTCCTTAACGGTTTCTTCCTCCGCTAGCGGTGGATCTCGGCCGTGTGTGGCGGAACACGGCGGGGAAGTGCGGTGGGGTTTTTTATTGGAGGAGCTAAAACAGCAGCCCATTTTAGGGTGGTAGAATGGAAGAGTGAAAGAAGAATAAAGGCATATACAAGTGGATACAAGACAGGAAATGACAAATATATGGAGGCAAAAAAAAAATGGTCAATTACTTTTACTTTTTGAAGTTTTTACTTTTCTTCCCTTAGTTGATACAGTACTATTTTTTTTATTTTTTTTTGGAGATTTCTTCTAAATTCTTGAAGTTAGCAAAAGTTGCGTTTAAAATTATTTATTTATCAAATAAATATAGTTCTACGGCATAGATAAAGGACAAAGAAAAGTTGACTACGATGGTGTTTGGATTAGCTGATTGGAAATAGCGGATAGTTTTAAGTGTTGAAAAAAAATATTTGTTATGAATTTATCGTATCAAATTAATTTTATTAATTATATTTTGAAAATATAATTTAAATTAGACATTTTGTTTTGTTATTTTATGATAAGGATAATATTAAAAAAATATAATAAAATATTTATAATTTTATAAAAGAGACAATTAAATTGAAATAAATATTTCTAGAAAAAATAATGGATTCTTTTGAAACACACAAAGTACAAGATATAAATATTTATTTGTTTGAATAAAAGTGTTTAAATCAACAATGAGCGGTTTGATAAAGAAGTACTCCTCCATCTCATTTTAGCTGGATATTTTTTTAATAAATATGTTAAGAAATTATAAATAAAAAGATTACTTTACTAATTCACTCCTTAATAAACTTCTTCAAAATTTTACAATTAAATGTGAAAACTTTTTTAAAAAAAATAATTGCAAAAGTAATATAGGCAAAATGTAATTACTGATTTCTTGATTTAATAATGTGGACAACGAATACGGAATAATTATTTTTAATAAGATGATCAACTAATATGTGAGAGTTGCTAATAACCTACTTTTATGTAAAATGACTAATTTTTCTTAAGTTTCCAATAAAAAATAACAATTTTATGGTATCTTTCTAATGAAAGGGGAAAATGATGGATATGGAGTTAGATGTTTTATTTGGAAAATATATTTTAAGAATTCAAATAGATATTAAGGATAAAATAATAAGACGGTTGGTCAAATTAAAGATACTTATGAATTATGATGAAAAGTAAATTTATGCTTTTGGGCTAATTCTAACTTCTAAACACTTACTGTGAATTTATCAAATGCATAAATAAACTAAAAAATATTTATAAATTAATTTGATCAACTTATAAATTTAGTCAAACACCTTTTACTTAACTGTTAATGATGTCACATTATTCTTGAGAGGCTTCATTCATTTTAGAAGGTTGATTAATGATTTATTCCCTTCATTCCATCCCAATTTAAGCTTTTTAGTTTTGAATAGGCAGAGAATTTAAAAAATTAGTGAAGATATTTGAATTTTTATGGTCTTAAATTTAAAATGTATGTAATCATTTAAAATTTTTGATCTTAAACTTATCGTAATATTGGACTTAGAAAACTCTTAAATAAAGAATGAGAACTCTTTTTAAACAGACCAAAAATGGCTATAAATAATTCTATGATACTATGAGCCGGTTTGGATTGATTCTTGACCTATTTTAGTATTTTGATTTATGGCCCCTTTGTCAATTAGAATTTTTTTCACTTTTTTTAAAAAAGAAAAAATAACTTTAGGTCAAATACAATTTCAAGTTGATATTTTCACTTTTTTTCACAAAAAAATCAAAACACAACTTCAATTATATTAATGGACAAACACAATTCCAACTCCAACTTCAATTCAAACGCCAACTCCAACTTCAAAAATTTTGTTTTCGTGGTCAAACACCCACTTAAAATCAAGTGGTTAGAACACTTTTTTTATTCAAAACACTATAAAAAGTTTTTAAAAATTATTTTGACTTAAAAACATTTAAAATAAGTCAATTCAAATAAGGTCTACATATTCCAGAACTAAAGAAGTTCTCATTCGGCTATTTTTTTTTTTTAGTTTCTACTTAGTGTTTGGTATTCATATTGGGTTATACCTGTATTCAAATCAACAAATCTTACATTAGGAGTAAAGAATTTTCTAACAAAAGTAATTTTATAAAGCTCAAACATAAAATCCCCGAGTAAGAATGAAGAAGTACTAATCACTCTGCAATAATTCTAATAGGTCATTTGCTTAATATCACGTTTGTATTTCGTGATTAAAAGCATTTTATTATGAAAGAATGTTTACTTTTGACGCCTTGAATTTTGTCAAGGCGGGCAGGGAACAGTGATGGAATTAAATTTTTTATTAAAGAGTTTAAAATTGAAAAAAATTAACATACAAATTAATCCGATGGAGATTTGACATTTACTATGTACATATAAAAAAATAATTTTAATCATATATAAATATTCTAATTTTTCTCTGAATAGAGTTCGAATGAACGCTTGACCTAAAGGTGGCGCTGCCCCTGCCTGAAAATACTTTTGGCTCATGTTTTTTGCTTTTAAAGGTGTACGCGTCTTGCGCGTGTATCTCACTTTATGAGTTCAAATATTACACTAAATAGGATATTTGTTTAAATAATAAAGATGAATATCATAATTAAATTTAATATCTTTTGAGTATGTAAAGATGGAGAATTTATTTATTAATCGGTAAATTGCAACAAAACAATACAATGACAGAGACATCAAAATAATACAATTAAATCTAATCTTTACAAACAAAAATTTTCTCAAAATCATCTGACACTCAGCTATCACCTGTAAACAATAACAAAATAATACGATAATAGAGATATCAAAATAATACTACTAAACCTAACTTTTACATAAAAAAATTCCTCAAAGCCAACCAATATTTATCTATCACATGTAAACTATAATAAAATAATACAATAAAGGGTCGTTTGGTAGAGTGTATTGAAAAAAATAATGCGTGTATTAATAATTAATGTGTATTAAGAATATCTTGTTTGGTACAATTTTTAGTCAATGAATAATTAATGCAAACATTAGTTATACACTCTATTGTGTATTAATGTGTGTATTACTAATACCATTCATTTTCTATGTATTAGTAATGGAAAGTCTTTAATATATGCATTAACTTATTAAATGACCTTAATACCCCTCAAATTCCTTCTCAAAATATTTCACCATTCCTTTTCCCGCTATTTTAATTTGCAATAGTGAATCTTTTCAAAACATTTCATAATTTTTTCCCACCATTTTAATATACAACAATGAATAATTGATTTAAATAATTGTAACATATTTTTGCTTTGCTTCGAGGGTCTTTAAAAATATTAAAAAAAATTGAGACTATTTCTTAATTTTACATCTTATATTTTATTTTTATTTCGACTATGTTAATCTGTTGGCATAATATTTCATGCGCAAAGACGAAGGTTTGCAATTAATCCGAAACCTCTATATACTAGTTCAACAATACTAATTATATTTAAGATGACAAAAAAATTCAGTTGCAAAAAAATGTACAAAATCAAAGAAGGGTATTTTTATAAACAAACATTTCTTTTATAGAAATTATGTAAGATGTATTATTTCTTATACAT
>NC_061117.1:202556534-202635362 GCF_002878395.1 Capsicum annuum
TAGTTTAACGTACATTTGAATATTTATAGAAGTATTTCCTTAATAGAGTCCTATTTTAGAAGTATTTTTCTAATTGAACAATAGAAATGAAAATATTAATTAATTCTCCTACTATATATTTTAGGAGTCTCATATATTTTAGAAACTCTAGTAGAAAGGAAAATATTAATTAATTAATTCTCCTACCATGTATTTTAGGAGTCCCATATATTTTAGAAAGTCTAGTTAATATAATAAAAATAATTAAATAATAAATTAAAAAAATAGTGAAAAGTTAGTTTTGTCTAAAGAAGAGTCTTTTAATGAAGGGCAAAAAGTTCAAATCACTTTTATAGGGGTCTTCACACTTTTAGTATATTATAGATTATAGATTATAGATATAGATACAAATTATAGATTTTAGATTATAGATTATAGATATAGATATAGCTAAAATAATTAACTAATATTAGACGGAGGAAATACTAAGTAGTTAATGTGTTTAGTAAAAAAAAATAATGTATAAGGTAGTAAAAAAATACATGTATAAGCTACGTTTATTTAAAATGGCAAAATTATTCTATAGGATTTTACAAATAAATACAAATTTAACAGTATATTTTAAAGAAAAGGAAAAACGGTGGATTTGGAATGGATACGAAGATAGGAGTTTTATTCTGGGATGGTATTTTAAAATTTTAAAAAGATATTAAGGATAAAATGATATAATTCTTGGTCAAACTAAAAGAATTTAAAATTTGAAAAGTCATAAGTTAAGGCTAATCAACTTATAACTTTTGATCAATTTTAGATTATAAACATAATGTTTATCAAACACAAAAATAAATTAAAAAGTATTTTTAAATCAATTTAACCAACTTATAAGTTTAATGAGACACCCTTTATGTAATTTTTTTTAACGAAGCCACGTTATTCTTTAGCGACTTCATTCATGTTAGAAGATTGCTTAATTGGTTTACTCCATCTGTCTTGATTTTAAGTTTCTTAGTTCGATTGAACACATAATTTAAAAAGCAAAGTGAATTTTTAAATCTCGTGATCTTAAATTTTGGATGTGTGTAATCGTTTAAATCTTGGATTTTAAACTTACCAAATATAATATCGGAATTGAAAAATCTACTACATATATAAAGCACTCTTTGGAACATAACAAAAGAAAAGTAGGACACTTAATTGAAATGGGAAGGCAATCAAAGTTAATCAATCGTTAAACGGGTATAAATAATTATAAAATATTAATATAAGATGCATGGAGATATTGTTGTTCGGTTAATATGTTTTTGATTTTCTATTCAATGTCTGGTATTCATATTGGGATAAATCTTGATTCGCATAAAAATGTTACATATGAGGGATAAAGTGTTCCTTCACAAAGGCAATTCTTTACACATAAGGCTCAAATCTGAAATCTCACATTAAAAGCGAACGAAAACTTTCCACCCTACCACAACTCTCTTGGTCATTCATTTTAGTATGGCCAAATGAATAATATTTCACTGTATTTTCTGATTAAATATATTTAAATCATAAAGAAAATTGCTTAACTTTTGACCCCTTGAATTTTTGTCGAGGCAGGCAGGGGCCTGCGAATACTTTTGGGTTACACTTTGTGCTTTTATTTTTGATGTTATGTATGTGGGGCTTGCTTTGAACATTGAACAACACTTTTTGAATGGCCAGGAGAAGCTTGTTGTGTTCTAAATGATGAAAAAAGATTTTGTTCCATAATCAACGTTGACGATTGATAATAGAAATGCTTCTTGGTTTAACATTTTGTTAGTCTTTATAATATGTATAGTAAATTTAGCCTCAAAAGTTTTAGAATAAACCGAATTTATCTATTAAGGCTTACAATTTTCTCAAATCATATCATTATATGTGTAATAAAGAAAAATTAAAAGAGAAAAAAAGTCAGAATTGTTTTGCTGTTTCTTTCACCATTGGATCCTATGCTAGTAGATTGAATGACATAGTAAAAGATCTCTTATGGTTTTCGTGAAGCAATTACCTACCTACCACATGTTTTCCAGCTTTCATTCATTGAATGTTGGTTAAAAGCAACAAAGGTTAAAAAGTCCATTAAGGCTTAATTAATTATGTGCACATTTAATTAAAAGGTGGAAAAGTAGGTAATCATTGTAGTGAAATATGAGAAACAAAGCTCCATTATTGGTTTTAAAGAAAATTAAATAAGTTAACTTCTGGACTGATTTGAATGCTAGATTATTGGGGGTCCCTAATTGTCCCGATGGAAGGAGAGTCTTGGAGTAACTTTATATGGTCAGGAGGTCACACGTTCAAGTCATAGATATAGCTTCGAACAAAAATGCATGATAAAATTGCGCACAATAAACTCTTATGATTCGATGCTTTATCAGATTCCGCACATACCGAAAGTTTCAGTATCGAGATTGTCCCAATTGTTTTTATCTTTTTAGGAGCCTTAAACAGCGGTGGTTCACAGACACAATTTGGTGATCTCAAAAGCAATAAAAAGTTATTTTCCAACCATTATCCCACGAGGATTTTTTGTCCCTCCTTTTGAGATATTTTTACTGCTACTGGGGTCTACGATCCCCCACCCCCACCCACCTAAAGCTATTGTTCTTTTTTTGAATGGCAACTCCAACATTCCGTTTGCCAAATCCTCAATTCAAATTGACAAGCACTAAAATAAAAATGCAAAACCAAAGATTCATAGAAGCGTCAACAAAGATTGAATTGGCCAAATGAAGAAAAGATACAAGTGCGACGAACGCAAAAATACAATAACAACAAGCATAACCCTGGGGATATACACAAATCTTACCCCTATCTTGGTGGGATAGAGAAACTATTTGTGACTGATCCTCAACTCAAGAAAAATCATTATACAAGTAAAAATGTATATGTTACTAACAATTTAGTACTACAAATTTCCACATCAAATATTTTCCCCATTAGAACTCGCAGTAGCCTTGTCGCGAAAACATCCATAAAAACAAATTTCAACTAAGTAGAGCTGTAAAATCAGGCAAAATCTAATGCTTATTGTTTGGCAAAGTAAAATCAGTATTGAAAGAATAATTACATTAAGTTAATGTACAACTGCAAGAGGTTATTTGATATAACAGCAGCTTACAGCAGGCAAATGTTAAAAGCCCATCGGACTCTGAATACCAACATCTTTTTTTTTCTTTGTATTAGCTCTCCACTTTCTTTGAAGAAACGTGGCAAAGGAAGCAAGTCAGATGGCTCCCTACACTTTTCAATCTCAAAAAATGTTGTGTGAACATCAAGTTTGTGGTGCAAAATGCAAAGTATTGTATCATCTCAAGCAAGAAGTTACGAAGAAGATGCTGCACGATCAGATTCTATCATGGATTTAATATAGTATTCCCCTGCCTTGTATGATGACCTAACCATGGGGCCAGAAGCCACATATCGAAATCCCTGCAGAAACACAATGTAGCTATTAGCAGTACTCAAACAACTAGATGCTGCATTTGATATCAAAACAGAATATAGAAGCAATATGCCGAGCTTCAAGTTCAACCATGTTGTGCAACAAAAGAAGTAGTTGTTCCAACTTACACCTTACTAGATGATGCTGAGTGAAATTAGGCAAAAACAAAATGGAGAAATAAGAAAATTAACCAATCTAAGATATATTTTGAGGAAGAAAGCCAGAGACGTAATTGTCAGATTATCCGTTACCTGTAAGACTAGTTTAAATACTTGAAACTCAGAATTGACTCAATTAGCTAATGAGTTGTTTTAAATCAACGACGTAGTAAGACTTGAAAACTCGAAATTCTTTGTATTTTTCTTGAAATACTACATACGGTAATATTTTTAAATCTAAACAAGATACTAAGAATACACCAAAATAACATTAAATAAACAATTTGCGCAAGAAAAACAGTGAACTATAACGGAGTGTAAGAGCATGACATAATTTTGTGTTGCCCTGAGTTGCAGATTCCCGCCATAACTCGGTAATTAAATCAAGTTTCGACTAAAACTTGGGAACTACCGAATTTGGTCTAATAACTCACCTAAGAGAACTCAAGTGTCAAAACAATTCTCATAAGTATTGTAGGGAAAGGGCCAGTTGGTGGTAATCCTATTGGACATAACTCGACTAAGTTCCTCCGCCACCTTCCCAGAAAAGCCATCAACAAGACTATTGGCCTAAATTCACTAAATTAAATAAAGGGGAAAGGGTCAAATTTGCCCCTCTACTTTAGTTTAATAGCTATATTTACCTTCCATCATACTATGAGGCTATATTTTCCCCTGCAGCCATTAAACTATTCATTTCTACCCCACCACTTAACGGAAATCCCCCCGTCATAATAAATTGCCTGTTTTTAAAAACAAAAACCCATAAACCCACAATATAACCTGCCTGACCCACAAGTGCCCGAACATAAGCGAGCAGCCTTTCGTCGAAAAAATCAAACAAGCAATCATTTGGCGGATAATTAAGCGGACCCTTGTCTGATAATTAAGCAAGCAACCCTTCATCGGGTAATTTAGCAGCCCAACAATTAAGCAAGCAACCTCTTGCCGAAAAACTAAGCAGGCAACAGTCCCTTGCCAGAAAATTAAGCAAGCAACTTTCCGGATAATTAGGCAGCCCCTTGCCAGAAATTAAGCAATTAAGCAATCAACCCTCGCTGGAAAATTAAGCAAGAAACCTTTCGCCGGAAAATTAAAGCAAGCAATCCCTTGCCGGATATTTGAAAGAACCCCACGCAACCAAATTAGATTGTGGGTGGTGGAGGAAAAAGGAGGAAATGGTCGTCATCAGCTGTGGTGAACAGAGAGACATTTGCAGGTAGAAGCTTTAAATCAAATATGTAGGCAAAACATAAATAAATACAAAAAAATTGAACTGTTGAAGACATTGTGCTGATGTTAGTGTGAAACAGTGAAAGATGAGCATAAATGTCAAGATCCATGTTGTGGGTTTATGGGTTTTATTTTCAAGAACGGGCAATTTTCTATAATTCGGGGCTTTCCGTTAAGTGGAAGGGTAGAAATGAATAGTTTAATGACGGCAGGGGCAAATATAGCATCATAGTATGACGAAGGGTAAATATAGCTATTAAACTAAAGTAGAGGGGCAAATTTATCCCTTTTCCCTTGAATAAACTATACCTTACTCCCTTGTAACTTATTAGATTTCCTAGACAGTTGGAAATTTGATGAGGTTTAGAAAGGAAGCTTTCATAGCACCAAAGCAATTCCATAAAGAGATAAAGTCGTATCAAGGTTGCTCACAAACACTAATACCTCCATCTTTCTTCCTTGCGAGACACTTTACAATATACATTTGCACCAAGTCCATATCCTCCAAAAACTTTAAAAAATGAAGAATATTTCCAGAAAGCAAAACTACACCAAAGTAGATACCTAAAAATCACAATGTTCATAGGATCTACCCAAAACCAAAGAGACATTCCTGTTCGGTGAGTTACTTATCTCAAAAAAGAACCCTGTTCACTAGGTCCAACACGATCCAACCTTATGTTTCGAACATTAAAATGAAATAGAAAGAGTGTGAGAAAAGCAGAATAGTCTTTATGTTTTCTTTTTGATTAAGGAGAAAAGCAGAATAGTCTTTATTTTTTCATTTTGATTAAGGAGAAAAGCAGAATAATCTTATGTAATGAGCTAGATAATCTAAAGAAAAAACAATAAGGACTTCGAGGATTTGCCACTACACAATATTGAACAACCAATGGCAAACAAATCAATTACGATGATGCTCCTTTGCTTTCACCTAATTTATTTGTCCCATTTCCTAATCAAAGTTGAACCTGTTCCATAGTAGCAAACTTGCAATTTCAAACCTTTAAACAGATAAAATATTGAGATACATATTTCTGTACTCGTGATATAATATCTTCATCATAAGTGTATACTATTGTAACCACTAAGGAACAAGCTATGCAGGAAGACATATTAGATGATAAAAGGGGAGGAGGAATAAACAAACCATTTGCATGCCAAGAACTTGATAATTATCAAAGGCTTCTGGAGTAATGTATTCAGAAACAGGCATGTGACGCTTTGATGGTCTCATGTACTGACCAAATGTCATTACGTCAACACCTGCTGCACGCACTTTTTCCATTGTTTTAACAACTTGTTCCGGAGTTTCCCCACAGCCCAACATTATTGAAGTCTTTGTCAATGTACCGGCAGGGGCATACTCCTTGGCCATCTTCAGGACATCCATGGACTGCTTGAAGTTAGCACGATGATCTCGTACTACATTCTGAAGCTCTTCAACGGTTTCAATGTTATGAGCAAAAACATCTAATCCTGATTTTGCAACTTTCTCAACACACCCAGAGTCTCCTCGAAAATCTGGAGCTGCATGATAAATCAGAGAATATCAGGATCTTTTTGTCTGGACTAAGTGAACAGATAGATATATACACAAATAGGCTGACGTGACAAATTCAAATCGGTCCAGACTGAGAATAGCACATGGACAAAGGAACCCATCCAATTATGGCCAAAATCCCGGTTTGAAGATTGCAAACTTAACAAAGGCTCGGAACAACCCATCTTAGGTATCGCTTAACTGATGGTGAAAAGGAAAAGAAAAGGGACAAAACTTAAACTTCTATAATTAGTATGGACTTAGTTATAGAATGTCAGGAAACACACAAATATATCTATAAACCAGATCCTTTGTTAGCTACAGGACTTTGAAAAAATCATGTGACCACCAGCTCCTCATTTCAAAAATATTTCTTTCCACTCAAACAAAACATGTAATACTCCTTTCCTTTTTATAAATATAGTTGCTTCCCATTTTTCAATAACTTCTGCGACAATCAAATGGACCTTAGCAGATGCGTACGAGATTGTAGAACTGCTGTTACTAAGGTCTACAATCGCAGGAAGAAGGGTCAAAATAAGGCCTAAATATTACTGTTTATTTAGTTAATATGTGTCTGTATTTTCATAGTTACCTAGCAGATTTAGGAAGTTATTTTTATGTTATATTGTAGGAGGAAGACAGAAAGACAGTCATATTTTACTTGTAGGTGGCAGTAAAGAATAGTTGATGTGTTGTTCTTGTTTCTGTGTTGTGCCGTTTACTGATTAATGTTAGGAAAGTTTCAGGTTCCTAACATAGAATTTAGGGAAAGCTACAACATAAGATGCTTTGTAACTGTATTTTAAAAAAAAAAAAAAACTAGGAAGTAATACCTTTAATCATATCTCACAAATAGAACATCTAAATTCTCAAGAGAATCAGCGAAAAATAAATATGTGAGGTTCATAATCCAGAAAAGAGTCATTGGTTCAACTTGTTGAGTTCCACTGGAATCAATGTCATGGATAGAAGATAAGGATAAAAGTTTCCAAGTGAAGATTCAGCCACTCATACAGCCAAGGTCCACTAACAATGTTGAAGATAATCAAACAAAGCAAATCCAATTGATGGTACAGAGGGAAGGGGGATAGGGAGAAAGAGCCAAAGAGGATGAAATACAAGAACAGAACTACATGTATGGATGACAGAAAGCTGCACTTCTTATTACGATTCTAGATGTGCAATGAGTGTTCAGACGCTGTAATCAATAAAATAAGGAGCACCACTTATTTATGCAAGGCAGATCATTGCCATTTATCAACCTAATTACAGTAACTTTATTGAGCATTTGTACACTGTCTTCCATGTCAGATCAAGCACAAAGGTAAAAGAGTAAACAAAGTCTGAAGCCATATAATAGGAGTTCACAGTTTTTTAGGGTTCTAATCTACGTAGAAAAGTTCACAAGGTATTTAAAAAGGAGTGCTTACTAAGTGCTTCTATGAGCATATGTGGCTTCAACGCCTTCAACTTTTGCACTGTCTCAGCGAAATGACCACTCCCTTGATCAGATAAATCATCCCGGTCGACACTGGTAATTACAATGTAATCTAACCCCCATGAGGCAATGGCCTCAGCCACATTGGCAGGTTCATTTGGGTCAGGAGGAGGGGGAGTGCGTGATGTCTTCACATTGCAGAATCTGAAATTTCAAAAGGGTAGATTTAGTAAATGATTATTCACATGGATCATAACTTGTTTATTCGTGCCTAAAGCAAATCTAAACCAAATTTTCCTTGAAAGATATCCTCTAACCTTCTCAATAACCACAGTGCACATACACTGAAAACATGCTGAGAGACAGAAAAGAGAGATAAGTGGTAAAAACCTTGTTTCTCATCTCCTTTCTTAGAGAATCCACTACAATTCTAGCAATATGGCCATGAAAGTCTAAATTAGCTTTTGTCATTACTCATTATTGTTATACCTTTAGTTCCTACCGACAATCTACTACCATGATAGTTTCTCATGTCAATTCATTTCCATCATTCAGCTCATTTTGCATTTGCCTTATAGACAGAAGTGCCCATGACCCTAGGGAAAGTGTTCCCATGTTATCTACGATTATGTTCAAATAAACAGAAGTATCCAGTATGCTAGGGAAAGTGTTCCCATGTTATCTACTAAACGAAGTAACAAAGAGAAAAATTCAACATGCTTACGTCTTCATTTAACATTTCCCTTCACCTCATCTCCCCCAAACAAATAGTTCTTTATAAATTAACTTTCTTTTCTCGACAAACAGCCTATCCAGTATAATCCCACAAAATGGAGTAAGGGGGGTAGAGTGTATGCAGACCCTTACCCAACCTTGGAGGTAGAGAGGTTATTTCGGATAGACTCTCAACTCAAGGAACTTTCTTTTCTACAATAAGGGGAAAAAACAACCCAAGGATGTGGCCTAGCGATCAATGAAGTGGGTTGAGAACTTGAGGTCTCAGGTTCTAATCCTAGCACAGACAAAAAAATAAAAAAGCACTAGGTACCTAGCCTTGTCGTTGGTGGGAGGTGGAAGTTATCCCTTGGAATTAGTGGAGGTGCAAAAAGCTGACCCGGACACCACGGTTATCAAACAAAAACAAAGAACTTTCCCCTCAGCAAAATAATGCGATCATGTACAAGAAAATAGAACTCAATCGAGAACCGGTTTCACAAAAAATCAAATAAAATGGTAGATAACCTGCAGCCTCTGGTACAAGTATCCCCTAAAATCATGATAGTAGCAGTGGCAGTCCCGGTTTCACCACCAGACCAACACTCGCCCAAATTGGGACATTTGGCTTCTTCACAAACAGTATGGAGCTTCAATTCCCTCAACTTCTTCTTAATCTGCGTGTATTTCTCTCCACCCGGTATCGCTTCCTTCATCCATTTCGGTTTCGGTAGTGGTTTCTTCTTCGTACCCACCTCGACCGAGTACTCTTTATCCGATTGGAGTTTGGTAAAATCGGAGAGCGTTGGTGACTCCGCCGCTAAACGGTGGCGGAGACCTTCGAGGGTTTGTGGGTATTGAGGTGGAGATGATGATGACGTGGCGGCGGAGGAAGAGAAGAGTTGAGGGAGGAGATGTTGGTGGTGATTGGATTTGAATGATCGGGAAATGAGGGATGTGAATCGGGAATGCATTTTCCGGCGAATTTGGCCGGAGTTTTTTTTTGGGAGGGGGAAGGAAAATTAGATTTTAATTTTTTTGTTAAACTGTCTTTCCAGTTTGGTTGGTTGACATTGGGTGGTTGAAAAAAGAGTGTGGCTATTCTTTTTGTGAAAAAGTAAAAAGACGAAAAGATCCTCAACGGCGAGGTTGAAGGACATATTGTACTCACCTCATTTTTATTATTCCTCCGTATCAATTTTTTTTTTTTGGTTTGAAAGATGCAACTTCATTGATAATAACAAATTGTTTGAGGCCACATTCCGGCCTTATAGGATAGAAGATGAAATATTAATTCTAAGATGAGTTAAATTTTCATTGTTGTCTTCTTGTACACAAATAGTTACAAAAAGGGGTGCTTGTCAAAATAACTTGGGATGTCATGTTTAGGCTCCTAGATCCTTCCTTTGTCAGTGTATCCGTCACTGTGTTCTGTTCCCTATAGATCTTTACTGATCTTGCTGCCTACATATCCTTCATTAGTGATTTGCACTCAACAAGTACATTATGATAGGAGGGATGATCATTAGTAAGCATATGGATGATAATACTAGAATCAGTTTTAATGGTGAGGGACTTGAGATTGTTGGCTTTGACAATGGCTAGCCCATGTCTTAAAGCCAATAATTCAGCTATCATAGGGGTTGTAAGGGGTAAGTGTATGTGGAAATCTAGTACCCAATGCCCGTTATGATCCTTAAAAACTCTCTCGATTCCCTCCTTACCTGGGTTGGCAAGTTTGGAGCCGTCAATGTTGAGCTTTAAGTAGCCTTTAGCTGGTGGATACCATCTGGTGGTGATGGTAGTGTAACCAGGGGTATGTGGGGGGTGTTCTTTATTAGAAGAGCAAATTCAGTGGCCAGAGATTGTCAATTGGGCAGAGATATAACTGGCTTTATTGTTGAAATTATTGTCATTTCTCTTAAGCCATATGGTCCAGAGGTAGTGGGAAAGGAGGGTATCCCAGGTAAGCCAGCTATTAAAGGTTTTCCCCTTGAGCTCCTACCAAGCTATCTCCCAATTAGTGTCAGATATAGTCGACTAGATTTGGATAGGTTTGAACTGAGTTATATGAAAGATTTCAGTCCAAAACAAAGTGACATTAGGGTATTTGAAGAAAATGTGGTTAATAGTTTCTTCCTGATCTTGGCATAAATAGCATTGGCGTAGAATGGAGAGGCCAGCGTGGTTCAGATAAGCATTGGTGAGGAGTCTTTTATGGAGCATTAGCTAGAGAAAGGTTTTGACTTTGTTAGGGGTAACAGTTTTCCATGGCATCTTGAAGTTCCTACGGCTAGTGTGGTTTTCTCCCAGGCTTTTTAGGAGATTGTACATACTGTCAGTGCTAAAGATAGCATTATTGGTTAGTCCCCAGATGGGTTTGTCATCTTCAGTGGGGCATTGGGGTAGAAAAGTAGTGATGACACTATCCTGGAGTTATTGGGGCAATTCAAGGGATAGAGGACTAAAATTCCAAACTCCATTATTGTGGAGTTGGTTGATTGTGATGGAGTTATTGAAGATGGTGAAGGGGCACAGGATGTGGTTCTGATTGGTTCTAGGTGAGGGATCCAGTTGTCTAGAAGGAACCTAACTCTATTTCCCTTGTTGACTCTCCAGTTTGTTTCCTTTGTTGACTCTCTAGTTGATGCCTAAAATACAATCCTTCCAGCCACAAGTACTAGAAGAGATTCCAGTAGCGCCCTGGTTATATTTAGTGAGAAGGACTCGGCTCCACAGTGACACAGGACATAATGAGTTTGCAAAGTTTCTCAGGAAATCTAAAGAAGAAAAATGTTACTTTGATGAAGGCTCATTTAATTTTGTCAAAGGCCTTCTCAAGATCAATTTGAAGGATCATGTTGGAATTCTTTCCTCTCATTTTGGTGAAATGATGGATGTATTCCTGAATGATGATAGCCTGATTAGAGGCTCTTCTATTGGTTAAGAAACTAGCTTGGCTGGGCCCAATGATAGAAGGGAGAAAAGGTTTGATTCTATTGACAATGATCTTGGTCAAAATTTTGTAGGTGGGTTGCAAAGCCCTATGAGTCTGAAGTTCCTTAAGGTCATAGCATTTCTACATTTAGGGATGAGGCATAGGAGGGTGGCATTGCTTGATGGGGGCATAGAAACGTTAGTGAAGACTTGCTTGTAGAAATCAATGGTTTTTGCACCTACCAAATTCTAATATTTTTGGAAGAACAGGGGGTGTAGGCCATCTAGGCCTGGTGCTTTGAGAGGTTTGAAGAATTTGATGTCTATTAGGGCCTCAGAGTCCTTGAGAGGGAAGTCTAGAAGGTCTATAGTGCTTTGAGAGGGGGTGGGCGAGTTGTTGGATTGGACAAAATAGTTATTTGGATTACTCAAATGGTTGGATATGAAAAGGTCCCTGAAATGATTTAGGAAGTGATCATGGATAACAGATTCCCCAGTGATAGAGTAGCTAGAGTTATTTCTCAGTTCAGTGATCTTATTCTTTCTCCTTCTATTGATGGTGGAGGTATGGAAGAAATAAGTATTGGCTTCTCCATATGCGAGCCAAGAGATTCTAGATTTAGTTCTCCAGAAATCTTGCTCACATTTTAGAAAAGTATCATAGCTATCAAGAAGCTCACATTCTAGGTTATAGAGAAAGGGGTTGGTGTGGTAGTTAGGGGATTTTTGGATGCCATCCAGTCTGCCTAAGATAGTTCTAAGCCTTTGAAAGAGGTTACCAAACACATTGGTGTTCCAGTGGATAGAATTGGTATGGAATTTAGTTATAGGGTATTGAAGGGAAGTGGGGCCTGCAAAACTTTCTTCCACAAGGCCATGGAAGGATTGAAGGTTGCACCACATGGGTTTAAACCTGAAGGGTTTGTTCCTTTGTCTGGTATTTTCTTTGAAGAGGGAAAAAAAGAGGGGGTAATGGTCAGACTTAGTTCTAGGTAAGTAGGTGACAAGAGAGTCAGAGTATTGGTTTATCCAGGAGGCATTTGCGACACACCTGTCAAGTCTTTCCTGAATAAGAGCCCCCTATTGCGATATCTCTTATTGGTCCAGGTGTATCTACAACCTATATAACCAAGGTCCACCATATTGCAATAATTGAGGCATTCCCAAAATTGGTTGGCTCTATTACTGCTAATAGGGGCTCATCCTAGTTTCTCAGAGGCTATTAAGACTTCGTTAAAATCCCCCCCATCAGCCAGTTGTCGGTGAAGGCATTTGCAATGTTGCATAACTCTTCCTAAAGCAACAATCGCGTATTGGGCTCAAGGCTTGCATAGATTGTAGAAAAAACAAAAATGTTGGGGTTAGTACTAACCTTAACAGTCGCGTGGATGCCTTAAGGGGATGAGGAGAAAGGTTGGAGATGGAGTATTTCTTCCTTCTATATAATCACAATGTCGTCTTTCTCCCCCACAGCACTAGACTCTAGGTAGGCTTCAAAATGAAGAGACTCACTGATGTACTTATGGTCAACCATCTTGGTTTCAAGGAGGGCTACCATGGCTGGATTATGAGTTTTGATGAGAAAATCACATTGGTGAATGAAGGTAGCGCTATTAGCCCCTCTGGTATACCAGATGATGAATTTCATGGATTTAATGAGATTGGGTGGGGGTGTGTCATTGGCTGCTTCCCTTTGTCCTTTTGTGGGGTCTTTCTCAAATCTAGCTGAGGTATCAGGGCCACTGAAGAAGGAATTTGTTCTGAGGTGTTCCTCAGTGTAAAGCTCAGAACTTTCGTTATTGGTGGATAATGAACAATAATAGTTGAGTTTGAGGGCTCTTTGAATTCTCTCCGAAGTGGTTTGTTTAGCGTGTAGTTTACTACCTCTGGTTCCCCGAGTTCCATTAGGAGTTGTTCCATTTCCATATTGGAGCGTCTGAGCTCTTCTAGTGCTGAGGTAGTCGCTTCTTCTTGGTCTACGGCCCCCGGGGTTGGCTGGTGATTAGGAGCTGTGGGATGTCCTTCCAATGGATTCCAAGGGACGAAGTTTAGACTTTTTGTCTCCAAAAGATAGAGGACTGTTGGGTAGAAAGTTAAGCTCTTGAACATGTGACCCATGAGCGAATTGAGTTTGCTAGAGTTCATCATGTTGAGAGTTCCCATCATCTGGGCTTGCAGCAGGATCTGGCACCAAACTTTATAGTCGAGCCCCTCCGCTATTCGATCCACCCCCTCTTTCACTATTTGTGCCATCTATACCGGGTTCTGAATGAGTAGGACTATCGGTTGGTTCCCTATAACGACACAATGGGAGATGATTTTCCCCTTCAGTGCTAGTTCCGTCCATGAAGTCGGTACCCTGTTTGGCGGTGGTGTAGTTGTAGTGAAGACTAAAGGCTCTTTCAAAGGGGTGGGGTTGTTTATGGATTTGCCATTAGTGATGGGAGTAGAAGCAGAGTGCCCTTGGTTGAAGTGTTGGGGCTTCGAAAGGGCAGGGCATGTAGTGGAGGAGTTAATTGACATGATTGCATTGGTGATGCCAATCATTTTAGGGTGATGATTACCCCTAGTGGATATGGAGTAACTCCACCCAGACGACGCAGAGCCGGAGGAGTTCATGGGAAGGTCCCCTAAGAGAGTGGGGCTGCTAACCCTACTTAGGTCATTAAGAAACAAAGAAGAGGGCTTTTGGGTAATGGAGACTTAGTGGTTGAGCATTAAATGCTCTTCTGTGCCATTGGCAGTAATGACCTTTTGTAGGTCAGCTGATTTAGTATTAGTGGGAGAATTGGGCCCTGTGTGGCCCTGGTGGACTTTTTTTTTCCTTTTTATTATTATTTTTTTTTTCATTATTAAGGTTGTTAGGTAGATTTAAAATATGGTTGTTGTCACTTTTATTATTACCAGTAGTTTCAGCAATGCCTGTAAAAGATTTTGGATTGAGGAACTTACCTAAGGCTGGATTGTACATTTTTACCTGTGTGGGATTTTTCCTGGTTGGGTTTTCGCCTTTTTTAGGGGAGCGGTAGGCTTTGGGGCCGGTTCTTTTTTTGGCGAAGGTGACTGTTTGTCATTCGCCTGAAGAGGCTGGGACTGGCTGGTTGACGCCGTGTGTACATCATGCTTATCAGGGTGTGTGGTGGTTTGCAGTGGGCAGTTTTTTTGAGTGTACCCAAGCTTGCCACACCTAGTGCACAGAACCGTCTTCCCCCCTCGTAGATCACTTTTTGCTTGTGATTCTCGATGTTGATGTGAGTCTTCACTGGTGCATCGAGTGGAATTTGTATGCAAATTCTTGCATATCTTCCTCTCAAAGCTGTTGTAGTACAAGTATCAATTTTGAGTAATGTTCCTAGTTTGTGGCCGGTTCTTTTCAAAATTGATTTATCGTAGAACTCTGTTGGAAGATGAGGTAGCCTTATCCAAATGGCTCTGTGTGTTTGTGTGGCTTTCTCTGGGATAAAATTAGGCTCCCAGTGTCTTACTGAGAGGAAATCCCCTGTAACAAACCATGGTCCTCCATGAAGAGCCTTCTGCATATTGTCCGGATTGGTGAACTTTGCAATGTAGTAATCGTTTCCAAGATCCACTAGAGTTAGGGGTTCTGATGGTTTCCATAGATCTGTGAGTTTTGTTTTTAAGTAGTTGTGGGCAAGTCTTTTTTTGAATAGCTTGAAGATTACAGAGAATTTCCACATAGCGTATATTCTTTCCCTATCTTCATTGCTTAGGTTAATTGTGTCTTCTGATTCACCTGAGTTTAAAGGCATTTTGCCATTGTAGTGGTTTAGGTGGCTGTCATTTAGTGATTCCACTTTATTTAGGAGGACGGATTTGAAGGAGTTTTTCTCTTGATTTGGTTCTCGATTTAGGTCTCGAGTGGGATCGGCAATTTCCATGGGGTCAGGTCATCAGGTGGCGTTGGTGATAGCGGAGGTGGCTCTGCATCTTGGGGGTTGACCATGACTTTTTTTCCTAGAGGGAATATTATTCCTATTCCCTTCGTATCATTTAGTTATGCACATTACATTTTACATAATAATTTTTTTTATTTTATTATTTATTTATATTAATCATATTCATTAGAAATAAAAATGAACATTAAGATTATAATTATTCACATTTATACTATTAATCATAAGGATAAAATTAACAAAAAATAATTGCAAAGGTACTTAACTTTAAATACTTTTAATTTCTTGACTGTTCAAACAACATCAATTCAAAAAAGGAAAAACACTTAATTTCAATTCACATTGTTTTGAATTACGAAACGCACAAGAAGAGGAGAGAAAAAATGAGTCTCTACCGCTCAATTATGACCATATTTTATATGCATTACAAATTCTAGCTAATTAAATGCATAAGACTTATAGATGTAAAATTAGTATTATAATAATAATAATAATAATAATAATAATAATAATAATAATAATAATAATAATAATAATAATAATAATAATATAATTACGATTCTAAATAATTCCGCCAACTAGTTTACAAAATTTATATAAAGTTTATATATAAATATAATACAGGTAGATATAAGCAATACATACATATTAAGGGAAAGGATACCCACTAGTCATTTTGAAAACAAATGGCCAATATTTAGTCAATTTGTCACATTATGGCCAGTCGGCCAAAATAATACCAATTCATAGTTATTGGGCTACTTTGACTCTTTCCTGCATATACAATTTTTATACCAGATTGATACAACACTTATACCATATTGATACACTTTTCAAAAGAGACGGAACTTATGTACGCATATACTATTCTTATACCAAATTGATACGACACTTATACCACAATGATACACTTTTTCAAAAGACAGAGAACTTACACATGCATATACAGTTCCTATACCACACTGATACAATGCTTATACTGCTTTGATACATTTTTATTTATTTTTTAAATACAGTAGTGAAATAAAAAAAATAGAAATGTTGAATTCCTTTTTCAAAGGAAAAATGGACAACTTTTTTTAAAAAAATGAAATAACAATTTTTTTCTAAAAAAAAAAAAAAGAAATAGAGAAGGAGACGAAACCTATAATAAAATGGCAAAAAGTACAAATTAATTTAATGATTAATTACAGGTAATTAGTTTTAGGTGGTTATTATGGTAGAATTATTTTAGAGTAAAATGTTATTTTTGTTCTTTCCCCCTATATATTTATACCGTTATGTGGTGTGATTTTCCCAATATAATACAAAGAGATATTAGGACCAATGGAGGGAGGGTGTAGCAAGAAGCCCAAATAATCCTGTGGGTTGAAGTGTTGGTCCACTTGGAGGAAAAGGAGAAAAACAAATATTGCGTAATTTTGCAAATTGGATATTTGATTCAATTTTAGTGAATTTAGTGATTATATATAGGTGATTTAATGGTATTCAGTCTGATTTTAATATGTCTTTATATGTGGGTATGCATTGCATATTTTTTTATTTGTATATTTTATATATATATATATATATATATATATATATATGTATGTATGTATGTATGTATGTATGTATATATAAATGTATTGGATGCATGTTTTATAATGTATATATGTATACAAATTTGTTCTATATTAGTACACATATACACATGCACACACACACATTTTACATGCACACACACACACATGTTTCTTATGTGTTGGTTCGTGTATACATTATGCATATACATATGTGTATATATTTATTCTGTGTTTGTGTATATATACAAATGTATATACATATGCATATAAGTATAACCGTTTCTATATAAATACACTGCTTTTTATATGTGGTGTATTACAAATTAGAATAAGTATCAACACATTAGGATCATAATATTAAAATGTTCAATCATTTCACTGTATATGTATAATATTATACGTTTATTGTTAGAGTGTGTACCCTACTGATTTTAGTATTTTACTCTAATAGTTGTCTA
Source organism: Capsicum annuum (assembly GCF_002878395.1). Lineage (NCBI taxonomy): Eukaryota > Viridiplantae > Streptophyta > Magnoliopsida > Solanales > Solanaceae > Capsicum > Capsicum annuum. Next base: position 202,573,940 of record NC_061117.1, read on the forward strand.
TCAGTGGAACAAGTACGCTAATGTGGTTCACGTAAGTAAAATATGAAGATAATATTTTTACGTAAAAAACACCCGGTTCAAGAAAGGTGTAAAAAATCACGACCTATACCGCTACAGAATTTAACCCCAACTTCACTAATACTCTTGATACTCAACAATCAACAAATTACAAGACTTCTTGTAAACTAGGAATTAAAACTCCTAACTCCTATTTCTACAATAACACCAATCTTCTCAAGATAAGTGTTCTCAAGTCTTCGAGTTTCCTAACTTGAAGACACAACTCCCAACTCTGTTTATATTTCACTGAGACTAGAACAAAGACTCATTACAACTCAAAGAACTAACCTATTACGCAAATTCTATGACTTGCTAAGTAAAGGACCAGGTTCTTCTTCAAGCTAGTGAACTGATTTGCTGATTGATGCTTTTCTTGTTAGTGCATGAGTGAAACTCTTGAATGTCGTTTCTTCTATTTAAGTTAACTCCTGATTTGAGTTCTTTAGACGATATTCTCTTCTTTCTTCAATAGAACTCCTTCAGGTAGTTTTACTCCTTGTTTCATTATGTCCACTTGATCGAGTAGAACTTTTATATTTGCTCAATCTTCAAGTGTTTGTGTTTATCTCCCTTTCAGCTTCTTTATTTTACGTGATAAGTGTTGAGAGCATAGTTGAATCTTTTTGCTTATCTACTCCCGATTTTATGCATTGTTATCCTATCAGTAGCCTTGCCTGTAACTATTCTTTCTACACTTGTGTGGATCAGCTTGTACAACATATTTTATTAATATGCCCATCATTAAAACTTCAGTTCTTTAACAAATTTCTACTTTTTGATGATGACAAACTTAAGCAACACAACATCCATCACAAAGTCCTGACATTCTCAATAAAGGAATTAGACAAAAGAACACAGAATGAAATAAGTTAGTCAATTGAGTTATAAGCATTGCACAATCTATTCTTCCCCCCTTTTGACATCATAAAAAAATTGGGCCAACAAAAGTGAAAATGTTTAATAATCCATGGCCACTGGGGCTATCACTAAAACAACAAAAGTCAGAGCAAAAGAACACTTATACATTATGAAAAACAGGAGCAGAAAACAATTAAGCAAGGAAGTCCATTTCATTCAAAAGCAAGATATAACTAAAATTACCAAAAACAACAAAAGAGAGAACAAGCCAGCCAGTGAAGAAAACAAAAGAGGCAGTCCTAAGGCACTAAGAGGGGAACTAAGTAGAAGAAGAGAAGGGGATAAGGGTGGTCAATTTTCGAACAATCTCATTATTTTCAGATCGTTCACGTTCCAAGAAAGCCTTAAGAGAGGCAATTTGAGCAAGGAGATCCCTCTTCTCATCATCATGAGAAACATCCAGCGCATCCTGAGTAACCTTCAACTTAGCAGTTTTGCTGCAAGTGCATTCCTTAACCATTGTACAGGGTTATCAATACTCCTCATAGAAACAGGTAACGCCAAATGGTTTACAGACCCTATGACATCCTTAGTGGCTTGCAGAGACCACACTTTAACAGGCACGTTGAAGTCCTCAAAAACATGAGTAAGCCAGAATTCATATGGCAAGGCATGAACATTTACATCTTGAAGTAGGACCCGTTGCATGTGTTGAATCATAAGTTGAGGTAGGTCAATTCGTACTTCAGTATCAAGCAACTCCATCAGAGTGAGATAAAAAAAATTTACCACAGTCTTTCATTCTTGTCGAGGAAAAACTATCTTATGAACAACATCGAAGTAAAGCTGATGGAGTAGGGACATCTCACGCTTAAGAACCCTACGATGAGTAACAAGATGAGGGTTTCCAGAAAACTTGCGAGATATATCAAGGCAGATACTAGATTATCAAGAGGAAGCTATGTGACCTTGACATAATGACCCCAACCCTCAGTAGGAATGTGCAAGATTCGACCAAGGTCAGCAGCATAAAGATTGATAGTAATTCCATGAACAGTGGTCGAACTACCCCATTAGTATAGAACTCATAGACTTCATCTTTCCTAAACTTACGCTGGTGATCACCTTAAAGGACCAAGTGTGACCACCTCTGAGCCTTCAATTTTGATACCAAGACATCCATCTCAAGGCCCCCAAACCCAGTAACAATGCGTCTTCTAGCTAACTTGCGTTTTTGAAAGTGTATAATATGAGCAAATAGAGAGGCACGATTAGTAGGAGTATCTTCATCAAATTAAAAACCAGGATCAGCTCAGTAGAGAGAGCAGGGGAAGTATCAAAAAGAGACTCAGAATCAGAGGAGTCAGATGGAATAGGTGCCTCAACTTATTTCTTTGAATATGAAGAGACTCTCTTAGCAGTGAACTTGGAAGAAGATGAAGACTTTGAAGGAGAGGTGGGTTCTAGATTAAAGGAAGATTTACGAAAAGCAGAGGGTTTTGGAGTTGTGCGTTCCACCGTCTTACCCTTACGCACTGAATAAAAAAGTATATCTGGAGAGGAGGAAGAAGGAGGAGGATGAGTTGATGTAGCAACCCGTTTTCTCTTGCTTGCTTGAAGAGCTTTATCAAGGGATTCTTCTTCTTGATGTTTCCTTTGACGAGTATGAGGAGTTCTGGGAGTGGGTATAATAGAGAGAGGTTCCACAAGATTTTGGTCCTCAACAACAATGGCGGAGAAAGAATATTTTTTTTTTCCGATTGAGATCTTGACTTTCTTAGAATCAAGTTTGCAATTGGAACATCATCAGGGTCAATAATTTGTAAGGAAATTAGAGCGGGTGGAGTGGGCTTGGGAAAGGACGATAAACTGAAGGCAGATTGAGCGAATGGGTTTTGGAGATTTTTTAAGATAGCAAAATCGGATAATTTCATTTGATTAGTAGATAGAATGGAAAGGGGTTTCATTTGTAGTAGGGCAGAGGATGATTTCAATAGAGGGTGAAGTAGTGGAGTCATGGAGGTGTGAGGACTCAGAGGAGAAAGACGAAGCTATGGTTAAAAGAATGCTTGGGTTGTGATTTGTAGTTGGAGAGTGGATGAATGATGAAGGAGAAGAGAAAAATGTATTTAAGAAGAAGAAAAAAAAGATGAAACGTAGGAAGACTGTACTTGGAAAGGGAAAGTAATGATGGAGTGGTGCAGTGTTGATAGGAAAGCAGTAGCAGCTTTTTTTTAAAAAAGAACTCTTGAGTTTTTTGGCTATTTTGGGAGTAACAAAGAACCATGTGGCATACCTGTTTCTCTTATGAAATATTAGGCAAAATATAATCATACCTTAACCTATTTTGAATAAGATGGACAAAATTGCTTGAATGTTCCAGCATCTTTGCAAGACCAATACATGAATGAGTCAGATTACTCTAGAATCTTGGAATTAGGACACACAACTAAATGTGTAAACCTAGATTAATCAACAATCACTTAAAAGCACATGTCTTTTCTAGTCAATCATTGAGGGAGATTTATGCATTTTTAATCGTCCCTAAGGCTAACCTATTCTTTTCAAAGTGTTCCCTGCTTACTGCTTTAGTGAATATATCAATTCTTCAGTAGAACAGAACATGATTGATAGAAGACCTTTTTCAATATTATCTCTAAGTGATGTTTAATATCAATATGTTTAGTTCTTTTATGTTGAACAAGATTCTTACCAATATTAATGGCACTCGTATTATCACAGAAAATAGGAACACATCCAACATCTACACCAAAATTCATGAGTTGTTGTTTGATCCATAACAACTGAGCACAACAAGAGCCAACAACAACATACTCAGCCTCAACAGTAGATAGTGCTATTGAGTTTTGTTTCTTAGTGGACCAGCTAATTAAACATGATCCAAGGAAGTGTACCATTCCTGTGGTGCTTTTCTCGTCCACCAAATATTCTGCATAGTCAATATCAGAATATTCCACCAAGTTAAAATTACTACCTTTTGGATACCATAGACTAAGATCACTAGTTTCTTTGAGATATCTAAAGATTCTCTTCACAGATTTTAAATGAGATTCTTTAGAATTTGCTTGAAAACTTACACAAAGTCCCATATTGAACAAAATATCAGGTCTGCTTACTGTAAGATACAGTAATGATCCTATCATTTCTCTGTATAGCTTTTGCTCCACATCAGGATCTGTTTCATCCAAGTCAAGTTTTGTGGCAATGGCTATTGGAGTGCTGATCTCTTTTGCCTCCTCCATGGAAAATCTTTTGAGAAGTTCCTTGACATACTTCTGCTGATGGATCATGGTTCCCTATGCTGTTTGTTTAATTTGTAATCCTAGGAAGTAATTCAGCTCCCCCATCATACTCATCTCTAATTCACAACTCATGAGTTTGGCAAAGTCATGTCTCATGTTTATGTTTATGGAGAAAAATAATATCATCAACATACACTTGCACAACCAACAGATCTTTTCCATTAGTTTTAAGAAAAGAGTGTTGTCAATTTTGTCTCTAGTATGACCATGCTCTAGAAGAAACTTTGGCAATCTCTCATAATAAGCTCTTGGAGCTTATTTCAATCCATACAAATCCTTGTCAAGCTTATACAAATGATCAAGAAACTCCTTCCTTTCAAAACCTAGAGGTTGTTTTACACTTCTTTCTTTAGAATTCCATTCAAAAATACACTCTTAACATCCATTTGATAGAGAAAGAACTCCATATAAGCTGCAAAGGCTACCAGAAGCCTTATTGCTTCAATTCTAGCAACAGGAGCAAAAGTCTCATCAAAGTTATGTCTTCTTCTTGATTATATCCTTAGACCACCAATCTTGTCTTATTCCTTGTAACTGTTCCATGTTCATCAACTTTATTTATATACACCCACTTAGTTCCAATTACTTGCCTGTATTTTATAAGAGAAACCAAGTGCCACACCTTGCTTCTTTAAAATTGATTTAACTTTTTTTGCATGACTATAATCCAGTCTGCATCAAGCAATGCTTCTGTTACCTTGTTTGGCTCAATTTCTGATAAGAATGCCTTGAAGGCACACATACTTCTTAATCCATATCTTGTGGTGATCCCAGATGTGAGATCAGTGAGTACATTCTCAATAGGATGTGATCCTTGATACTTGTAACTTCTTGGAACCAATCCTAGTAAGCTGCTAGGATCACTGCAATTTTTCTAAGGTGGAGTAGTTGGTGACTTAGTTCCTCCTATCATTGTGTCTCCAGAATCAGTTCCCTTGTCTAAGAACCACCATGTTTGGTAACTCCAGTGGATGGACCAGGTTGTGTAACCTTTTCCTCAAAATCACTCCCTTCCTACAGGTTAGTCTTGGCACAAGATTCATCAAAAACTACATGCACACTTTCTTCAACACAATTTGTTCTATTATTTAAAACCCTATATGCCTTACTATGATGTGAATAACCTAAGAAGATTCTCTCATCACTTTTAGTATCAAATTTTTCCAATTGATCCTTTCCATTATTATAATGAAACATTTACAACTAAAAATCCTAAAATGTGAAATATTTGGCTTTCTTCCTTTTAGTAATTTATAGGGAGTCTTCCCTAGAATGGGTCTGATCATGCATCTATTTATTATATATGTTGCAGTACTAATTACCTCGGCCCAAAGGTTTTTAGCAAGATTTTCTGCAAGCATCATTGTTCTAACCATATCTTCCACGGTTCTATTTTTTCTTTCAACTACTCCATTTTTTGAGGTGTTCTGGGAGCATAGAAGTTATGATCTATACCATTTAAGGAATAGAATTCTAAAAATTTGACATTTTTAAATTCTGTACCATGGTCAGATCTTATGGAAATTAGAGAAGTGCCCAGTTTCTTTTCAATTTTCTTGATGAATATAACAAAGACATCAAAGGCATCTTCTTTGGAAGTTAGAAGCAATGTCCAGGTAAATCTGGAATAATCATCAACAATCATAAAAACATACCTTTTTCCACCTCTACTTTGGAGTCTCATTGGTCCACATAAATTCATATGGATCAAGTCAAGGCACTTGGTAGTGCTGACATGGTTCTTAGATTTAAAGAAGATTTTACCTACTTCCTCCTTAAACAGTCACTGCATACCCTTTCTTCCTTGAACTTGGTTTTGGGCAAACCTAGTACCATATATTTGGAAGAAAGTATGTTTAGCTATTTTAGACTTGCATGTCCAAGTCTCCTGTGCCAGAAGAGGGGATCATTTTTCATAGCACTCAGGCAGGTCAACTCTATTCCTAGCATTTCCATTATGTCAGCTTTGTACACATTCTTATGTCTCCTTACAGTGAGCATAATCTCCTTGATGTCTATCCTCTTTACTTTGACTCCTGCAGAAGTAAAAACAACTTTATTTTCTTTATCACATAGTTGTGATATGCTAAGCAGGTTGTGCTTCAATCCTTCCATAAGATAGACATCTTCCAATGCTCTTGATTCAAATGTGCTAACTTTTCCAATTCTAGTAATGCCTTTTTTCCATCACCAAAAGAAACTCCTCCTCCATTTATTTTGGAGAGTGAAAGAAACTTTTCTTATCACCAACCATGTGTCTTGAGCAAGCACTGTCCAGGTACCAATACTTTTTGCTTCCTTTCACCTTCTCCTACAAGAAATTAATGGTTAGACTTAGGAATCCAGACAAGCTTGGGTCATGTTTTATGAGTAAATGGATAAATTAAATTTCTTATAGTCCATGCAGGTAACAGGTAATGTGACCTATTTCTTTGACCAGTATTAGTTCCTTTTTTTTGGTCTGAGAGAACTTATTTGCCAGATTTTGACTGCTAGATCTGCTTTTGGCAGCCATAGGATATTCAGTGGTTGGATGTCCAAGATTACCACAGATATAACACAAGTCTTGAGGATCATCAAGATTTCTATGAAAACCGAAACCTACTTTTCCACTATGATTCTGTTCACTTAACTTGTGACCAATTCTTGAAGAATTTGTCAACCTGTTTGCTCTTTCAAGATTAAGTTTCAGTTTAGAGACTTCTTGACTCAGTTTATTCACCATTTCTGTTGCATCATTTCACTCTTCTGTGTACTTAACTAATTCAAGTTTAGCATTTTCTTATTCCTTACTCATAAACTTTTTTCTATTTTCAGTGAGTGTTAATTTCAGGACTTCAGACTTAAGATCATTGTTTGAAGAATCAAGTTGTGCAATTTATTTCTTGAGAGTGAATTGTTCTTCTTCAACAGTGTTCTTGCAAGATTTTAAATCAATGAGATCAAATTTTAGACTTGGAAGACAGTTGAACAACTCATCCCTATCAGAAGTTAATCCTTGGAAATCATTAATTAGAGCATTCATCAAGGAAACAAGTTTTGTTTTAAAAAATAAATGCAATTTTTCTTTAAGTTCAAGTATACTTACCTCAGAAGCATCATCTTCTTCCTCTAAGTCTGAATCTCCAATAGCCATGAATGTTGTTTCATCAATTTGATCATCATCTGAATCAAATCCCCAGGCTGCTATTATTGCATGTTCTTCCTCTTTTTTTTTTCAGTTCTCTTTCAGCCCTTTCCATTCTCCATTCTATTTCCCAGACAAGACAATCACTGATTTGATAATCAATCTTACCACACTTGTAGCATCTATTGGATTGTTATTGGAACGTTTCTTGCTACTTGTTCCCTTTTTCTTTTTGAAGAATTTGCTGAAGTTCTTAGTTTTGAAAGCAACTTGTTCCTTGTCAAGTTTAATTTATTCATCACTACCTGAAGCCTTCAGAGCCAAGATTTTCTCAGGGACTGCTTGTTCTTTAGTTCCATCAGTTTCTATTTCATAAGTCCTCAAGTTCCCTACTAGTTTATCCAGTGTCATACTTGTGAGATCCTTTGTTTCTCTAATTTCAGTCACTTTAACATTCCATTTTGATTTTGGTAGTACCCTCAACACCCTTTCAACTTGTTCCTCAACAGTGATGACTTTTCCTAAGGAAGTCAACTCATTTGTCAAGGCAGTAAGCCTTGTCATTATTTCATGCAAGGATTCATTCTCCTTCGTCTTAAAAACTTCATATTCGGTAAAAAGAAGAGCAATCCTGAATTTTCTTACCTTAGAGGTACCCTTATGTGCATTGACCAGAGCATCCTAAATTTGCTTAACAGTGGTACAGTTTGACACTCTGTTGTACTCAGCCAGTCCTAGTCCACAAACTAAGCTGTTCTTAGCCTTAGCATTTTTCTTTAATGCCACTAAGTCATCAATAGTAAATTCACTCCTTACTTTCTTGACTTATTCACCATCAACCAGATTCATTGGAATAGTTGGACCATCAGTGATCCTATCCCATAGTTCGTAGTCTTCATCTTAAATGAACATTTCCATCCCAGCTTTCCACCAGATAAAGTGAGAACCATCAAAGGGTGGAGGTCTAGTAGTTGATTGACCTTCACTGTGACCAGTAGGAGGTGCGAAATTCATCAAGTGATTTTTTCTTGGGTGCTAACCTTATTTAAGACAACCTCGCTCTAATATCACTTGTTAGAGTGCGTACCCTACTAATTTTAGTATTTTACTCTAATAGTTGCCTATCAGTGGAACAATTACGCTAAGGTGGTTCACGTAAGTAAAATATGAAGATAATATTTTTACGTGGAAAACACTCGGCTCAAGAAAGGTGTAAAAAACCACGACCTGTACCTCTATAGGATTTAACCCCAACTTCACTAATACTCTTGAGTCTCAACAATCAAAAAATTACAAGACTTCTTGCAAACTAGGAATTAAAACTTCTAACTCCTATTTCTACAATAACACCAATCTTCCCAAGATAAATGTTTTCAAGTCGTCAAGTTCCCTAACTTGAAGACACAACTCCTAACTCAGTTTATATTTCACTGAGACTAGAATAAGGACTCATTACAACTCAAAGAAGCAACCTATTACACAAAGTCCATGACTTGCTAAGTAAAGGACCAGGTTCTTCTTCATGCTAGTGAACTGATTTGCTAAATGATGCTTTTCTTGTTAGTGCATGAGTGAAACTCTTGAATGTTGTTTCTTCTATTTAAGCCAACTCCTAATTTGAGTCCTTTAGACGATATGCTCTTCTTTCTTCAATAGGACTCCTTCAGGTAGTTTCACTCCTTGTTGCATTATGTCTCCTTGATCGAGTAGAACTCCTATATTTGCTCAATCTTTAAGTGTTTGTATTTATCTCCCTTTCAGCCTCTTTGCTGCATGTGATAATTGTTGAGAGCATATTTGAATCTTCTTGCTTATCCACTCCCGACTTTACGCATTATTAGCCTATCAGTAGCCTTGTCTGTGACTATTCTTTCTACGCTTGTGTGGACCAGCTTGCACAACATGTTTCATTCATATGTCCATCATCAAAACTTCAGTTCCCTAATATTTATACAATATAGTATTGATATACATATGTATATATTTATTCAATACATAGTATCCATATGTTGTACAAATATGTTTGTCTCATATGTATATGTTTATTCGTTTAATTATATATGTATTATATTATACGTTTATACAATTTAGTGTTGATATACATATGTATATATTATACATTCTGAGTTATAAGCTTGGAAAGTTTATTACTATGAATAGGTTAGTTGCACGGTTTGTAATATCTAAACTAGCTGTAGAAGGCACATTTCGATGACAATCTAATGTGTTTAGTTAAATGAGAATAAGAAAATTTTCTTTCTTTGAAAAATATCGGAGTTCATCATATTAATTCATTTCAATCAACAATTGGGAATGATATGTTGATGTTAATTACTACTACTACTATATAAGAGGGTTAGTTTCAACATGCCTGTTTAAGCACTAAAGGTGTTATTGTCTTTTCAATATACACTAGGACGTTTTTGTCTTTTTAATATAATTGATTATGTGTGTCACAAAAAGCAGAATTCACCTCTTTTCTTCTTGTGTGTCAAAAAAATAACCTCAGCTTTTTCGTGCATGTCAAAAAAAGAACCCTCCAACACTTTCCTCTCCTTTCTTCTAAACACAAAAACCCTCCAACACGTTCCTCTCCTTTCTTCTCTGCGTCTTTCTCTGTATATATCTCTATGTTAATAATAAAGCTCTAATTCCTTCTCAGCTCTTTTACTTAGGTCGATTCTTGATTGTTCTTTGTTTATGATCTGTGAGTTCTCTTTCATATTAAGTTTAATTTGGAGTTTCTTTTTTATGTTTAATGTTGCTTCTTGCTCTGCTTTGAGAATTAATTTGGAGTTTTTTTTTAGTAAAGATATATGCTGAAAGGTGCCAAATTCAGAGCCGTGATAATCAAAACCATCAAACGATGCAATATTTAGCTGTGTTGGTGGTGGTAATGGTTGTTCAAGGGGTGTAACCATTTCTACTGGTTCGACAACTGTACTTCAATTGATCATCTAGGAGAAATCATGAAGGGGAATTTCATATATCTTGGTTGATTCTCGCACATTTGCCATTGACACCAATATGTTTGGAAAGGAACAAACATGTCTTCATAGTGCGTGATATCTGTACCGAAGATGACAACTTCTATTTGAGTTTTCTGTAGAGAGATTGATAAAGTTAGTAAACAATAAGTGTTATATTTTTGACACTTTTGGTCAATAAAAAAAAATAAAGAGAAGCAGCAATATGGTAAGAAGATTATAATAGAAGTGATAAAAGTTTCACGGACCATACCAAACTTTTTTTGTGTGTGCATGTGTGTTTATTTTTAGTCTCAATTTTTTCAATATTAATTTAATTTTATTATTCTCACAGATGGCGTTGTGAGTGAGATTTTAAAAGTCTTCTTGGTTAAGTGTAGAAAGCAATTGGATGGTGGAGAAAGCTTCTTTATTGCACAATCTTTCATCGACCAACACATCTTATACCTAGATATATATGTTTCTTTAATTTACCAAATATCTATTTATGAATTTATAATGATCAGCATATACAATTGGTGAAATAAATTATTATTGACATTTATTAACTTTTGCCACCATAATAGATGTCAATTTGACGTTACCATTCAAGATGATACTGGTTCTGCAACAACAATAATTTTAGAAAAAATGGAGAAGAGCTGCTATGTCTCACTGCAGCCGAAATTTATAACATACGTTGCCCCAAGGTAAAATATTATTTACAAAACAGTACACTATAATCTTTTAATTCATATTTAAAAAAATTATCTTTCATTGTTTCCTTTCATCTTCCAGAATCAATTGTTACCACTCTTACTTGTGCTATACAAACTGCTGAAAAGGATATTTACTCTCCAAATGAAAAAGTTGTACGTAAAAAATCAGGATACATCTTCAGCAAAATTGTTCATCATGTCAATCATCGACAAAGACATCGGTAACAATTCATCAATGTCGATCGCTACAGCAACTACTCCAGAAAGCAGTAAACGCAAGCTAAAATAGATTATGACAAAGAAAGGCTGATGTCTTTCACCTTTTCAGTAAATTATGTCCGGTTACATGACAAGATCTAATTGTGAGTGTGTAGTTTTTGTGCACCAGTGGTAGAAACTTTTAAAGTGGTGTTCAATTCCGTTTGGGTAAGAATAGGTAAAGGATGGAGAAATTCCTCAGTTTATGTCCCTCCCAATGGATGATTTATCGTTTACCTCCCTTTCTTTGAAATAAGTGGAAGGGCTAAAGAGAGATAGTTTCTCCAGTTAGTCCTATAAAGGCTAAAAGAGCTAACTTGATTAGGTATTTTCTCAGCCCTTTCACTTGTACTCCTCTCTCCGACCCTTCTTTTCTGTTTGGAACATAGTTAAGCATTCCCAAGCTGTTATAAATGATTAGCTTTTAATGCAAGGTGGATGGTTATTTTGGTTTTCATAGAGTGTTTGATGATTTGTTTTGATGTTATACTCCTCTTGTTCTTCCTATTCACTCTGTTAACTAAGACATCCTTAAAATATACAAATGCTCCTTCTCGCCTTTCGGGTAAATGTGTTACTGCACTCAAATTCATTTAAGGTGTTCTTTTAAATATTTGTTCAAAACATATTTTAAGTGGGGAAACATCCTTGCTAAGTTACAATACTTTTGTTTTCCCAAAAAATAATTGGATTCTTAAAGCTTAAATGAATACCTAATTTATGTTGAGAGTTCGTCTTTTTCAGCTTCCTAGATGATAAATTGGAGAGTAGATACCACAACTTGAGATGAATTTTTGAACTAGCTCATCTCATTTGTACAGTTGGAATACTAACCATTTGAACTAGCTTATCTCATTTGTACAGTTAGAAAACTAAGGGATAGTTTGGTTGGGAACAAGTTATACCGGAATAATTAATCTCGAAATTAGTTATCGTACCGTATATATATGAGATAACTTATTCCATTACTAACGCATAAATGATGGGATAAATATCTCATAACTAACTAATACCTTCAACCAAACATGGAATAAAATAATTCTACATTTTATCCCGCAATTATTATAAATTATACCTCCTACCAGACCACCCCTAAAAGGAATAGCTAAGCTAATTACCTGATAGGTTACTTGTGTTGTTTTCGATGGTTTACTGGGAGTACTGTATTTGTCTTTGTTCATTTGAGTGTTTGAAGAACAAGTGAAAAAAACCCATAGTACATTACCACTGGATTGGTGGTTACTGACCTTGTTTCATAGGATTACATGGTTAGCAGTAAGTTTAACAATAAGCTTTAGGGGGAACCATATTTCAAGAACCCAATTTAGGCTCTTGTCAGTTCTTGTTTTTGTGTTTGCTGAAATTTTTGTTGGTATGTCTATCGTTGCGGCTATTCTTGACAAAGTGGTAACAGTAAAGATAACTCTAGATGTTTTCAACTTTGTTATTGCAATTTTGTATTATATTATGATAAGCTCTCTATTCACGCAGTTCACACGAGGCATTAGAATAAAATCTATGCACCAAACTTACATCATATTGCAACAAACTTCAATCCTTACCATTTATATTTCATACCCATTCGGGGAATTGACTCACTTTTCTCTTATGTGTGAGATATTCGTCCAATCCTGTTTAATACCTTGTATGACTATGATGAATAAATAACATTACATATGCATAACTACCACTTTTTTATTTTGTTATCAGTGATATATGTACATCTTTTTGAAATATGGGTACTTTTTGTCTGTGCTGACTCACAATACAAGAAGCCAAAGCACAACACTATGTAAATAGAACAAAATGTTTAGTAAATATTTAGTACATGACGTAAATATCTAATGTAAACAATGCAGCTGCAACTAATATAAACTCTTGCCAACCATATATATAATAGCTATATCTATCTTATATATTTATACACAAATTCGCAAAATCTTTCAATGTTGGGCCCGTGCTCCATGGGCCGTCGCCACCTAGTATGTATATATAAAGGTTAACATTAAAACAGTAAAATTGTAACTTTGTAATTTGACAGGATACTTTATTTTTTGGGTTTTCATCTAATATTTGATAGCCGCTTTGAAACCTAATAACGAATTTGCTTTTGAAAGTTTCCGTTTGAAATAGGTATGCTCTATGATTGTCTTGTATACATGAATATCATACATAACTAATCAGTGTATAGTAAATACTCAAATAGGAGAAAACGATTCAATCAGTAATTTTCCTGCATAAAACAACTTAATATAAATTCGTAGTTTCATCTCTACCGAAACTCACATTACATATATAAAACCGTTAAAAAGAGAGAGGAAGTATGTCATGTTTCAAAGTCGTTTAGTTATGGATAGGTGGATATAGATAAAAAAATACTTATCTGTTTTGGCTATGAAATTTTTTTCGCTTTTTTTGAGAGGAGGGGTAACTTGGGGCTTTGGGCTACAGGTGACAAAAAAGTTTTAAAATAAGGTATAAGTGACACAAGTCTTAATAATTAAGTGGGGATGATAATTACTTAATTATGAATTAAAAAAGTTTGAAAAATTTTAAAATAATCCACAAGTTTTTAAATTTATACTTTGATCCAAATGTTAGTTAATATAACGGAAAATGAAGGAAAAAAAGACTCGTTTTTCTCTTTTCTCATCCGTTGTTATTTTCTCTCTCTTCACGATATTTGTTGTTCATTGTTGCTGCTGCTTTATTCATCATCTTCTGATTCATTATCATCATCTTATTCTTCATTATCATCTTCATATTCTTCTTGTTGACTATTGTTGTTGTTGTTGTTACTGCAACTGCTACTCTTTGATCAATTTCCTATATCAAATTTTATTTCGTACATCACTTTCAACTTTGACATTTACTTGAGAGGAGACTTTGATAAGTCAAATTATGCTTTTTAGAGTGAATTTGTCATCTGGGTAACTGCTAGTGTGCTATTTTTTCAACAATAGAACATGGATGCAACATAAGAGCAATCTGTTTAAACAGATCTATCATCTGTGGCACCAGATAAATATTCTGTTGCAATAGTATACTCATGTTGGATTCATTTTTATGGTTCTAGGTGCTCATAATATGAATCGAATAAATGTGTATTCGGTTACAACAGATTAGTAATCTGTTGCACCAGTTTAGTTATCTGTTTTAATAGATTAATAATTTGTTGCACCAGATTAGTAATCTGTTTCAACTAATAAATAATCTGTTGCACTTGATTAGTTATCCGTTCCAACAGACAAGTAACTTGTTGCAACATAATATATATCTGTTGCAAAAGAATATTTATCTGTTGCAACAGTTGACAAAATACACACGTAAAAATAAAAGTAAAGAAAAGAAAGAATTTGAATGTATAATACAATGTATATTTACACAAACATTAACAAAAAATCTTACCAGAGACAATAGAAAACTATCAAGTCCTTGAAGAGAAAGTAGTTGAAGGTGTAACAAGAGCAAAGAATAAATAGAGTGTAGTAGAATGAACGATTAAGTAAGGAGGAACCTATTTATAGAGGATTGAACTTGAATGTGTTAGGCAAAAAGTCTCAACTGTTCACCTCCATTTATAAATGACATTTCTTGCTTACTGTGAAAGTTATGACTTAATTAAATTAAGCAATATTGTGATAAGTCATGACTTTTCAGCTTATTATTATTAATAATTAGTTATTTTCAGGAACCATTTTTATAGTGAGTTGTGACAACAGATAATATATCTATTGCATCAGATAACTCATCTTTGACAACAGATATATCATCTGTTGCAACAAATATATAACCTGTTGTATGAGATAATATATTTGTTGCAACATATAATCTATATATCTTTTTTTTTTAAATTTCATCATGACATCCAAGTTTTCTAACTTTTTAATTATATAAATTAATAAAACAGATTTAAAGGAGAAACTGTTCACCTCCATTTATTAATGACATTCTTGATTGCTGTAAAAAGTTATGACTTAATTAAATTAAGCAATATTGTGATAAGTCATGATTTTTCAGCTTATTATTTTTAATAATTAGTTCTTTCCAGGAACCGTTTTTACATTGCAATATATTATATATCTGTTGCATCAGATAATTCATCTGTGACAACATATATATCATCCGTTCCAATAATAGATAACCCGTTGCATCGATAATCTATCTGTTGCAACATATAATCTATCTTTTTTTCAAAAAAAATTATCATCATATCATTAATTCAAATTTACTGACTTTTTTATTATATAAATTAATAAAACAGATTTAGAAACAAAAATATTTTTGGTGAGTTTTTTAAGATTTAAATTGTATTTATCATTTATTTCCTTATTGTTTTCTGTGAAAAAAATGACTTAATTAAATCAAGCTGGTGAGTTTTTTATTATTGTGACAAGTCATGACTTTTCAGCTTATTATTATTATTAATTAGTTCGTAAATTTAAATAACCTTTTTCTCAATTTAAAAATTGAAGACACCTGGTTTTCAATAACTATTTCTTTAATAAAATAATAACTATTTTTTTATTGAGTTATGGCAACAGATTTTATATTTGTTGCATCAGATAACCCATCTGTTGCAACAAATCGACCATATATTTTAGGAGTTTTTTTTATTTCTTCTAACAACTAATTCATCAATCGCAACAAATGAGGAATTTAATACATCAACAACGTTGTTTGTTTTTGTTTGTTGAATGTGTTTAGACAAAAAGTCAGAGTCACGACTATTCACCTTTTTCTAAACAATCATCATATAACTTAATTAATCCAATGTTGTGATTTGTTTTAAAATTAATTAATCTTTCTTTTACGATTATAAATTGTGTATATCATTAAGTTCCTTATTATTTATTAACGAACTATTTTTAGGAGAATTATGACTTTTCACCACTCTTTGTTGCCACAAGTGCTCAATCCCTACCTCCAACCGTCGACTTGTTGAGAATAGGAAATAAATAGAATGATAATTAAATATTAAATAAGAATTAAAAATTCAAAGTTGACCAAACCAAACCAAACATATACATCGATTTTTGAATCCCTTATAAGTAGATCCGGTATAAAAAAGGAAAATACATGCGCTAAAAGAAAGAAAAACATAACCTAATTATTATTACTACTATTATTATTATCATTACTATTATTATTATTATTACTATTATTATTGTCAACTGGACAATTTTTATTCGGCAGCAGCAGAGCCCTCCTCAGCCTTGCTCCGAAGTCGGCCAAATCCCTCTGGGGTTCATCAAATTGCCTTTGAAGTTTCCGCAAGGACTCGATATGAATCTTCTTGTATGAATCTGGATCAGCCATATTTGTATTGTAAGTGTAGTAGAATGAATGAGTGAGAGTAAGAAAAGGAGGCCGGAGGGACCTATTTATAAATGATTTTATTGGAAGGGGTGACTTAGTCAAAAAAAAAGCCACGACTGTTCATATCCCTTAATTAAATAAAATTGCTGACTTTTCGAATATGTAAATTATAAAAAACGGATCTAAATACAACATTTTATCTTTTTATTATATTTTGAAAAGAAAAAAAATTTCTTTAAAATAAATCTAACAGATGGGTAATCTGTTGCAAAATATATTACATCTGTCAGATAACTTACAACATATTGACAATCTATTGCAATAGATGGATATATCAGTTTGTTTTTCCAACAGATGTGGCGTCTCTCGCAACTTGCTAGTCATCTGTTTATTCAATTTAAGTCATAGATGAGCTAGGAAGAAAAAAGTGTATGCAGATGGATCCACTATCATATGTGTGGGAGTCAAGAATTATTACTGATAAGGTCACCGGAACAACACACCCAAAGTACAATATTTTTGTGAATGCAGTTTTTAACCAATTAGGCACTGATCTTTTAAACAAGATCCTGCATTGTACTGTTAAGTTTGATGGGTTTGAATTGATATGGATGAGGGCATCATGAATATGGTGCAGATACCCTGTTACGAATTACTGATGGTTGTTGCTCGTGTTTATACGTGTCAAGTATTGAGAAGGGATCAATATTTGGTGTCATTGCAGAGAACCAATAGCGATTGGACTTAAATTTAAGTATACATTGGACTTTGAGAACACCTTCGAAGCCTCGCACTGCATCACAAAAGAATGGAAAATAAATAGAAATTCCCCTGACCCAAATTTATATAGAAGGATTGACGAGAAGATGATTATGTGCCAGAAGGAGCCGAAGGAGGAATGCCTGAGAGGAAAAGGGGAGTTGATGAAAGACTATATCATCTGAGAGCTAATTAAAGAATAGACATAGGGTAGAAAGTAAATTCTAGCGATCTGGCTGATGAAATTATCTTAAAACATGAGAAAACTGAATCAAGTGCAAATATGAAAGTGTATCTGGTAATGTAAATTCGTTTGTTGTCTCTCTAAAAGAAAAATAATACAGATGGACACTTTATTAGGGAGCTGCGCTAGGTAGCGTGGTCGAGATTATCACCTAGATAGAAAATAGCAGAACACCAAGAAAGCAGCCTTAAGGTCACCGAGGGTTGAAATGATGTACAGTAAGTATAGAAAACCTGCGCCAACAGCAACTGTAGTTAAAGTAAGTTATCTAACTGAAGGCGGCAATTTATGAATTTTAAA
This sequence comes from Capsicum annuum, assembly GCF_002878395.1. NCBI lineage: Eukaryota > Viridiplantae > Streptophyta > Magnoliopsida > Solanales > Solanaceae > Capsicum > Capsicum annuum. The sequence continues at coordinate 202,591,873 of NC_061117.1, forward strand.
TTGCATCCCATGCCTTCTTATTTGTGGTTCTGATTAGGTCCACTACTGTTAACCTGATCAGAACCACAAACGTGATTGAAAGGCAAATTGAGTATCATTACTTCCTTAGCAATATGGATTAATTGATTGTATTTTATTGCCTTAGCATGCTTTCAACATTTATTGAAGAAGATCAGAGGCTTGCTCTAGTTTGTGAATCCCGATAATTTTCAAGCTTGCCTCCAACTTGCTGATTCTGTATTCAAGCTTGTCGTTGCCGTCTTCGAAGTTGGTCAAGAATTTCTGATCACTTGTGAGCTCGATCAGGAACACCACCTTCAAAGTTGTGGCATTCTAAATGGCCTTTAGAACACTTTCTTCAGAAGTCATAATGGATACATAAAAGGTCATTGTGTTTGTTTTAGGTCAAAATATGTTGATGCACATTGAAGATGTGGTCCCAACAGTTGAACAACACACTTTTATCAAGCGTTGCTCAATGCAGCTTGCACAACTAATTTGATAAATTAATAAGAAAGGAGTTACGTAGCATTTGATCTAAACTGATTCTACCAAGCCTATCAAATGTTATGTAACTCCAGGCTCATTACCCTATAAAAAAATTTGCCTAAGTTAGTGCACAAATCAAACAAGCTCAATCTCTCAGCCTTTCTGCCGATAACTTTTCTCCAATATAGATGACAAGATATCTGTTATGAGAAAGTTTACACCGTCGCCAAAAATGCTTGCCAGGGCGCAAGTTTTCAGAAGGCATCAACAGTAATCTCTCAATATTGAGAGATTATTAGTCATGCCTTCTCAAGACTTTCGCTACAACAAGAATTTTTGCTGATGACAAGATATCTGCCATGAGAAAGTTTACACCATCAACAAAAATCTTGCCAGAGAGAAAGTCTTCAGAAGACATTATTAGTAATCTATCAACATCAAGGAAGTCTTGTATGAAAGTCTTCAGAAGACAATCGAAAATAAGGAAGTTTTCAGTAATGACTACACATAATTACGGCATCAACAACCTCACCAGATTCACTCCTCATACAAAAGAAAAGGCAAAAATATTTTCATTTGCATTTGCATGTTATTTCTTTAACAAACCAAACAAAGATGAACTAAATCAAGCATATAATGTTTGTTTGGTTTGTTAAATAAATAACATGCGAATGCAAATGAAAATATTTTTGCCTTTTCTTTTGTACGAGGAGTGAATCTGGTAAGGTTGTTGTTGATAATTATATGTAGTCATTGCTGAAAACTTCCTTATTTTTGAATGTCTTCTGAATACTTTCATACAAGACTTCCTTGATATTGGGAGATTATTAATAATACCTTCTAAAAACTTTATCTGGCAAGAATTTTTGCTGACGGTGTAGACTTTCGCATGCCAGATATGTTGTCATCAGCAGAAATTCTTGCCATAGCGAAAGTCTTGGGAAGGAATGACTAATAATCTCTCAATATCAGTTGATATTGAGAAATTACTGTTGATGCCTTTTGAAGACTTGCGCCCTGACAAGCATTTCTGACGACAGTGTAGATTTTTGCATAGCAGATATCTAATCATCTATATTGGAGAAGAGAGATCAACAGAAAGGCTGAGAGATTGAGCTTGTTTGATTTGTGCACTAACTCGGGCAGATTTTTTTGATAGGGTAATGAGCCTGGAGTTACATAACGTTTGATAGGATTGGTAGAGTCGGTTTAGATCAAACGCTACTAACTCCTTGTTTATTAATTTATCAAATTGGTTGAGCAAGCTGCATTGAGAAACGCTCGATAAAAGTGTATTGTTCAACTATTGGGACCACATCTTCAGTGTGCATCAGCACATTTTGACCTAGAACAAACACAACGACCCTCCATATATCCTTTAAGGCTTCTGAAGAAAGTGTTCTGAAGGCCTTCTAGAATGCCACAACTTTAAAGGTGGTGTTCCTGATAGAGCTCACAAGAGATCAAGAACTCTTGACCAGCTTCAAAGATGACAACGACAAGCTTGAATACAGAATCAGCAAGCTGGAGGCAAGTTTGAAAAATATCAGGATTCACAAACTAGAGCAAGACTCTGATCTTCTCCAAAAAATATTGAAAGCATGTTAAGGCTATAAAACACAATAAATTATAACCATATTGATAAGGAAGTAATGATACTTAATTTGCCTTTCAATCACATTTGTGGTTCCGATCAGGTCAACAACAGTGGACCTAATCGGAACTACAAATAAGAAGGCATGAGATGCAATTTAAAATTCAGAAATTGTCGTCTTTGCTTAGATTCCTTACTTTAACTGCAGTTACTATTGGCGTAAGTTTTCTATACTTACTGTACATCATTTCAACCCTCGGTACCCTTAAGGTTGCTTTTTTGGTCTTCTGCTATTTTCTATCTAGGTGATAATCTCGACCACGCTACCTAGTCGCAGCTTCCTAGTAAAGTGTCCATCTGTATTATTTTTCTTTCAGAGAGACAACAACCAAATTTACATTACCGGATACACTTTCGTATTTGCACTTGATTCAGATTTCTCATGTTTTAAGATAATTTCATCAGCCAGATTTGCAAGAAGTTACTTTCTACCCTATGTCTCTTCTTTAATTAGCTCTCAAATGATATAGTTTTTCATAAACCACCCATTTTCCCTCAAAGGCATTCTCCTACCGCACCTTATGACGTATAATCATCACCCCGAACAACCCAACCATATAAATTTGGGCTAGGGCAATAACTATATTGGTTTTCCGTTTTTGTTAGATGTAGTGCTAGGCTTCAAAGGCCTTCCCAAAGTCCAATTCACCATAAAAGTTAGTGCAATTGCTATTGAATCTCTTTGCAATGATACCAAAACTTAATCCTTTTACAATGCTTGACAGATAAACATAAGCAACAACCAACATTAAATCGTAATAGGGTATCAGAAACATATTCATGGTCCCTCAGCCTTATCAATTCGGACCTACCAAACTTAACTGTAAAATAACAGATATCTTGTATGAATGATCTATGACTAATCGGTAAAAACAATATTCACAAAATCAGTGTACTCTATGTGTGTTTCCATGATAGCATTATCAGTAATACATACCTCCCACATATGAAGTGATTCCATCTGTATGCAACTTATTCCTCCGAACTCATATTTACTACAGCCTCTTGTGATGATGGTCGGGAAAAAGTTGATCAACTGTCAGTTCCTTATATCTACAAAGAAGAGGAAAAAAATTGATGTCAAAGAAAGAACATTATCTGTCTGTTTAACAGATGTAGAGTCTGTTTAATCAGATATGGAGTCTGTTGCAAAAGATGTGGAGTCTATTGGAATACATCAAATAAGCCTTACTGGTGGTTTGATTTGTTCCAACAGTTGCTCTGCCTATTGCAACATCAACAGCAGCATATACTACAAAGAAACAACAAATAAAAAACATCAACAACAAAATAACAATAATATTTGTTCCAACACCATCAATAATAAATAAGCAACATCCTTTGTTCCAATATCATTAACAACACCACAACACAACTTCCAACAACGCCAACCCCACCAACAACATCAATAACAGCATAAACAACAAAGAAACAAATAAAATACATACAAAAAAATGATATTGCCAACATGGCTTTTAAACTTCTCCCAACAGAATACTTGTTTTGCTTATTTTAATAAAAATTCTCGATTTATTTATTCAACACTTAAAAGTTCCTTCAAATTTTTAAAGTAAATTGATATAGGTAAATAGTAATTAAATAAAAAAATATATGTAAATAACTTGCAAAGAAGAAGACTAGAATGAAAGAGCAATAGTGAACCATACCTTAACATCAAAAGGGGATAAAAATAGTAATTTCAGTTGAGGAAAGATATGGATCGATTTAGATCCAAAAGGACCTTTATGAGAAAGAGAAGAGAAAAGAGAGAAGAGAGAAAAAAGGATGTGATAACCCTAACCTAAAGATGAGAGATGAATAAAATAAATTTAGAGCTGAAGCTAAGGAGAGATAAGATAATAATTCTAGATGTATCGTGTACGTAGACGGGGGTTTCAATATTCATTAATTAATATTCATTAATAATTTGATGGGTACGGGGAAAAGACAAGATAAGACTACTCAATGAACACATTTTTGAGTTATCCAAGAAAAAGAAACTCTTCATTTTTTACCACATTTTGTAGTACTTACTACTTTATCTACTCGGACAGAAAGCTTGCTTTAAAATTGAAAGAAAAAAAAGATTTTAAAACAGACATGTCATCTGTTACAACAGATATCAATATCTGTTTAAAAATTCCAACAGCATAGTCATCTGTTACAACAGATACAAATATCTATTTAAAAATCCCTTTCCATTTGATAATAAAATCAGATATATCAACCGTTACAACAGATATCAATATCTATTTAAATATCCCAACAGCTCAGTCATCTGTGACGACAGATGCAATTGTACATTTGATAATTAAATTAGATATATCATCTGTTACAACAGATATCAATATTTGTTTGAAAATTTCCAATAACTCAGTCATCTGTCACAATAGATGCAAATGTCTATTTGATAATTAAATCAAATATGTCAGCTGCTGCAACAGATATGAATATCTGTTGGAAATTTCCTCCAGCTCAGTCATTTGTTCCAATAGATTTCATTACAATTGATTTAGGTGGAACTAGGGATGAATGAATGAGCTCATAGGGTGAACAACAACTTTAATTGATTTGTTGTAATTGCATGGCATTGGTATTGCGTTTATCCCAACCTGGGTCATCGATCGATCACTCTGAGATGAAATGAGCTCTCAATAACTTAATGTTAAGATTAATAGTACCTAAATTGATTTATACAGAACTAGGGATGAATAAATGAGTTCATAGGGTCAACTACAACTTCAATTGAGTCGTTGCAATTGCATGACATTGGTATTGCGTTCATCCCAACCCGGATCGTTGATCGATCACTCTGAGTTGAAATATGCTCTCAATAACTTAATGTTAAGATTAATTGTACCTAAATTAATTTAGGTGGAACTAGGAATGAACTAATGAGTTAATAGGGTCAACTACAACTTCAATTGAGTCTTTGCAATTGGTGTTGGTATTGCGTTCATCCCGACTCGGGTCATCGATCACTCTGAGTTGAAATGAGCTCTCAATAACTTAATGTTAGGATTAATATTACCTAAATTGATTTAGGTGGAACTAGGGATGAATGAATGAGCTCATAGGGTCAACAATAACTTCAATTGAGTCGTTGCAATTGCATGGCATTGGTATTGCGTTCATCCTAACCCGGATCGTCGATCGATCACTCTGAGTTGAAATATGCTCTCAATAACTTAATGTTAAGATTAATAGTACCTAAATTAATTTAGGTGTAACTAGGAATGAATGAATGAGTTCATAGGGTCAACTACAACTTTAATTGAGTTTTTGTAATTGGCATTGGTATTGCGTTTATTCCGACCCGAATCGTCGATCGATCACTCTGAGTTGAAATGAGCTTTCAATAAAGTAATGTTAAGATTAATAGTACCTAAATTGATTTAGGTGGAACTAGGGATGAATGAATGAGTTCATAGGTTTGACTACAACTTCAATTGAGTTTTTGCAATTGGTGTTGGTATTGCGTTCATCTCGACCCAGGTCATCGATCGATCACTCTGAATTGAAATGAGCTCTCATTAACTTAATGTTAGGATTAATATTACCTAAATTAATTTAGGTGAAACTAGGGATAAATGAATGAATGAGCTCATAGGTTCAACAGCAACTTCAATTGAGTCTTTGCAATTGCATGGCGTTGGTATTGCATTCATCTCTACCCAGGTCATCAATCGATCACTCTGAGTTAAAATGAGCTCTCACTAACTTAATGTTAGGATGAATAGTGCCTAAATTGATTTAGGTGGAACTAGGAATGAATGAATGAGCTCATAGGGTCAACTACAACTTCAATTGAGTCGTTGCAATTGTAAGGCGTTGGTATTGTGTTCATCCTGACTCGGATCGTCGATCGATCACTCTGAGTTGAAATGAGCTCTCATTTATTTAATATCTTAAAAACTAGTTTATCTTTTGAAATTTTAAAAATTAATTAAGATAAATTCGAACTAAATTAACAATTTTAAAACTTGTCATTCTTTTTCAAAATTACAAATCAACCCATACAAATCATCCATTTGCGGGAAAATTTTTTCCTAATTTCAAATCTCAAGTTCTCTCTCTCTCTCTCTCTCTCTCAATAATACAGATAAATTGTTCAACCCTTCAAAACAAATCGATTTTCTTCTCATTTTCGACCACATAGTTGTTATTTTTGACTTCATTCTCGCTTGTATTCATCACTTTCTCTGTCTTTACAGGTAACAGAGTCCGAGAAGAGTTCTACATTTATTCTTTATTCTAAAAAGTAGAGCTTTTTAGTTAATGATAAAAAAAAAGACTTTTAGTTGTATTATCTTCGAGAATGGGTTAACAATTTTGTGTTTTGATGCTAAAAAAGTAGAAAGCACCCGAGAAAACCCTAGTTTTTGTCTTAGTGTTTTATTTACTGTCGTGGTATTATTGGATGGTGTTTGTGTGTTGTTAATAGATGTTGTTGTTGGTGTCGGTATTTGTATTTTTGGTGGTGGTGTCGGTGGTCTTGGTGGCATTGGTGGTAGTTTTTGTGGTATTGGTTGTGGTGTTGGTGGTTTATCTGTTTCAAATAGATTTCCCATCTGTTCCAACTGATGGGTTATTCGTTGGAGTATTTTTTTTTGTAATGTGGTGTAGAATAATTTATTAAAATTTGGCTTAGCTTTTTTTTAAAAAAATTTATACAGACATCAAATGCAATGTATTTTTTGTTTTTCTATTGTTTGTAGTTAAGAGATGTCTTCCAAAAGAAAAGAAACTGAAAGTGGATCAACTTCAGACCACCCAACAAAAATGGCTAGAGTACATATAGATTCGGAGGAACTTACTGAACAATCTCAGTCGGGAAAAACTGAAGCCGAGAAAAGTGATAACTCTTTCTCATCAATGGGGCTTGAAATAATATTGAAATCCCAGCATAATTCTATCAAAATCATTAGTATCGACAGGTTTTGAGTTGTGATGCCGATGGATAGCCCTGACAAAGTAACTGGTGATCTTGTACTTAAATGTCAGTTGGGGAAACATTTTAATGAATTAAGGAAAATAATAGAGAATAAAAACATAGACAGACCTTTTTAACAAGAGCTTCTTTGCATATTTTCTTGAGCTGTCTGAGGACTACACTCTCCGTTTCCCAATGAGCATGGTATATGATCTTCTCAAGCGCAGGATCAAGTATGCGGGGGATGATAAAGATCTGAAGGAGGGGCAAAAAATGGATGAAATCTGGATTAACTACTGTGGCATACCGGTTTGTATTAGGTTGAAAGAATCTGCCATATTGACGGGCTTGAGATGCGATCATCCAAAAGAACCTCTCATCAAGGAAGCACCCCACAAAGGGTCCAACAAATGCAAAGGAAAAAAAGATGGGTTGTTGTGCATTATTGGATGTAGTAGCTACAAAGTGGAGGATTTGATGGCAGATCTCGAGGATAAAGACATACCAAAGCACTGCATGGAGAAATTGTGTTTAATTTGATTTGTCTATTCCGTTTTATTGACAAGAGATGTCAGGAAAGTCATTAAAGATAATTTGTTGGCGCTTGCTGATGATTTTGACAAATTTAATGACTATCTCGGGGGATATGACAGCTACTACTTGACTGTCCAATATTTACAGACAAAGCTATCCACAAGGACGATCACATTATACGGCTTTTCCTGGGCTTTCATAGTAAAATTGATCACTATTTTTACTCATCCATTAATTTATAATGAATATACTTAATATGACTTTTTTTGCTTGCTTCCTGTTTACATTTTTTTGGCTTGGGCATGTAAAGTTATTCCTCCCCTCCGAAAGCAGTTTAAGGATTATGCGGATGAGGTTTCTCATCCTAGGATCCTTAGGTGGTTGGCGGATGCAAAGGGTAGCAAAAAAAACATTAAAGAGCAAGAGGCTGATCTATTTAACCCTCTAAATGATGCAGTGCGTCTTCTTTCAACTAAAACAATTTGTCTTAAAGAAAGATGTTGAAACAGATGTTCCATCTGTTGCGACAGATGGGTCATCTATTGCAATAAATTACCCATCAACTGCAACTGGTACAACATATGGGTAATCTACTGAGACAGACGATCCATATTTTGCAACAGATTAACCATCTATTGCTCTGGTTCTCTGAACCCAACTCAACAGATTACCTATCTGATGCAAATTATACAACAGATGTGTAATCTGATGCAACATATCATCAATCTGTTGAGAATTACAAATCAACTATTGTGGCAGCTAGATCGTATGTTGTATAAGTTATCTGTGTTAACATCCATGTAACCCAACTAGCTGTAAATTATTATTATATGATTTAAATGTCTCTTGTCTTTTTTATAGGTTGTGCATCCTTGGATCGTTCCTACCGTTGATGAGCTGGGGATGACTTCTATTCTTACTCTGGGTCTTGTTGATACAAAAAAGACCCAATGGTGGAGTTAATAAAGAAGGAATTGGCTGGAGAAATATCCATAAGAAGAGCAGTTAGGCAAGGTTAGCCTAATGTTGAAGCTCTTCACGACCAACCTCAAACTGCAACAGATTCGGGTGCTTCTTTTGGGGGTGTTGCTGGTGGAGTTGTTTATGATGGCGGCAGCCATTCTGATGCTGCTGCTATTGCCAGTCGTGATTATGAGCATATTGGCACTCAATAAAAAATAAATACTTTTGAAAACACCCCTTGCACAGGTCCCTCTCACCCCTACACCGGTCCCTCCCACCTTTACAGTGATCCCTCTTACCTCTCCTCACCCTCATGTTCTTATTGCAAATGCAAAGTGTGCAAGAAAAGAGAGGATAAACTCCTTGAAAAGCTAGAGGCTATTGCTGAAGCTGCCGAGGAGTTGAAATCTAGGAGGGGTGTCATACTATCCAATGAGGTGAGGGAGCCATGCACTCCTACAGTAACGGTTAGGCGGAAGAGAAGAAAAATTAGACAAATTTTCTTCGTTCTGAAAACATCAAAAATTGCAACTTCTCCAGCTCTAAGAGTTGTTGAAGTTCAAGGGCCGCTGAAGAAGGTGGACATATTTGCGATACTTGGTACGAAGAAGAAGAAGGAACTGCAAGAAATCATGAATGGCAAGACGAAGGTTCAAAAAGAATACACCATGCATTCATTTGCCGCCAAAGACTTCACGAATATAAAAAATATGTGTGAGTGGTACGAGGACAATGTAAGTTTACTTTTGCTAACCTATCCTTCCAATCTACTCCATAAAGAAGAATCTACGTAACAGATATGTAATTTGTTGCAACAGCTTGGTATGCTGTTGTAACATAATAAGTTGCGTTGGCTGGGTAATTTGTGAACTGATTCAGAGAACCCTCTGCATCGGATTTTTTCTACTGTGTTTTCATTATTTACAATTATAAACCTATTTAAAATTGTCTTCTAATACCATAGTATGTTGATGAAATTCTCTGCCTCGTGAGGGGTAGGCAATTAGTGTACCCGGATGCTTATAGTATTACCGATAGAATAGTGGACCTCAACTTCTACAATAATTTCAAGGATAGGTATGATGATCTCCATAAGCTAGCTGATTTCGGTGGCCCAGAATTTGATAAGTCATTTTCTACGTTCCAATAGAATGAAGAAGCGATTAAATATGTTAGAGAAAAGAGGCCATATCCACACGGCAAGAGCCGGACCAAGGCAAAGAGAATCCTTGTAGTCATGAACGTGGAAGTCAAATATTTTCTCGCTTTTGAGATACTACTCTACGAGTGAAAGATTAAGGTTTATGACTGCAACTTACCTGTCTACAGCGAGGACAAGTTTTTAGCCCACATGCAGCCACTCTTGAAGTTGTTGCCTAAGTTGTTGACGCAGAGTAAGCTGATGGATCATTTGCTGGCTGAAGTTTTGACGAAGGAATCATGGGATTTTGAAAGTCGAAATAAGAACATCCAACTCCCAAAAAATAAAACCGGTGTAGTATGCGGGCCGTACTCGCTTGCATATATCGAGTGTTTGCTGACCGGCACAAAAATGACCGGTATGTTCGACGTCGTTAAGGGAAAGATGCAATAGGTCTGGGCTTATGTGGTACTAACTAAATGGTTGGAGCTCGTGTATAAAAAAGAATATGTACAAAGACAGAAACAAACACGATAACAATTTTCTATTTCAAGCCACTTTACTTTACATGTAGTGGCAATAATTTTTATGTCTGGCCAAGTTGAATTTTCTAATGCAATAGATTTTATATATGTTGTAACAGATATAATACCTGTTATGATAGATTGATTATCTATTAGAATAGGTTGGTCATATTTGCATTATACAGATGTTTTCCAGTTTGTCTGTCGCAATAGATATACAATCTGTTGCAACATATAATCTATCTGTTAGAACAAATCAAGAAAGTATAAAGATCTGTTTTATAATTTCCTGCATATGACCTAACTAAATAGTTGGAGCCCGTGTATAAAGAAGAATATGTACAAAGACGGAGATGAATACAATAACAATTTTTTATTTCAAGCCACCTCACTTTACATGTAGTGACAATAATTTTTATGTCTGCGGATAGTTGAATTTTTATAATGCAATAGATAGTATATCTGTTGTAAAAGATATAGTAACTGTTGTGACAGATTGATTATCTGTTGGAATATGTTGGTCATCTATTGCATTAATAGATATTTCCAGTCTGTCTATCGCAACAAATATTCAATCTGTTGCAACATATAATCTATTTGTTGCAACTTATACGTAATCTATTGGAAAAAGTCAAGAAAGTAGGAAGAACTGTTAAATAATTTCCAGTAGATGACGTACGTGTTGCATCTCATGTTACAACATATATCTAAATCTACTTGATAAGATATGTCATTTGTTGCAGCAGATGTATTATTTATTGCGATATTTGAATCTAGTATTCCATTTCAATTAACATGTTCAAAATTAAGGATTAAATTATATTCATAGACAGCATAAATAAAGTTAAAGCTTTTGGAAATTACATGAAATAACTCAACAAATAAATAAAATGTAAAAAAATTATTATGGATACAAATGATCTACTTTAAAAATAAATCAACAAGTTAAATCAAGGAGGATAGGTTATTACATTGACAGACTCAAGCTATAAAGATCTACTAAATACGGACAAGTTGTTCTTCATTCGGTGCTGCGGAATTCGGTTTTGGTCGTCGTGGATCTTTAATGTCGCTTGCGTACGGCTTCTGAGCTTTCGCTTCTCCATATTTCCATAAAAGAGCAACATATCTTTTATGGAGTAATCCGGCATCAAGTCCATTATTTGGTACTTATAATCCATCGCTCAAATACTCGGCATATGCGAATACAAAAGGACCGCAATCCCTACATTTTAAAAAAATGAATAATCCATATCTTGCAGTTCATACAAGCGTTGTGAAATTTGTGAAATGAAACAGTCATGGCACTCAAACTTACAGGATACCAATGGTTTGTTGAGCAATTCCTTCAATATATTGCACATTAAATGGATTACCCATTTTATCTCGATATGCTTCAATCGTCGATCAATCAGTACGAACCTTTTGGTCCAAAAAGTCACTAATATCAAGGTAAGTAGGCAATATTTTTTGCCAACTTTTGTATCTCAGACGATGGACCAGAACGTTTCCTTTTCGATATAAAGTCATAAACTCGAATGCGCCTCTTTTTTAGAGCGAGATAGTCAACACCCAATGGAATTCATTACCACAATTAATTGGGATGTACACTTCATCGACCAACGCCAAGGTAAGCCAGCCGGAATGCTAAAACCTTTGATGATGTTGATTAAGCATTCCTCATTTAGGGATATTTTTTACTGTTGTTGACAATACCTATCGTAGGCATTATTGATGTAAACTTTGTACAAACAATTGTCTGTCGTGTATCTGTGTTATTCTTGTGTTTCAACTTGGCCTTCTTTCGGAGGTAGTAAAAAATTACATCGATGTGTTGCACAAATTATCAAACATTTTGTATTACGTGACAGAAAAAGTAATACACAAATGCAATTAAATAAAGTATTAATTAATAGTAATATGTAAGGAATTTAAACCTCATCATTCCGGTAAGTTTGGGGCTATGACATCAAATAGAACCAATTCTTCATTTTGGGATGTGCAACAACAAAGTTGAACATATCCAACCAATACTTGATTCATTCACTTTGTAGTGTTCGTCATTTTATTTTTTACATGATGATTTATATGTGTTAATGTCGCATTCTTACAACAAGCATTGTATAAACCAATATCTTTAAAAAATGATTATGTAGCTACCGATAAGATGCTTTAATATCCCATTGGCAATCCATTCTGAATAATCGTTGATAAACTGTGTTAGTTTTTTTAAAGCCTCTTCCGAGATGTTGAACCCTTCAAATGGGTAATTCTTCCATTCTCCCAAACTGATAGGCTCCACTTTTTCCTCTTCTTTGAAAGCAGTTGATGGATTGTCAACTGTGATATTATGCTTTTCAGCAGTAGCTTCTATTGTGACATCCGCCTGAAAAGCCAGAAATTGTCAATGCTAATTATAGATATAAAACAGATTGTCCATCTATTGCAACAGATGAGTCTTATGTTGCAACAGATAGATCATCTGTTGGGATGAATTCGAACAGGTAAATTAGAGCACTACAATAATTTCAAACAGATAACCCATCTGGTGCAACATAAGACTCATCTGTTACAACAGATAATGTATCTGATATAACAGGTTAGACAACAGTTGCAGCAGATGTATATATTTGTTTGATAATTTTTAGTAGATGTATCATCTGTTGAAACAGATATGTGCCTGTTTATTTGTTGGAATAAGTGATGTACATTCACCTTCTTCAGCTTATGCTGCTTTCCTGTGGCCCTTGCACACTCAACAACGGTGCAAAACAAAGATAGAGACGTTACAATTTTGCTTTTTTGGATGCTTAATGATGCCTTGGAAGTATCTTTCCTTCTCCTCTTAGCCACCTTGCTCTCTAGTGGAGTGTATGGATATGAAATCCTCTTTAATGGAATGACACCCCTCTAAGATATCATTTTCTTTACAGAAGCAGTTAGTGCATTAATAGAATTAATCATTCCATCGTGTTTCACATTGAAGTCTTGACATTTAAATGCAGAACATTCGCTAGATGTGGCAAAATGTGGAGAAAAATATGTACAACAAGTATGATCATAATGTCTTTTTATTTCAAAAACCGTAAGAAGAGCATCATTAGCCCCAACAGCAGCACCACTACCATTACCATCATCAACAACATCAAGCCCACCCTCCAAAATTATTTTTCTTCTGATGGTTGTTGCTTCAAATAATTCTATTTTTATTCCATCAACGACCTTAGGGTACGATAAAGTTTGCACAGATCGTAAAGTAATAAAAAATGACATCTTCAACTCTCAGTTGGTCGGAACAAGCCACGGATGGACAATCTAAATAAATCAGTACATATATTAGAATGATGATGAAATCATTTAAAATAATCATTAATTAAAATAAAAACTTGACTAGAATTGGACTTACTACTTCCTTCGAAGGGTTGAAAAGATTAAGAAATTTTATATTTTTTTCATTTTTGGCCGACAACCATCTCAGGATTCTTGGACAGAAAACTTCTTCCTGGTAGTTCACTTGTTGTCTCAAATAAGGAATGACTTCAAATTCCCAAGCCTATAACATAATGTCAATAAATCAAAAGCATTATTGAATAAAAAATGATAAATTATATCATGATAAAAGAAATATTTATCATGAAGGCCCATGGAAAGTCATATAAGTTGACTGTCTTTGGCGTTAATGGAGTCAACAAATATTGGAAAGTCATTTTGAAGCTTTCATAACCCCAAGGATAACTGTTAAATTCCTTAAGATCCTCGGAGAGATTTATTAAACTGGGGCTTATGTTGTTGTTAATGTCTCTCGTCCAAAGAATATTATGTACAAACCAAACCAAGCACAATGATTGTTTGTGCTTCTTTGAGAGTCCTTTACATTTTAATGCTTTTATCAAATTTTTATTTTTGAAGCATGGACCAACAATGGACACCAGGTCCCACGATCACTCGACTTGTCATTGTCTTTTTTGGGTATGCGGGTGTATTTTTTGGATCAGAGTAGGTGTAACTTGAGAAGAAGAAGAAGGATAATATTTTAGTCCGGTAACTATGAAAAACTCCTTCCAACCAAAACAAACAGGCATGCCACAGTAATTTATCCACACCTCATCCATCTTGTCTTTGTTTTCATACATAAACCGACGCTTGAAAAGACCGTATACCATTTTCATCTGGAAACGAGCATTGTTGTCCTCAGGTAAATTAAGATATTGCCCAAAGCAACTTTCCCTAAAATAAGCATCCAATTTTTGTTCTCGAAGTATTTTTTTGATGGTGTCGAAAGATTTTCTCATGGCTGACTTAACCACAAAATCATCCGTTAAATCTGTGGCACCATTGCAGTGCATTCTTACAGGATAATGATTAATGCTGAAGGTTTTGACCAACTCTTCGGCAGAAGGGCTATTAGCATTTGGATCATCTCTTTTGAGACATTCCTCCTCTCTGTGTTCATTATCTTCTGCTCTTAATTGAGATAACACTTGTAAAACAAACTAATAGAGTGGTGGATGTAGCCAAGCTTTTGCACTTATTCCTTTACTTGAACTTGATTCGGTTTATTTTCTTTTGGGAGCCATATTATCTTAAATTAACAAGAACATAAAATAGATTATAATTGATTAATGCATCATTAAAAAGGGATAAGAGTAAATCTAACATGCACAACGATAAAATAACTGTTCTAACAGACCACACATCTGTTGCACCAGGTATGTTATCTGTTGCAACATATAACCGATCTGTTGCAACGGATGAGTAAGCCATTGGAAATAATAAAAATAGATCACTAATCTGTTGTACCAAGTATTTTATCTGATGCAACATATAATCGATCAGTTGCAACAGATGAGTAAACCGTTGGAAATCATAAAAATAGATCACTAATCTGTTGCACCAGGTAGTTTATCAGTTGCAACATATAACAAACTGTTGCAAGGATGAGTAATTCATTGGAAACAGTAAAAACAGATCACTAATCTGTTGCACCAGATAGTTTATCTGTTGCAACATATAACCAACCTATTGCAAGGATGAGTAAACCGTTGAAAATCATTAAAATAGATCACTAATTTATTGCGCCAGGTAGTTTATCTATTGCAACATATAACAGACCTGTTGCAACGGATGAGTAAACCATTGGAAACAATAAAAAAATAGATCACTAATCTGTTGCACCAGGTATTTTATCTGATGCAACATATAACCAACTATTGCAACGAATGAGTAAACCGTTGGAAACCATAAAAATAAATCACTAATTTGTTGCACCAAGTAGTTTATCTGTTACAATATATAACCAACCTGTTACAACGGATGAGTAATCCGTTGAAAACTATAAAAACAGATCACTAGTCTGTTGCACCAGGTATGTTATCTGTTGTAATATATAACTGATCTGTTGTAATGGATGAGTAATCCGTTGGAAACCATAAAAATAGATCACTAATCAGTTGCACTAGGTATGTTATCTGTTGCAACATATAACTGACCTGTTGCAACAGATGAGTAATCCGTTGAAAATAATAAAAATAGATCACTGATCTGTTGCACCAGGTATGTTATCTATTGCAACATATAACTGATCTGTTGCACAAGATGAGTAAACCATTGGAGATAATAAAAATAGATCACTGAACTGTTGAAACATATCACTCATCTGTTGCAAAATGAGTTATCTGTTAGATCAATATTGTTTAGATTTCTTCCAAACAGAAGAGTTATCTGTCGCAACAGATGAATGATCTGTTAGATTGTTCATCTGTTACATCATATTTTCATAGTTGAATCAGATTTTAATCTGTTACATCAGATGTTTTCATCTGTTGCATCAGATATTTTCATTTGTTGCATCAGATGTTTCATCTGTTGCAATGCCATTTTTACCAAGACAAACAACAAATCAACCCAGCAACACCAACACATCACACACACACACTAAGAACATCAACTGTGAACAAAAATCACCAACAAATCCGAATCAACAATACGACAACAAGAAGAAGAAATGTCAGAAATTAGGGTTTTATTCAGTCCACATTTCAATACTAGAAGAGTAGTTGGCTCAAGTTCTTCTGTTTCTTCATAATTTTTTACCTGTGAAAAAGGTAATGGGACGACGAAGAACTCGAAGTTGTTGTCGCCGGAGAAGTCTTCACATCGATTGATGGTTGAAAGTCGAAAGAAAACTCGCCCGACTATTTTTCGTCGGAGGTTGAAGTCGTTGGGGATTGAAGGGAGAATTTTGCAGAACTATTGGTTGGGAGAGAGTTGAGAGAAGCTGCCTAGAGAGAGAGGAGAGAGCCTGGTTGATTTGGATTAAAGAGGGTGTAGGTTGATTTGTATTTTTGAAAAGATTAGAAAGTTTTAAAAATAGTAATCAAGTCCATAATTAACTTAATCAAGTTTTCTAATGATGTTTAACCCTTTAAGTTGTCAATGTCACAAATCCTTCATTCAAGACTTAAAAAATACTTTTCCTTCAATTTTCTCGGGCAACTTTAGAAATTATGTTTGACCATAAAATTATGAAAAATTCTGTTTATACTATTTTCACTTTAAAAAAATCAAAAAATTTAAAAATGACACAACTTTATTTTCACTTTTTCCTCTTCAAGTACCCACAAAAGTACAAAACAATATTAATTTATTTCATGACCAAATACAACTATAATTTTCAAATATCATTTCCACTTCAGAAATAAAAAATAACTTTTTTTCTATTTTCACATTGAATAAACATGGCCAAACGCCTACATAAATTGTAGAATGATGAGATCCAATTCTCACTTGACTTCTTCATTTTTGTTCTTTCATATCCAGCCCACTTATGAATAATAAGAAATTAAAAAGAATAATTAGATAATGTTTGACTGGACCTTATCTTATTTCTTTTGTCACAAATCAACGGACAGACATTGGCTCAAAAGATTTATCCTAAAATAATTGTTATTTTAAAAAATCAAAATTTGATAATTATTTTTAATTATACTGTTAATATTAAAGAAGTGATTTTTTTAATATCACTCAGTTCTAAAAAGTTCCAAGATGAATAATTTGATGATGATAACTATACTCTCTGGATAAATAATTATTTTTATACTAATCTCATGATGAAAAATAAAGGCACAATTGAGAATTTTCTTTTCAGCTCGTTATTAGTCAGAAAAAATGCTTCTAACTATAAGCACACTAATATTCCTTTCCACTGGGGGTGGACATAAAATACCAAAAATCGAATTATCGAATCGAATCGAAAAATTTGGTAATTGGTATTCGATAATTTGATATTTGGTAAAAAATTTGATAATTGGTATTCGATAATTTGATATTTGGTATGGTATTTAGGTTTAAAATTTTAAAATTATGGTATTTGGGTTCGGGATTAGTAAAAAATATTACTACCTTTGGTATTTGATATTTTCCGAATATCTAGTTATAGTTAAGTGACCTATAGGCCACATACCTAGTCCACACTCCAAAAGGCCACATACTTTTATAAATATTGCTCAAGAAAACTTTGAACTGTTAAACATAGTCATAAAGTAAACTCTTAACTGTACACAACAGACTTCCTTGCAACCAACATATGACAATTTTTGACGAAAATATCACGCTAAGACTGAAAATCAGGGCGTGAAAGGGAACAAAAGAGAAAAAGTCTTCATGACATGCATGATACATAACACCATTGCTGGCTGCACTTGCCCAACTCTAATATTCCTAACATATGTCGAAATATGGCTTTAACCAAGGGGACTTGGTCAAACCTTCTTAATCCTTGTGACATGTCAACAGCATATGGAAGCAAAACTCAGCACCTGACAGATAACATAACATATATTGTTCTCCATCATATTTATAAGAAGTAATATTATGACTTTATAGTTCGTTATATCCAGTTCATGTTACATCCAGTTTGATGTAAATTTTATTCGTGTTACATCCAGTTCTCCCCTTTTTGGAGCTGGATCAAACTACAATAACATAGGTTTTAAGGTGTTTCATTAATTGAGCCACACGTATCAACGTGTAATAAGACCAAACAAAATTAATTTTTTTCGGTGTAAAACTGTGTATTCAAAGGCGTAAAACTATCAAACAAAATTGAATTTTTCTCTAAACATTGGTTGGAGATCACCACTATTATCACCAAATAGGATCACTACAAGCATGCCCAACTTTAATATGGTAATACCGAATTTCGTACCGAACCAAAATTTAATTTACCGATTACCGAATTACCGAACCGAAATTTAATGATATGGTATTTGGTGTCTACTTACAATTATCGAATTACCGAATCCGAATTATAAAAATATCGAATACCGAATACCCACCCCTGCTTTCCACACAAATAAGGGAGAAAATTTCTATCTAAAATGAACACTTCAAATTTCCTTCCGCTCTCTTTCCTCTATTTTTTATTTACACCTACATTTTTTGCTTCAATCTGTTATTATTGATATTATATGAAAGAAGAAAGACAAAAATAAATAAATGAGAATAATGTGGATATAAATATTTGGACGTATTAATTGGACTTAGGTTCGTTTATAGTAGTAGAGATTGGTGGATTTCGTAATCAAATTGACTACGATTGGACTAAAAGTTGGAATAATTGACATGAAAAGATTAACATGATGATTATTATTTAAAATGATAAAACCAAATAGGGAAAGAGGAAAACTAAACAAAATTGACAACCATTGTTTCTTATCTCTGTTACTGTTGATGGTCTTATCCAAATGTCCAAAAGAAAAAACAAAGACCTTTTCTAAATGGAGACTGAGGTATGGACTTGGAGAAAAAATTGGATTTAAAAGTATAAAATTTGAGTTCAATTTTTTTTGCTAGATAAAAAGCTTGTCAATTGTACGAGACGCATGATAAAAAGTTTTGAACTTAGAAGTGCTAATGTGTCGACAATGAAAAAAGGACGAACAATATGTTCGTAGGGAATTAATTCTGTGTGGCTCCAATTTAGTATTGCTTCTCGCTTAGATTTTCTTCTAAAGTCTTGCTAGATTATTTTTATTTTAAAAATAAGTGACTTTCTTACTTTCTATCTTTAATTGTTTATAAGTATACATAAAATATTATTCAAAGAATATTTACATATAATTTATATTCTCTTATACTATAAGAGCGAGTTAAGTAGCTGAAACAGGCAGGAGGTCGACATGCCTGCTTCAGCTGCTTCAACTGTAGTTTTATTATATCACTCCTAATTAATTAATATAAGTTATTTATTTATTATAAAATTAATAATATTTAATTAAAATAGACATTTATGACATATCTGCTTCAGCTGCTTCAATCGTAATTTTACTATAGCATTCCTAATTAATTATTGTATCCATAATTAAATATCATAAGTCACTTACACAATAAAAAATTAATAATTTTATTTAGACAAAAAGTAAAATTGACATTTATGACTGTTTCAATCGTAATTTTACTGTACCACCATTAATTAATTATTATACATATATTTTTTTATAGTAAATTTGTTATGTCGCTTCTAATTAGTTATTACAAGTCACTTAAGACATGTGTGTTTCATTGCTTTCATCGTGATTTTACTATATTACCCCTAATTAATTATTATAATCGTCCAAACATTGAAAAATTGATAATATTTCATAAAAAGGTAAAAAGACATAAAATAATATATCAATATAAAAAATTTGATTGACTATCGAAATTATATTAGTGCACATAAGTTGAGATGGGATAGAGCAAGACATAAAATAATATATATTATTTGAAAATGAAATAAAAAATATTATAAATCACAGTAATTAAGAACTTAATATAAAAGTATATACATGTAAAAAAAAATTGATTGATTGTCGAAATACTCCGTGTGATCATTTAATTTTTGAGTGAGTTCGAAGAGAATTCGATCGTTTGAGGTACCACTACAGTTGGATTGTTAGACCATTTTATCCTGGGAGAAAAATTTTGTAACCTCGGGTACTTGAGGGAAATTATTTCTTTAAGGATACTCCGTGAAGTCGGGGAACTTGACCTTTTTCTATTTCATCTAATTTTCTGAAAAACACACTTCTTTAAAATGTCTTTTTGATCTTGTGTTGAGGGTGTTACATAGCTTCATAAGTGTTCTTGTTTTATACTTGAATTTTTGTTGAAGTTGTTGTGCTAAAACATAGATTTTGTGTACCCGAAAACAACAATATTAAGAAAATAAATTCGTAATCTGTATTGCTTGGTTTCTGGAGATTAAAACTTTAAGTTTTCTACCCCGTTTGAAATTAACTAGTGATTTGAAGAAATAAAATCTTCATCACAAGTTAAAGATCACTCAGTTGACGATTGAAAGTCATAAAAACTTCATCGTTAAACTAGAAACACGGAATGTTTAAAGCTGTTGCAACTTTATTAATACTATTTTGATATACTAAACTTACTGTCTTGTTGTGACAGGAACATAACTACTGACACTCAAGTGAATGATGCTGCAATGATTGTGGCAGCAACTAATGTTGCCACAATGAGTCGTGCGAATGCTCCGCAAGCAATGGCATCAACGGAGAAATCCAAAAAATTCATGGGTGTAGATTTCAAAAGGTGGCAACAAAAGATGTTTTTCTACCTTATAACTTTATGTCTTCAATGATTTACATATGAAGAAGCTTCAGAGATGCCCGAAGGAACTTCAGACCAGGAGAAATTTGTCGTTATGGAGGCATGGAAACACTTAGATTTTCTATGCAGGAATTACATTCTAAATGGCCTCCAATATAAACTATACAATGTGTATAGTGGAATGAAAACGACAAAAGAGTTTTGGGGGTGCTGGAAAGAAAGTACAAGACTGAGATGTGGGAACCAAAAAGTTCTTTGTTGCAAGATTCCTAGAGTTTAAAATGATTGACAACAAGTCTGTTGTATCTCAAGTCCAGGAACTGCAAGTTATCATCCACGATCTCCTCGTGGAAGGTATGATTTTGATGAATACCTTGGTTGAATATGTTAAAAATATTTTTAATGTTCACATGAACTTAATTATAGGTTTGGTCGCAAACGAGGCATTTCAAGTCGCGACAATAATAGAGAAGTTACCACCGTTGTGAAAAGACTTCAAGAACTACTTGAAACACAAGCGAAAGGAGATGACAGTTGAAGATCTTATAATGAGACTTCGCATTGAAGAAGACAACAAAGGAGGTCGAAAGGAAATTCTACAATAAGTGAAGCAAATATTGTAGAAGATGACCACAACAACTCCAAAAAGCGGAAAAAAGCTGGACAGGAAAACAATCAACCCAAAAAGAAATTCAAAGGAAAATGCTTTAACTGTGGAAAGATTGGTCACAAGTCAACAGACTGTCGTTCCCCAAAAAAAGGGAAAAAGAAGGACCAAGCAAATATGGCTGAGTCCATGAAAGAAATGGACGATCTGTGTGTCATGCTGACTGAATACAACTTGGTGGGAAATCCTCGAGAATAGTGGATGAATTTCGGTGCCACCCGCCACATTTGTGATAATAAGGATTTATTTGTTGCCTTTGCTCCAGCTCAAGGTGAAGAAAAGATATATATGGCCAACTTCGTAACTGCAAAAGTTGAAGGAACAGAAAAAATTTGCCTGAAAATAATATCAGGCAAAGTGTTGACTTTGAACAATGTCCTGTATGTACCGGAGTTACGGAAGAACTTAATTTCTGTATTATTTCTTGATAAAAATGGATTCAAATGTGTATTTATTTTCGAAAAAATTGTACTTTGTAAAGGAGAAGTGTACATAGGAAAAGGCTACCTCACAGAGGGCCTATTCAAAATGAATATAATGAATGTTGAAATCAATAAAAGTTTAATGTCAAACGTGTGTGGAGTCAAAGTATGCTAAGCATCCGTATAAGTCCGTTGAAAGGAATTTCAATCTCTTAAACTTAATCCACACTGATATTTGTGATATGAACTCAACATCATCTCGTGGTGGGAAAAAGTATTTTATAACTTTTATTGACGATTGCACTAGATACTGTTATGTCTATTTGCTAAATAGTAAGGATGAAGCAATAGATGCGTTTAGGCAATGTAAAACAAAAGTTGAAAATCAATTAAAGAAAAAGATCAAAACAATAAGAAGTGATAGGGGCGGAGAATATGAATCTCCTTTTGCGGAAATATGTGTAGATAATGGAATTGTCCATCAAACTATGGCCCCACATCACCTCAATCTAATGAAATTATGAAAAAAAAATCGAATCTTGAAGGAAATGATGAATGCCTTACTAATAAGTTCAGGGTTATCGCAAACTTGTGGAGGAAAGTTATCCTTACGGCTAACCGAATGCTTAATAGAGTACCACATAGTAAGACACAATAAATTTCATATGAAAAATGAAAAAGAAGGAAACCTAACTTGAAATATTTCAAAGTATGGGGGTTTCTAGCGAAGGTCTAAGTTCCTATGCCTAAAAGAGTAAGGATAGGACTTAAGACGGTAGACTGCGTGTTCATAGGATATGCTAAAAGTAGTAAAGCATGTCGGTTTTTGATGCATAAATTCGAACATCCGAATATTAATGGAAATATGATAATTGAATCAGATAATGCTGAATTCTTTAAACATAGTTATCCGTATAAAACTAGACATGAACTGTCTAGTGAGGGTTTAAACAACCTCGAGATGAACTAAGTGAGGATATACATAATGATGAGAATCCAAGACGTAGTACACGTCAAAGAACGTCAACTTTGTTTGGATCAGATTTTGTAACATTTCTCTTAGAAATGAGCATCAAATGTTTAAAGAAGCGATGTCGTCATCAGACTCATCCTTTTGGAAAGAGGCAGTCAATAGTGAGATTGATTCAATATTAAGCAACCATACGTGGGAACTAGTTGATCTTCCTCTAGGAAATAAACCTTTAGGTTCTAAATGAATATTCAAAAGTAAAATGAAAGCAGATGGTACTATTGACAAATACAAAGCAAAACTTGTAGTAAAAGGCTTTAAACAAAAGGAAGACCTTGATTACTTTGATACATACTCTACTGTAACGAGGATAACATTAATTCGGATGTTAATTTCCTTGGCGGCGGTATATGATCTTGAAATCCATCAAATAGATGTGAAAACAACATTCCTAAATGGAGAATTAGAGGAAGAAATTTACATGGAACATCCTGAGGGTTTTGTGGTTCTAGGAAAAAAAAGTTGTGTAAACTTGTTAAGTCACTTTATGGACTAAAACAAGCACCAAAACAGTGGCACGCGAAGTTTGACCAAACCATGTTGGCAAACGGGTTCAAGATAAATAAACGTGATAAATGTGTTTACATTAAAGACACTCTAAATCACCAAGTCATCGTTTGTTTGTATGTGGATGATATGTTGATCATCAGTAGAGACATTTCTGACATAAATGCTATAAAATGAATGCTCGAGAGCAAGTTTGATATGAAAAACCTTGGAGTTGCAGATATAAGCTTAGGAATAAGAATCCATAGAACTCCATAAGGATTGGCATTGTCACAGTCTCATTACATCGAAAAGGTACTTGACAAATTCAAGTATTTAAAATTTGGTATTGCCAAGAGTCCATTGGACGTGAGCTTTGTACTTCGAAAGAATGAAGGTGAAAGTGACTCACAGTTGGAGTAAGCAAGAGTGTTGGGATGTTTAATGTATATACTGAATTGTACACGACCAGATATAGCATATGTTATTAGTAAGCTGAGTCGGTATACGAGTGATCCCAATAAAACTCATTGGATGATAATGAAAAGAGTTTTTGGGTATCTTAAATACACTCAAGACTACGTTTTGCAATATAATAAATATCCTACGGTATTTGAAAGATATAGTGATGCAAATTGGATTACCAGATCGAACTAAGTAAAATCCACGAGTAGATATGTATTTACTATCGGCGGAGGAACGGTCTCTTGGAAATCATCTAAACAGACATGTATTGCTCGCTCCATGATGGAATCAGAATTTATCACATTAGATAAAGCCGGTGAAGAAGCAGAATGACTCCAGAATATTTGGAAGATATTCCTTATTAGCCCAAACCAGTGGCACCAGTATGTATACACTGTGATAGCCAAGCGGCAATAGGTAGGTCAGGGAGCATGATGTACAACGTAAATCTCGTCATATAAGACGGAGACATAATACCATTAGAGAACTTATCTCTAGTGAAATTATCATTTTTGACTATATGAAGTCAAAGGATAATGTGTCGGATCTACTTACAAAAGGCCTATGCAGAGAAGGAGTTGAGAGGACATCTAAGGGAATAGGTTTACAGCCTAGGGCAAGTCAGCATGACGGTAACTCTACCTAGCAGACTGGAGATCCCAAGAGTTAGGTTCAAGGAGATCAAATAAAGTTGTGTCTGACAGGTTCAATATTGTCAATGTAATGCCCCAAAAATGGGTCTTCAGACGTTACATGGTGCTTAGGGTCACAAGTGATCCCAAGCTAACCCTGCTACTGGCATACTTACAAGCAACTGAATAAAATACATAAATTTGAACAAAATCAGCGAAAACAATAAAACTCCTCTGAACTTGATCAATACCAAATCTGAGTTTATAAGATTACTCTGCCTTTACGAACAAAACTTAAATAAAATACATCGACACTACTGACTGTCTATAAAGCCTCTACTAGTACTGACTATGGGCAGCCGGGTCATAACTCTCAACTTTACCAACTCAATACGACTGAATAAAGAAAATATAATACTTCTCAAACTGTATAACTGACTCGAGCCCTTGAATCAAAAGGACTCATCTCTTGCTGATTGAAAGCTGCGAACTGACTGAATATGGTATATGCTCTACAACTTGTACCTACATTATGAGACAATGTAGCACACAGACGTATATGTGGATCAGTACTTTGAGGATGTACTGAGTATATGGGGTTGTATGCATTTACATAAAACAATATCAATACTCTTTAATAAAATCATGCATGCAAATAGGAATGACCCACATAGCTCGAATAACTCTAGAATATAAAACTCTTAAATTATGAATAGTGAAACATGTAACACAAATCTCATAGGTCATTATACATAACTTTAAAAATCTGTACTCTCCTCTTATTCTCAGTACTTGAAGGCTAAAAGAAGCTTTAAACAATACTTTCAAACTCATGCTTTTATCTTGTGGAGGGTAAAACTTCTTTAAAACTTAAAGACTTAGAACTTTTAGAAACGTCTAACCCTTGAGAACTCTGGAACTCTTTTAGACTCGGGACACTTAAAACTCGGGAGTTTCTTCTAACCGACATAAACCATGTGAGCTACATGGAGTCCAACGTCTTCACCACGTTGAGGAGAGCTGTTCTATCCTTGCCATCAGAGTAGAACCTCATCTTTAGTGATCATTATCTCGGCCTTGGGCCCATAAATCTCAAACCTACGGTGGCATATATTTCTGGGGTATGAGACCTTGGAATCATACCCAACTCGGTGCTAAATACTATTCACATACTTAGTTCAGAACTCTTAGGAAATCCACCTCAAAATAACTCAAGGGTCTAAAATGAAGACCAAAACATATTTCTCTTGCTTTAAATCATAAGTAGTGTGGATTCCTATCTTAGCTTTTGAAAATACTTATCAAAACTTGTCAACAAGACTTTGAGATCATAATCTCCTTATAAACTCATCACTTGTACTTATGACTCAAAATATAAAGCTTTAATACATCAAAATCATATTTAAACTTCATGCTCAACCATCATCTTAAAAAGCTTACATTCATCCCAATCAAGATATTGAAAAAAATAACTTGTAATATGAATCTCAAGATTTCAACATCTCAAAATTCATGCTTGATAACAAAACATTCATAATAAATCTTAAAATCTGTAAAATTTGGAAATAGGCATGAAAATATAAACAAAAATCATGTAATTCGACCTTTAATCCATGGGAAATCTCAAGATCTTGCAAACAATAATAATGGGTATAAACCCTAACTTCAATTTCATAGAAAATCTCATAATTTGTAGAAATTTGTATTTAAAATAAGCCTTTGGGCATAAGGGTGAAAGAGTTACCCTTGTTTAAACCCCACATACCTTAGATTTTGAATGTAGATGAACAAGCTTGCTTGAGACTCTTTTTCGCACTCTTGAATGAGGGTTCTTGAAGTTTTTGACTTAGGAGTCTTGAATCCTAAATCAATTTGTAAAATCTATAGTGAGTATTTGAATTTCTTGGAGGAAGATTTAGACCTTGTTCTTGGGAGTAATTTTTGCAAGAAACCCTAGATTTTTTTATGCTTCAGGAGAATATAGCGTTTTTGCCTTAGCCAAATGTATATAGATGTTGGAAAGGATGGAATATAACCAAAAAGTCCTTTTTGAAAATGACTTAAAATTACTGAACGGGATCTACGATGGCTCATGCGACGGTTCATCGCTGGCTCGATGGTCCATCGGCCTGACCGTCGCACCTGGGCCAGAATGGGACTTACTGTCTTGGTGGCGATGGCTTGGGCGATGGTTCATCGCTAGCTCGATGGTCCGTCGGCCATTCCGTTGCACCTGGCCAGAAGGTGGACTCACTGCCTCCGCTGCGAAGGTTTGGGCGACGGACCATCGCTAGCTTGATGGTCCGTTGGACCTTTCCGTCGCACCTAGGCGGTTCAGACTGCTTTTTATAATTTGGCCATAACTTTTTCATTCGGTGTCGTATTTTGACGAAATGGGTACCATTGGAAAGATAATTCAATTTCCCACACGATAAAAAGTCAAAATTAGAAAAATTCTATATGATTTAAACACTACTCACTTTGGAAGCCATTTCTTAGTCCTTTAAGAGCGAAATTAGGCTTCACTTGACAGACTCTAATGACTTAGACTATGAGGAAACTTTGTGGGGTCTTACAGTCAAATACCCAACCCATTCTTATGATGTAGACAATGTTAAGTAAATAAGAATAAGACTTATAGAGTGAAGTGTTTTAATGATTCTCTAAATTTGGCAGATTTGATCAAATAGTTTAATCTATAGGATTGAACGTTTAGAAATCACCTATGCGAGGGCGAAGTGGAAGCCGCTTCAAAGAGAATATTAGTAAAGGCTTATTCTCTAAACTCTCATGAGACCGGGACGTGTTCATGGCTGAAAGGAATAAAACTGTGAGAACCATTAACGGTAAAAGGCTGATTGTGTGACATGTGTTGTCTAGGTGTACATTAAAGCTCGACGGTTCAAAGATATAAATCTACCGATTAACCGAATGCATCCGATGCATGTTCACTACGGAAATTTCAAAGGAAAACCTACTTATCCAGATGAAATCAGTCTTTTCTTGATGATCACATACTTGTCCATAAAGTTTTACGAAAAAATAGCCATTTCTCATTCATGTGGGAAATTATTGAGTTCAAGATCAAAGTGTGAAGTAAAAATGGAGGGAACCAAGTGGAGGAAAAGAATTGAGATAACACTAAAAAATGAAAAGTGTACCTCCATTTGAGATAACACTAAAAAAATAAAAAGTGGAGCAAAATCTTGCACCGCCGTCGTCGTCGCTCGGCTCTGCTCAGGCTCCAGCTTCGGATTTGGATAATGATTGATCGATGAGATCTATCTTTTTGGACAAAATTTATTTCGAACGTAGGGATTTCCAGTCTGATCCAAAGGGAAAAAATGCAACAATTTTGCTCCCCATTAATATACATGCATGCAGTACAGAAATGTGAAATGTTGCTGCTTCAAAAAAGATGCAACTCTTCAACGAAATGACACACTGATTTGAGAAAAGAGGAGTCTTTTTGGATGGTTGTGACTGTCCAATAAAAATACACATTGATTCGATGAACAAACATGACTGTTTCAATGAACAGACATGACTATTCCAGAAGATACATCTTTCCGAATGAACCATGCCTCTTTTTAGAAGAGGCACCTAATGACTATATAAACTTGCATTTATCCATAGGTTTAGGTACGGAATTTTTCTGCAATAAAGCACTTCTCGTTTTTTTTTTAAATACTCCGTGTGATCATCTAATCTTTGAGTGAGTTAGAAGAGAATCCGATCATTTGAGATACCACTACAATCGGATTGTTAGGTCATTTTATCCTGGGAGAAAAATTTCGTAACCTCCGGTACTTGAGGGAAATTATTTCCTTAAGCACACTCCGTGAAGTCGGGGGACTTGACCTTTTTCTGTTTCATCTAATTTTTTGAAAAACACACTTCTTTGAAATGTCTTTTTGATATTGTGTTGAGGGTGTTACATAACTTCATAGCTGTTCATGTTTTATAATTGAACTTGTGTTGAAGTTGTTGTGCCGAAATACAGATTTTGTGTACCCGAAAACAACATTAATGAGAGCACAGTATATTGCCATTTTATCTATTTACACAAAAATAATTTTTTATCTACCCGTTAAAAAGTGGAGCCAAAATTAAAGTTGAATAACTCTATGAAAGAGCATGAGAGTAACTGATAAAATTATTGTTAGATGATTAGGAGGTCACAGAATTACGCTATGAAAATAGCCTTCGGTAGAAATGTGGTCGAATTCTTTCTCGACCGCTGTGATAGGGAAAGCTTTAGTGCACTAAACTGACTTTTTTAATAATAACTCTTTTAAAAGTCGTTTTTTCTTTCATTATTACAAAATATATACAACAAGCTTAATTAGAATAGGTAGAATAAATATGCCTCGAAAAAAAGTGCATCTATTTTCTTGATATTTGTTCTCATTTTGTCATACCCAGTGAACTAAGGAAAAATATTTAAACAATAACTTTTAGAAAATAGGAAAATATTTTCTTAATAGAAAAAGAAAAAACAAGTTCAATTCAATGCCCCCACCCCCACCCACACACAATTCCCCCAATAATGTTTATTTAAATTATATATAAATAATTATTTGAGATAGTATTTTTTTTAAGATACAATTATAATTTCGCAAGTCGATTGTGGAGAAGGTGTTGATAATCTTATTCCTGCCTTCCATAGATTGTTCGGTGACGTAGATAATCTTATTCATGCAATTTGTAAACTGTTTGGTGGCATAAATAATCTTATTCCTTTCTTCTATAGTCTATTTCTGATAGATTATCAATTGTATAAAAAACATATGTTTGAAAAAATATTTTCTCCTCTCATTGTCAAACACATCCTTTTCTCTCTCTCTTTTTTCCTTTTTCCTCCTTTAACCTTTTCATTTTCTTTAGAATATGAATCATGTTGACTAACTTACGGGTCGTTTGGTAGAGTGTATAAGAATAATGAAAAATATGGTATGTTAGTAATGCTTGTATTAGCTATACTTGTATTTTTCTTATGCAGTGTTTGGTTTGATGTATTAAAATAAACATGAATTAAATAATTTCTAAAATTTTTATTTTTTTTTTACAAAAATATCCTTCATATATATGTTGGAAAGGATGTGAAATTTTTTTTGAGGGATGATAGTATCTTTAATCGTGTTAATGTATGTATTGAATCCATTGCATTGTTAATATCATGGATTTTAAGGTATTAGTAATACAGACCTCAATCTACAATAAAGTGTATAACTAATGCAAGCATTACTTATACATAGGGTGCAAAATTATACCAAACAAGGTGTTAGTAATACACATTAAATTAATACATGTATTAATTTTTCAATATACGGACCCCTTAAAGGCTAAGATTCTTTTTTAACTTAATATATTTTTCATAGTTCAAGCAGAAAAAAAAAAAAAATCCCTTTACTAGCTTTCCACTAATGAAAGGAGAAAAGGAAGGGGGTGGGAAGTCCGTTAATTAATTTAATTATGTTTTGATACATAGACATTCTTAACTAACTTCCAATTGACTTACTATCATTAATTATATTCCTTTTCATCAAAAAACAAAGTTTAATTAGATTGAAAAAAGAAATTACATAGAAAGACTATAACAAGTTCATCCTCTTATTTAACAAAGAAAAATCGCGGCGGCTATTCTCTGGGTGTTTTGAATAAACTTTGCTTCAGTATAATATCTAACAAGTAACATAAGAGATGTAAATCGAGATGTAAATCGTATTAGATAAGTTCCAAACGATGAATTCGATCGAGAAACAAATACAGGTGATTAAGAGATTTCTTGCTCAACCAACTAGGCTACCGCACCAAAGTGGCAGATTTTGTTTTAAATTGTTGGTGCTATAGTTTAGTACGAAAATTTCAATGCTTACTCATCATTTCTTCTTTTAGAAAAGACTTATCATTTCAACTTTAATTAGTTTATTTAGTCTTTCTAATTATCTATTCAATTAGAATACGTAGTTGCAGTCAGAAAATTAAAGTTACACAAGTAATGCAGAGTCTTCACGTTATGATAACAAACCTTATCATTTTTAGATTATACTAAAATTAATTAAAAGAACTTATAAACGAATAAGTTTGAGAAGACTATACAGCATTATACTGTATATTTATTTGTGTGTTTGGAGTCTTTGGACACTATTGAAGAGAATTATTCTTTACTTTGTTTGAAATTGTATCAACTACTATATGATAAGTAACAAAAAAAAAAAAAAAAAAAGAAATAGAACAAAAATGTCCTCCGTTTAATTTTTGATATAAAAAATGCCTCTAAATTATAAAAAATGGGAATAAAAATGTCGTAGCTATTAGCAATCTGGTCTAATTATGCCCCTATTCCTTTGACGAACCTACAGGTTTGATATATCTTTTTAAAACTTATTTCTTTACTAAGATGGACTCCACCTTGAAAAAAAATTAAAAATTATCTGGCTTATTTCTCATATATTGTGTTTTCCCCTTTGAAAAGATGAAAAGTTTTTGCTCTTTTGAGCTTTCTTCTCCCTGGAAAATTAAAGCATATGTGAATGACATAATTGTTACTCCTAACAAATTAAAGTGGGATAAATTCCAACATGAGAAAAATTGACCTATTTGAAGGATACAATTATTTGATATATAATCTATACTAGTGGAAAATAACATATATTTTTAAAGTAGTTTAACAATGTGTAAATCAATATTTTTAAGTTAACTGACACTAATAAAAATCGCAAAGTAATTATTAAATTTATTAAATTTTAATTATGACTTACTAATTCACAGCTCTAGTACCTGCGACTGCGAGAAATGAATTAGCTAAAGAGCCCACCAAGTGATCATTTTCTTGTACTTAATTGCTTTTTTTTTAAGGATGGAATAAAGGATTGTTCTTGGGTCTAAAAGTTAATATAAAGTGAAGTGGGGGCCTAAAATTAGGAAATGCAATTCAAAAGGTTCTTTGACAAAAAAAACAAAAAAAGTAAGAGAAATAGATTCCACAAAAGAGTTAATAAATATAATAATAATAATAATAATAATAATAATAATTCATGTTCATAAAATAAAATTTTATATGTATAGGCTGTTTTTATCAAATAAATAAATATAAAATATAATTTTTACAATACAAATTTATCACTCAATCATAATTAGATGATATATATTGTTTTATCTTATTTTATAGCCACTAATAATTAGAAGGATGGAAAAATTGAACACCTTCTTTAGTTAATAAGATAATAACTCTATTTATGGTATATCTTAATCCTACAAATAAATAATTCTACTTTTTTCTTTTTCTTTAGGAGCACTCATTACAATATTGTAAAATGTCAAAATAGAGTTGGCTAAACAATGGTGGCAGGCACTGGCAGGCATGTGATGTTTTTTTAACGTTCTACCGACATGCCTTTTCAACATTCAACATTTGCCTACTTATATTTTAACTATAATACTCAACATAGTACATGATGAACACATAACAAATTAAGACCACTTGCAGCTACCAAACAAAGTTTACAACTTCATATTTATATTATTATAAAATTATTTGTACAACAATAACAATTTTACTCTGCTCTTCTCATATATTCTACATGATTCAAAATGGTGGGGCATGCACAACGAAGAAAGAAAAATATCGAAAATAGAAAAAAATAAAATATCAAAGTAAAAAAATTAATCATACTAAAACTGAAGAATAAGGTAATGATAGAATAATAATAATAGTACTCATAAAAAGAAGAAGGGACAAATAAGATACTAAGTATTATCACTAAACTTTTTTTTTAAAAAATCATTCAGCTATCTACTAACCTTCTATATATCCTAGTTTTTTATCTTTATGTTCTCTCCTGTTTAGGATCTATTTTTACTGATACGAAGATATGCTATTATTCGTCTAATTATTTTTTTTTAATTCTTCTTTAATTTATTCCTACCTCTTTTATCATCGCTATCAATTCTTCATACTTCCTCACCGGAATATCTACTCTCCGCTCCTTACTTATATGCCTTTAACTAATTAGAGAATCATTGTATTCTTATTAATTTAATAAATGGAAAAATTTAGATAAATTAAATATACTCTTGATCATAGTTTGAGAATAAAACCATGGAAGTTTGGATCCTATATGCTTTGGTCTAATATAACAACGAAAAAATTAATTTTCTGAATGGACAAGAATAATGAAAGCTGCAAGCACAGAAAATAATATGGGCTATGAGCCTATTGCAATTTCCATTTTGTTTTGTGTGTCCACTTTCCAAAATTGGCGGCTACATTTAACTACTCATAATTCACCGTAAAAATTATTAGTACTACAATTTTTAGCTAACACTTAATTTGAAAAACACAAGAAAAAAACAAGCCCATTATTCTCACGCGCTGTTCAGCTTAAGGAAAACCACGCACCAACTTAATCGACCGTTAATCACATAATGACAAATGATTCCACTCCACGTGTAAGCTGTAACAAATGAACTGATACACGCGCTGCGTCCGCGAATGGGATTGGAAGTTCACTTCCACGAAGTGGACTCGAAGCAAGATATGTATGCATGAGAATTCCACTCCTTCATGTCACACAAATTGCAGCAATTTCCGTTTTAATTTGTTTGTCTGTCACAATTTTTGTAATTTCAAACTTAAAATATATAAATTATATTATATATATATATATATTATATTAAAATTGTGAAAATAATACTAATAAAAATACAAAATTAAGCTACATATAATAGAATTCAACTCTTTAAATTCTGTATATAGCTGGGAGTTTTAATACACATTTTTATATTATTTAGAAAGAGGGTGGAGAAAAAAAAAGAAAGAAAGACCAAGAAGTCTCCTTCAGAGTGTTAATTTCTGCAACTTTCCACATTAAGCTTTTTTCATTTTCTCCAGCTATTTCCAAAAGGTAAAGACTCTCTCTCCCTCCAGATTTACAGCTATTATTATTGTTATTATTATTATTATCATTTGGGCTCTGTTAAATAATTTTCTTGCATTTTTAGTTTTTGCTCTTTCCTTTTTTCAGCTCAATTATATGAAATAATGATGTTTTTCTCATCATTTCTTCATAACTCACTTAATATTTGGTGGGTTTTCTCCTTCTTGTTATTGTGTACTTTTTTTTTTTCTCTACTTTTCTTCTTCAACTATCCAGAGTTATTTTTTTTTTCTTCAAGATTTGTATTGTACTTCCTTCTTTTGGAATACCCATTTTGTTATAAGTTGTGTGTCATTGATTGGCTTCTTTTTTTTTTTTTTTTGGTTATTGCAGATTGGAAGTGTTTATGTATTGGCTATGCAGAGTGTGTTTACAAAGAAAGAGTAGATTGAAGAAAAAGGGTGAAGTTTTGGATCAATGGGTTGGAAGAGATCTGTATTATGTTGCTTGAATTTGAAGATCTTGGTGGGGTTTTTGTTAACTTTTCCTGTTCAACTTTCTGATGGAACTGACTCAGGAGATGGTAAGGAACAAATATTAGTACTAAATTTGGAGTTGTTTTGTGTAGAAGGAGAGAAATGCTGATTTCATGTTTTGGGCAATGCTGGACTAGTTAATGAGCTAAGTTAATATGTTGTTAACTTGAACTTTATTGGCTAAATGTTCATAAGTCAGGGGAGGTGCTGGACTTGTCAAAATTGGTCGGTTAAATGACTTTAGATAGGAGGTTGTGGAGGAAATATATTAGGGTAGGAGGTTAGCAGGTAGTGGTTATCTATCCATACCGGTAGTCGTATTATTTCTCCCGTAGTTTCTTGTCTTTCAGTTTCGTTATTATTTACAGTCTCTTGTACTTTGGAATTCGATTATAGCACTGTTTTATTGCAGTTACTATTCTTTTTTTTTTTTTTCAAAGTGCTTTGTTGTGCTTTCTATTTTGTTTGCCATGATTTCTTCACTTCTGTAATTTTTGTTTTTCGATCTGGTTTGATATGTTTTTCCTTGAGCTGAGGGTTTATCAGAAACGACCTCTCTACTTTCCACGGTAGGGTTAAGGCTTGCATACACTCTACGCTCTCGAGACCCCACTCGTGGGATTACTCTGGGTATGTTGTTCTCAAAAAGCTTGCATGCCTCAGTTACCAATTCTATGACAATGGGACAAGCTGTCATTCTTTCAGAAAAAAAGGAAAAAACAGGCAGTCTGAGAAAATTGAAGGGGGAAGAAGAGGAAATGAAGTACTGACTCCTAGGCTACTAGTTAAGTTTAGGGGGCTATAGTCCTCTCAAGTCATATGTGGATTCAGCATATCTTCTTATTATCCTAAATATCAACTAAATTGCCATCTTACTTCGTATAAACTTCTCTTAGTTTGAGTTAGCATGCTTTAATTGATTGGAATATGAACATCTAATCCATTCATGAATCAATATCATCAATATATTCTCTTAGTTTGAGTTAGCATGCTTTAATTGATTGGAATATGAACATCTAATCCATTCATGAATCAATATCATCAATATTCTTATATACAGTAGTTTGAAATTTCTAACTCTTGCATTTTCCTTTCTGCTGGTCTAGTTGCTGCAATTAATGCATTACATGCTTCTCTTGGATCGCCTTCCCTTCCTGGCTGGGGTGTCAGCCCAGACCCCTGTGATGGACAATGGCAAGGGGTTGTATGCAATGAGACGAATATATTATCCATGTAACTACCTTTCATATGCTGCAAGATTTCATGGATATCTGGAAGTTGTAATGTTAATCCTTCTAATCATCTTCTTTGCAGTCAATTAAATGCTGCTAACTTGGCAGGTGAACTAGGAGATAAATTGGCGTCATTTTCTTCTCTGAAAACGATGTAGGTTCAACCCACAGATATTCTCCTTTGACATTTATTTGGTTGTGTTTTATGTGCATGTGCTTCATATTATGTGAATGTTTCCTTTTCTAGAGGTGTATTTTATTGTGTGGCATGTGAATAATAATTGTGGAAA
Source organism: Capsicum annuum (assembly GCF_002878395.1). Classification (NCBI taxonomy): domain Eukaryota; kingdom Viridiplantae; phylum Streptophyta; class Magnoliopsida; order Solanales; family Solanaceae; genus Capsicum; species Capsicum annuum. The sequence goes on from NC_061117.1 coordinate 202,627,361, forward strand.
TGACTTGTGGCAGAGATTTAAGTAACAATCACATTGGCGGAACCATCCCGTCCAATCTGCCAGTTTCATTGCAGAATATGTATGTATTATCAGTTCCCTGGAAGGAGAAACAGAAAATGAATTTGAACTATTATAGCTTTATTTCTTGAGCAAACCATTTGATAGTCTTTACCTTTTGGCAGTTTTCTTTCAGATAATGATTTAACCGGAAGTATCCCGAGTTCTTTATCTTCCCTAAGTCAACTGTCAGCAATGTGAGTTACAGCTTATATTTTAGAATGGAGATTTCCCATTATCATAATCATGGTTCCAATCAGCTGTACTTCTTTTTTGTTTCAGGTCTCTCAATGGAAACCAACTGACTGGAGAAATTCCTGATTCCTTTCAAGGCCTTACGGCATTGGTTAATCTGTATGATACCAAAACGAAAGCATTTCAATATTGCCATAGAGATTTCAATTGTCCATAACTGGTGGATTGTTTATATTCTGACAGTGATTTATCAAGTAACAGTTTAACCGGAGCTTTGCCGTCATCAGTAGGAAACTTATCCTCCCTGGCCACTCTGTGAGTAATTCTACATGTTGTTGAACTGGTTTGTAATTTATGACTGATAGAAAAACAGCTAATTTCTTGATCTCCAGGCATTTGCAGAGTAACCAGCTTTCTGGAACTCTAGATGTTTTACAAAATCTCCCCCTTGCAGATTTGTACTCTTCCTAACTATATAAATAACTCAGAATATTAATTCCAGGTCCATAGAATGATGTAAAATGGTACTAATATCTCGTCTTTTGTGTACCTCCAGGAATGTGGAAAATAACCTTTTTAATGGACCCATACCTCAGAAATTGTTTTCTATTCCCAATTTCAAGTAATTACATTTCACTTTCTGCTTATAATATTGCTTTTTATCTTCCAGCTTGTAAGCTACAATATGTTCTTGGCCGCCTTTTACATTCTTGTGCTTCTTTGTCCGACACAATCTTCTAGCACATATTCAGAAATTATGGAGACGGGTTCCTTGTTGAAGTTCAATTCCTACATGTCAAACTGCTCTTTACTTTTTGCTAATACTTAATACCCTCTTTCTCAAATCTGAGTGACAACTTCGATCAGCTTTGTTATTCATGGATAATAAGTCAGATAAGTGCTGACTGGCTACAATCTTAACATAAACAACAATTATACTCAACACTTCTAAAGCCGAAGCACATGTACCATCTATACTCAGCTTCATTTTTCCGATCCACATCAGACCATACTAAGCACATGTATCCCAGTTCATGAACTTTTCTTTTTTCCATGATTAGCTTTTGGATTTAATTTGCTGGCGAACTGCAATAATTTTGAACATTGACAGAAAATACTACATGTTATATGCTTCTAACTTAAATTCCGCTAAGCAAATGCACAGCAGAATTAAAAATTTATCAGAGATGTGACATCTTAAATAGTATATCTACGTTGCAATACCAGATTATGCTTAAAGGTTTATGACGTTGACTTGGATTATAAACTCCTGCTTGAGACCTAAACATAAGAATAATTTCAAATTGCATGAGGTAAAGTAGCCAAAATTTGACATCATAAGCACCTGCACCTGCACCTGATAACGAATAATCCTATAAGACTATGCTGCTCAGATTTTTAACAGTTCGATTATTGACTGCATTTTGGTCATATTTAGGTTCATACGATTGCGGCCTAAAACACACTTGAATTTCATATCCTATTGCTCTTTACAAATTGTTTATCTGGAAATCTGATTTATTGAACAGTAGTGGTAAGGAACTAAGGATACATATTGATCCATGCAAAGAAGGTGTATAAGTTGTTTCATCCTTTTGTTCAAGTGTCTTAAATATGTTTTGACTCTTGATTGACTTTAATTATGAGCAGTGATGGCTAATGCTTTCTTTACTTGCCATTTTGCTCGTCATGCAGAAACAGCGGAAATCCTTTCAACAGTGTCGCTCCTTTGTCTCCACCCAACAGTAGTGTCTCTCCTTTGTCTCCACCCACTTCTTTTGCAAGACCCCCTCCAGCACCACCAGGACAACCCTTTTTTAAGCCTCCAACTTCAGCACAGTCACCACCGACTTCAGAAAGAAAACCTGGACAAAAGGCAGATGGACCATCAGCAACTGCAGAACCTAGTTCACAAGGAAGCAAAAAGTCTGTTAAAAGGGTAGTCTGGATATCCATTGTATCAGTTTTGTCATTTCTAATATTGGTTATAGCAATCCTGCTCTTTCTGCCAAGATGCTTTAGGGAAAGGAGAGAGACTAATTGGTCCAGACGGCACGAAATAGCGCCTTATGTGGGCTCCAGGGAGAATCGTAGAGATAATGGTTTATTGCTCCAACCTGGACAAGATGTAGAGAAAGGTACAACAAATTATTAAACTTCTCAACTATTTATCGTGTGTATTGTTGCTAGTATTCCGTAGTCTGAACTTTTCCTTAGTTCTTACAGGGAAAACTGCTACTCTTTAATTTAGGCTCTATGTGAATCTGCAGTCTTGATATCTAAGCATGCATCAAAATATACAGTGGTTATCCACATGCCTTCAAATTATGTCTACTCTTATCCTAGTGAAATACCTCAGTATTTGAATCTGTCAAATTCTCTATTACCTTCATAAACGCCCTCCAAAAGATTCGTGAATTTGATATCTGTTTTTTGCAACAATTCATAACTAAAAAGCTATGACTCTTAATCTCACATTCCCCTCTTTGATGATAAGTGAACTTCGTATGTTTTAAACAGCTCCTCCTCTAGTGAGGCCAAAGGAAGAGCAACAACCAAGAAGACCGGCTCGCACTCCCATGCCACAGCATGAGCAGGAGGTAAATGTGCGGAACATGAGTGCAGTGCCAAAGAAGGATGCTAGTGAGATAAATCTAAGCAGAATTGATATTGATTTGATGGCTCCACCACGACCCCCTCCTCCACCCCCTCCACCACCGCCTCCACCACCACCACCACCCCTTCCTCAAGAGAGAGTTATTGTGAAGCCAATTCCACCTGCTGACAATACCGCAATGAAGTTTCCAACCCGGCCACTTCCACTAACTTCTGTGAAATCTTACACAATCGCATCTCTTCAGCAATACACCAACAGCTTTTCGCAAGATAATCTGATAGGATCAGGAATGCTGGGAACTGTGTACAGAGCAGAGCTTCCAAATGGGAAGGTAAAGTTATGAATGAAATAATGTAATTTGATACTCGAATTTACTAACTGAGTTTTCCTACCCAGCTGGATTCTCTAGCACCTAGATTATCAGCTTTACTCTTCGACTTCTAATTTGCTATTTTTGGTCTTTTGACTGGTGTTCTGCTATTACTAAAGAAGCCTCTTAATCTTAGTTGCGTTACTTGTCTTGCTCTTGCATTTCCGTGCTTAATTGTTTAATAATGATTTCGGACTGATCAAATTATATGTAAAATGTTTTCTTTTTGTTGGAGGAAATCCAGAGTCATATATATTAGTGTAAACTGTATTTCATAAAGATGGATAGGGAGCAAAATGACATCCAATTGCTGCATCAGAATTTTCTTGCAACGTAAATTTTCTTTAGGACATTCTTTAGGTTCTTATCCTATTCCTTCCCTTGGTTCTGAAATGATCTTTAAGTGGCATTTTCTTCCAAGTAGCCAACATAATTGACCTATTTTTATAGAACTCTAGTTTAAAATGTTTAAAGTGAAAATCAACATTCTAGCTGTATGAGCTTATCATTCTGATGCATCTTTTTCTAATAAGAGAAACTGTTCAAAATGTTGTGTCATTTGTATAGCGGGATATTCCAAATACTGATGCATCTTTTTCTAATGAGAAACTATCTTATAGTCAGAATATACAATGCCTGTGTTGATTGTCTACACAAGTTATTTTCAGTGTACATGCATTTCTCTGGAATGCAATCTTAACTCTCATCGTATTGCTGACATTATTTGAATCATTTGGTGGTTGCATTGTGTTGAAGTATGAAGAAGAGAGTGGAGAAGAATCTAGAAGAAGCAATAATAGACTAGTTGGTTTTCTGTTATAGCTGTTTTCAGTTAGTTACACTAGTGCTAACGGCTAGTTAGTTAGTTAGTTAGCCTAATCCCTAGCCTATAAATGTATATGACTATACACATTGAAGGATAATGAATACAACAAATCTATTCACTCTCTAACAATGTCTCTGATCTACTCATCTCATTCTTCTTCTTCTTCCTCCTCTAAATCTGTTCTTCCTCTGCTATTCATCTAAAGTGCTGCTAGCATGTTGTATAGCAGTGTATGGTTAATTACACATTGTTTTACATCTGACATTAATCCTTTGAGTGCTTATGCAGTTACTTGCTGTCAAGAAGCTGGACAGGAGAGTTACCAATCAACAGAAGGATGATGAGTTTCTTGAACTAGTAAACACTATTGACGGAATTCGTCATGCTAACGTTGTCGAGTTGATGGGCTATTGTTTAGAGCATGGTCAAAGACTTCTAGTTTATGAGTATTGCAGTAACGGGACACTACAAGATGCACTGCACTCTGATGATGAATTCAAGAAACAACTCTCATGGGATACCCGTATCCGGATGGCTCTTGGAGCTGCAAGAGCCTTGGAGTAAGTAAAACATCCATAGACACATACTTAGCAACCACATGCAAATGCACAAGACATGTGAGCTAAGGAAACATCTGATGATGAAGATGTTTTTGGCAGTGACCGTTAAGAAATTTCTGTAAGCAGCGGTAAATCATAACTTAGAAGGGGAGCCTTGGAGTAACTGGTAAAGTTGCTGCCATGTGACCAGGAGGTCACGGGTTCAAGCCTTGGAAACAGTCTCTAGCAGAAATGCAAGGTAAGGCTGCGTACGATACACCCTTGTGGTGGTGCCCTTCCCCGGACACCGCGCATAGCAGTAGCTTTAGTGCACCGGGCTGCCCTTTTTTTTTTTTTAGCAGTAAATCATAATTTAGCAGTGGAACATAGCAAAGAACTTGAAGGAATTATTGAACTCACTAAAGTCAAGAATGATGAAGACGGATCCATTCAGAGAAATAAAGGCCCAAATGATAATAGGCCCTAGTCTAGGCATAAAACAAAAACATCAGCTTTGGCCCATACATATTGCACTCAACTACACAATCTAATGTAATCCTGAACTTTCATGCCTTGTACATACTACATGACATAAATGATACAAACAGTGGTTCAAGATGGTCTTTGTAACTATATGTTAGCATTGCACTTGGTGCTGTATTTCGCTCTGTACTGTTCTTTCCTCCTCTGCATGAGTTCAATCAATGGAAATTGAACCAGATAGTGGTATTAAAATATCCTCATAGTCACCCCACCCGTGAATTAGTAGTAGTAGAATTGCTAGGTGTTTTAATTCTTAGATTTGCATGACAAGCAGGTTAAAGCAAATTTTTAAATCTCACGTATTAACTATTTGTTTTTTGTGCAATGAAGGTATCTCCATGAGATCTGCGAGCCACCTATTATCCACAGGAACTTCAAGTCCGTCAATCTTCTCATAGATGAAGAGTTGGCTGTGCATGTCTCTGATTGTGGTTTAGCTTCACTGATATCATCAGGTGCCGTGAGCCAGGTAACTTGCCATCCTAGTATTCTGGATTAGAAGTGTGGAACATGTTGGAACATTTACCTCTTGGGGCGGGGTGTCATTTTCTGCTTGCTTTTCCAGTTGAAAGAAAGCAAGTTCCAGGATTATGATGGAAGTGAAAATGTTAGCTAATTTATAGTTGTTAAGAAAGCAGTGTAATGATTATCAAAATGCTTTTTTGGCACTGAACTCATGTTTTATAAGAAACGGTAAAACACGAGATTGAACTAAAAAAGACATCACGAATATGGCTGCTTTCTTACCTGTACTTCATATGATAATAGATCTGCTATTCTAGGAGCATGTGGATCATCAATCTTTGCTGAAACCTTACCTTTTTATTTTTCTTATGCACTGTGCCGAAGAATTCTTAACTGAATAAGTGAAGCTGTACTTGATTTTCAGTTGTCAGGACAGCTGCTAACAACCTATGGTTACGGTGCCCCAGAATTTGAGTCAGGGATTTATACTTCTCAAAGTGATGTTTACAGTTTTGGCGTGGTCATGCTGGAACTCTTAACAGGCAGAATGTCGTATGACCGGTAAAGCCATTTGCATCTGATTGTGTAAATTTTTGTTGTGGTGTTTTCTCCCATCATTTACCTATATAGCATGTTCAGAACACGAAGTCGAGGAGAGCAATTCTTGGTCCGATGGGCAATTCCTCAGCTACATGATATTGATGCCTTGACAAGGATGGTTGATCCTTCTCTCAAAGGAAAGTACCCACTTAAATCATTATCGCATTTTGCTGACATAATCTCCCGTTGTGTTCAGGTGAGTTTTTTAATCCTTTCTTTTATTACGATCCAGTAATTCATCCAAATCCCATTTTCTCTTCATTCCTTCATCAAAGTTTGGGTACAAATGAGGAAATACGTAACATGGCAAATAAGTTATCTTTTTGTCACAGAAGTTAAAATTAAAAAAAAAAAAAAGGAAATGTATGAACTCTACACAAAGTGGCTTTTGTTTTTTGTAGTCACTAGTATTTACCAGTTTAAGGACATCTGTGAATCCTTAATATGAAATGCATCAGGTTTATAGGCATAGTTAAAGTTACAAGGAGCGGAAACATCCCATGTTGATGTTCCCGAAACAATTTTTTGCTCAGGTGTCTGAATGCCTTTTCATGGCCCAATGAAGAGTGTTTATATGTTGTAGTCGAAGCAAACAACACTAGGAAAGTCTGGATCTACCAACAATTTACCGATAATACCCTATTCACCAAATTAAAGCTTGTGGCAGAGTACCTGTGGTGAACTAGCACACAATCGCACACAAAATAAATAAAGAATATAAAACAAGGATTTTAGCAAGGTTTGGCCAAGCCTATTTCATCGGGGCGGCAGCAGAGAGAGTTTTTCACTATAAAGATACAAAAACAGTACATGAGGTCCCCAATTTATAAACTTTTTAAATACCCGAAGTGTTTCCCCAATCAACTGGCCCAAGGCCTCACAATATATAACCAAAATAACAGCTTTTCGGGGTTGAGTTGCAATTCGATTTTGTTAGATCCAAGATACAAAGTCAACAAAGCTTGTAAAAGCAACATTTATAATACATTTGCTTTCCATCTTTTGCTCATTGTTTTCCTTTCTTTTTGTTTATTTGGTTGGGTGGGGGGTTTCTCTAAGGTAATGTGCTATTTTTGTTCAACCAAAAATGCTATATGAGGGGGAGAATAAGAATAAAGCACACTATATTGGTTGAATATTTCATTGCAACTGCCACATCCATTGAACTTTCTATGTATCAATGAACAGAAATCTGTACTGATAAGTTAAGAGGAGCCAAGTGTTTGGCGTAACTCAAATGTGAAGCTCGTTCAGAGTGTCCTCCCATTATCATTTTCTATACTTACCCTTCTAGCAATGATAGAGAAGAGGTTAAAGCATCATATGATTTCTTAGTGATTACTCCACCTTCCACATCCTATTAGCTATTCCCACTGTCTTATAGATTGCTTCCGCGCACAATTGTGTGCAGAGCAACTAGTACAGACTACTGAGTGAAGTAGTTTCATGTGGCTGTTTTGTGAAGCCTGTCTCATATCTCTCCCAAGCATGACTAAGATTTAGCCGTTGTGTAGGATTTGCCTCCGCATTTTGTTGTAACCATCTTTAATATTTTTCCTTGCAGCCTGAGCCAGAATTCAGGCCACAAATGTCGGAGGTAGTTCATGACCTCATACAAATGATAAGAAGAGAATCTCCCAGTAGATCCGATGAAGAATAACTTGAACTAGACATGCATGCTATAGCAGATTCAGCCGCGGAGACTTGAAGATTCTTTTACTTTTTGCGAAGAACTTAACTCGAGCTGAGATATTTTGGATCCAAGATTTTGAAGCTGTAGATGCAACCTT